>NC_056739.1:1872918796-1873100254 GCF_019279795.1 Protopterus annectens
AATTTGTTATATTAACTTGTTATATAAACAAAAATATTGTTTACAAGGAAAGAGAGAATAGGTAGCTCCATATTTGAGTAAAATAATAAAAGAAGGAAAAAATAATAAGAGAATAAAAGAATAATGAAGGCAACCAAATATGGCAGCAAGAAGGAATAAATGGAATAATTAAAGGATATGTATGGAAATTATTTTTTAAAAGTGAAGAAAACATAGAACAAATTTATAAAGGTGAAAAATTAAAAACAAATATAATTAGTATTTGGAACAAACAATAACTATGAAAGAACTGAATGAAATTCTAAAAGATATTCACATGAATTCTGCAACAAGACTGGATGGAATTTAATATGGTATGTATAAAGAAATGAAGGCATGGCAAAATTTATTTTATATTAGTTATTAACGAATGGTAAGAAACTGGAAATAAAGAGAAAGAGACATCTACAGGAGTTATAAAATTTATATTTAAAAAAGAAATAAAGAGGAGACAAACAATTTGAGACCTATAACATTGAATAATACAACTTTAAAAAAATATGAGAATAATAAAAATGTTACAAAAAATGGATAGAATATATGACCAAAATGTATTCAAAAGAAAAGGAAGTCAAGAGTTATTATGGATAATAAGTGAAATAACTGATGATATAAATAAAAATGTGGAAGTGAAGGTTATCACAGAGGATATATGTAAAGCCTATGATAATATTCAATATAAATCATTATGGGGAATTTTGCAGGCATATAATGTAAGAAAAATTATTACAAGTAATAAAATCTGTTTATGAAAGGCACTATGTGAAGCTAAATATAAATGGCTGGATTGGGAAAGAAATTAAAAAAAATGTTGAATAAAGCAGGGCTGCCCAGGTAGGAGTGTAATTTTTACATTAATTATAACAGTAATAGTGAAGGAAATTAAGAAAATTGCAAGTAGTGATGGATACAAAATGTTGAAGGAAGTACAATTGCCAATAATGTATAATTATGTGGATGATACAGTACTAATTGTTAAAAAACTATGGATAGAAGAAGTACATGAAAAATTAAGTATACATTATAAAATGATTTAAGTATAAATAAAGGCAAAAATAAAGGATTTGGTTTTGAAGGTATGATAGGAGGTATTGAGTTCCAACTAAAAATATATAGATACATTAAGAATAATATTTGTAAGGAATGAATGAATACAGACAACAACAATGGAACTCAAAGAAGTAAAGTACATCACTATTTTTTGGAAATCCTATAGATTTTCATATAGAATAAAGTACACTTGTTGAACACCAGTAAAAATTGCTTATGTTCTTAACATCTGCATGATTCCTATTAAGTATGAAACGGGACTACTGATGATTAGATTTTCTTTTATATGGGGGTCTAGACTGAATCCGGTCACAAGAGGGATTATATATATGAAAGAAGAGCAAGGAGGCTTGGGTTTAATAAACCCAATAGTGCATGCAGCATCTTTAATTTTATATAAGGTATTAAAAGGAATTATGAAGTAAAATAAAAACTTTATAGAAATGATACTATATTATCAATACAATGAATTGTAGAAAGGAATTGATGTTAAAAAAGAAGTAACTGTGAATGAAGAAATGAAAGAGTACCAAAACAAAATTGTATTATGGAAAATAAAAACAGAATATATGTGAGAAAAATAGAAAGGAATGGTACTAAAATATTATGAAAGCATTTTATCGCATTGATCCATGGAAAGGTTTAGAAATAGGTAAGAAGAAAGCCATATATGACATATAAGAAAAAGCAAGATGGAATATGTTATTAATGTGGAGAGATTGAGACTACTGAGCATGTGTTTTTGAAATGTGAAAGAGTTAATTTCTGAAAAGAAATATGTAAACATAATAGGGTGAAAAGTTTATTAAAATTTCAGCAAATACATATGGACATAATAGAATTTGGTTATTATGGTGCACAAAACAGGAAGAAGTGAAGAAAATGGACAGAATAACATTTTATGTTTCATTGACTATATGGAATGAGACTAAATGAAATCAAATACAATGGAAAATGTACTTTGACAAAGATTCTGGAGAAAATAACATTTTGGTTCTGGATAGAAATGTTGGGGGGAATTCTTAAATGGATGTTTATAATGTATGGAGATTTGTAAATAGATGTAAATTATGTAAATATGTAAATAATGTGTAATATATATATCGATATAACCACCTACTTATCATTGTTGTGAGTGGGACACATTTTGGAAGAGCACTTCCTGTTTCCATTCCAAGCATAGAGGTGAGAAACAGGGAAACAGATGGAGAGAAAAGGAGATAATGAAGTGGTGAATAAAATGGGGGTGAGCGCAAATATCAAGACTGGAGAATGTGTTCAGGGTTCTGAGGAAATATTTCAAAGAAATTTGTTTGATGGAGATGAGTTAACAATTGGTGGATGTAAAATTACAACCCTCCCATTGGGAGGGTTGAGGGATGATTTACTTAAAGAAATAATTGTACAGAGTGAGCCAGAAAATAAGAGATGTTTCTTGGAGGGTCATTATGGAGAAAATACAAAAGAGACAATCCGGAAGAATAGTGGAGAGATGGAAAAGAAAGCATATGCAGAAAAAGTAAAAGATGGCAAAAGTGGAGTAGCAGAAAAGAAGGAAAAAGAAAATGAAAAACAGAAGGTACATGGTAAGGATTCAAAGTAAAGAAGAGAAGGAAATGGGCAGCTATGATTTGTGGGACAATGTAATACCTCCTTAGGGTGTTATAGCACATGAGATAAGAGGGTCTATATTATATGAGTGACCATTCCAATGTTTGAATCACAGATGGTCGACATCATATGATCGAACGTCAGAAAGGTCAAAGGTGAAAGTCAACGCCTTTTCATGTGCAGAATGGGAAATGTTCCCTTTTTGTACTGACGTGCATTCTCGGAGTCGGTTTATTTAAGTAGAGGGGGTGGGGGTACAGGGGTGCTTGCCCCCCTGCTCAGAGCGGTAAGGTAAGTTTTTTTTTTATTATATAGTCGATGTTTCGAACTTCACTCACATGAGTTCACTCACGTGAGGTTCAAAGTTTTGAAACTTCAGCTATATAATATAGACCCGAGATAAGAGCATGCATTCTTATTAACAAGGTGAGATTTTGTGAAATTATATTTAAGCATCTTTCTTCAATGGAAAATTTTCTTGGAGAATATGAAAAAAGAAAGAATGTAAGCTATATAATCTTTATGTGATAAAAGCATTTAACAGGAAACAAAAAAGAAAAGTCAAGTAACAGAAGTGCAACGAGAGACTTTAAAAGGACATTTGAAATCTTTATGTAAAAGAAGTACTGGACATTGCAAATGTTAATGACAAAAGGGGTTTATGGACTGGTGGCTGGAATTGTAATATTGTGTTAAAAAAAGAAAGAGCAAAAGTATACGCATACCATGCTTGATAAATGTGGAGGGGAATGGGATGCTATGAAATACAGTTGACAATGCAAATATGTTTTTTTTTTTGGAGAAGAAGGACATTTGGGAAGTAATTCTGACAAAAGAAAATGTTATATTTATGAGGAAATGGGACATGATGCAAACAATGTGAATTGAAATGTTATAAATTTTACAAAATTGGACATTTATGGCTGGATTGCAAAAATGAAAATAAGTGTAAGGAAAAAGAAAAAGAGAATAAATGAACTAAGAGATGAACTCATAGAAGTGGTAGAAATAGAAGAAAAATTAGATGAGAAAAAATAGGGGTGCATAGAAAAAGGTTCTGAAATAAGCGATGAAGAAGTCATAATATGGGAAGTAGTCAAAGAAAAATAATAATTCTATTGGTAAAAGTGTAACAGACATAAAAAAATAAAGGGATAAGTAAAAAGAAAAAAGAAAAGAAATGGATGAAATAGAATACAGAGAGCTAATGATCGGGGTTGGTGCAATGGTTAAGTTGTTTGACTCCCAGATACAAGGTACAGTGTTTCATACTCACCTTTGGGAAGGAGACCGGCTAGGTTTAGAATGGCCTATTAGGAAAGCTAGCTTAGTAATTAACTACAAACTTATAAAAACATGAATTTAAGGGAAAATGAAAACTTTAGATGGCTGTTTGTAAATGTGAATAATATTAAGAATATAGTAAGCAGAATACAGATTTTAGGAAAGGCTTCATACATGCAATGTAGATGTAATTATATTAGAAGAAGAAAGTTTTTTTTAACAAATGAAGAAGGATTACAAACAGATAAACTATGGATAGGAAAGATAATCTGGAATTTAGGAAATGAGAGTTGTTCTGGAATATACATATTCTATAGAAATATAGTAAGTAAAGATATTAGATGTAACATTAGCAAAAATGGGATGGCTAAACACTGTCAATTTAAAATGGAAAGAACAAGTATACAGAAATAAAACTTTATATACTTAGACTAATTGTAAAGAAAGGGAAAGCTTATTTTATTAGATTTTAGATTATATAGTGATATATATGAGTATTATAATAGGAGTTTTTAATTGTGATTTAAGAGACAAGCATATAAAAAAAGGAAATAATATAAGAAAAATGTTAGAAGTTATATGATGTAAGTTATGGAAAGATCACATAACTATGAGAACATTTTATAAAAAATAGTTGTAATGGTCAATGATATTTAACATAAATATAAAAAAATGTATTTTTACAGTGGCAATATGATGTGAGAAAAGTAGAGAAAGAAACATGTGTGTCACTTGGGGGATAGTCAACTGTCTCACAGACAGGACCCAAGAAGTTTGAATGGGGGAGTCTACCTCTACAAAGAAGTGTCACAAGTGGAGTCCCTCAGGGATCAGTCCTTGGACCGCTCCTTTTTCGCATTTACTTCTCAGGAGTCAAGACCAATGTCAATGGTTTCTGGCTGACTAAATTTGCAGATGATTTCAAATTGGGAGCTGTCACTGAATCTCCCACTGTCACAAATGTTCTCCAGGAGGGGCTGACACAGACAAACAACTGGTGTCAGAGCTATGGACTAAAACTAAATGCCAAGAAATGCATAATAGCATCCTTTGGGAAGTCATCTATCCCTGGTAAATATAATATTGACAACACACCCCTTAGCATTAACCCAGTAGCCAAGGACTTAGGGACACACATAGATAATAATCTAGCCTTTGACCATTATGTGTCTACAGTGGTGAGGAAACTATTCTATGTTGCACAACCTATAAACAAAGGTATGGCATCTAAGTCAAAGGAAGTCATTGTTCCACTTTATTCGGCATTCATCAGACCTATCATTGAGTACAATGCCTCCTTTGATATGTACCTAGCCAGGCATATCTAATAATTGGAATGTCCACAGAGGTTTCTTACTAAGAGAATACAGGGCATAAGTAAACTGTTCTATGCAGACTGCCTCAAGGCCTTATTCCTGTATTCTGTCTCCTACAGATTTTTGAGGGGAGATCTATGCCTGGCTTTGCCAGACCCCAATCTGATGTACCTCCTGCATATTCGCAAAACAAAAAGAACCAGAATTATCCATTCTAAACACTTATAAACAGGACCTGCTGGAGAGATAGGTATGTATCCCAGAGACTACCACATCTATGGAATAGGCTCACCAGCCATGTGAGGCAGAGTTCCTCCCTAACCCAATTCAAGTGCAACTTGAACAATTGAATGGGAAACCAGAAATTCATCCCTTTTTTGGCACCTATGTCTCTAATGGACACAGCTAACTTGTAAATGGTTCATCTCCCAGGCCCATGCTTGCACTTATCAAGGGTATCAGAACTTGTCAGAGATTTGGCTTAAAAAGACCCTTATTTTCATTAGTCTAGTAAACACCTATGGACCTATTAAAAATGTAAAAGAATGTATAATGATGCACTGAAGATTTAGAACATAAGTATTTAGAATATATGTATTTTGACAAAGAAAAGAACTATGTGAAAGAAATCAAGACAAAATGTAAGAATTGTTATATAAGCAAACATATTTTTACAAGAAAAAAGGAAGTATCAAGTTAAGCAGATTAGTAAAGGAATATGGTAGTGTAATGAAAGAAATAAAAAAATGTAAAAGGAGAAAGCAAAAGAACTCAGGAAAAAAGTATGAATAATGTAGTACGATATGTGCAAGAAATTTTTAAAGGAGAATAAGAAGGTAGTGAATAAAACATGGAAAGCAAAAAAGTTCACAGAAAAAGAGAACAATGTATTGGAAAAAGAGATTTCTTTACATGAGCTAGATATAGTATTAGGACATATAAATATAGATTAAGCTGCAGGGCCAGATGTTATAGGGCATGAAATGTGTAAACACTTAAGGGATTGCCAAAAAACTACTTTCTAAAGATTCTGAATGAATGGTTAAATACAGTTTTCACGTATAAAGAATTATATACTGGAACTCAAATTCATAAGGAAAAAGGAAGATAGAAGATAATTAAAAAAAACTGGAGACAGATATTATTGAATAATAATGATTGTAAGATCTTTATGAAAATAATACAAAAGAGATTTGAAACTAAAATGGAAAATATTATGGAAGATAGTATACATAATATAAAGGAGACAGATTGTCAAGAATTATGAATGAAAAAATGCACATTAGTCTACTGTTTTATTGTGTTTGACTTTCTACTTTATGACTTTATTTTGCTTTTACTACTTATTAAAAGTGTTCAATTGCATTTATTCTGCTGCATTTATTACTGCTTGTTAGCCTGATTAAATTGTAAGCATAACTCTAAGCCACTTATGTTTGGTTCAAGCACTTGGGCTTCAGGCCAGTTGTTTTACATTGAGAAGGTTTGTAGTTTACCTTCTTGTGGCAGGAGAGGTATTGTACATCCTTCTAAGTTGGGAATTGCTGGTCTAAGGCTTAATGTGTCTGTTATTCTAAAAGTGTCTTATTTCTGGTTTATGTACTTGGGCTACAAGCCAGTTGTTTTATATTAAGAAAACTTGCTGTCTACACTGTTGTGGGAGGAGGTAAGCCTGCAACCTTCTGACCTGGGAGTTGCTGGTTGAAGGCTTATTGTGCCTGCTTATTTGAACTGTTTTTTTTTTTTCTGAAATTGTTGCACTATCTTTGCTGTAGCATGGACTAGATTCAGACCTGTTGAATCAAGTTCAGATTGTATAACTTTAGCAGTAACTAGGCCATGTTTTATTAGAGAGGGTTACCCTGCACCGTATTGGCAGGAGCATGCAGATAGAACTCATCTGATTGAAGGTTGCTGGAGCTTTTTTTAATGGTTAATTTTTTTTAATCAGTTTACTCTTGTTTGTTACATATTGATGCATTTGCATCACTTTGTGCTTATTTTAGGGTCTATATTACAACGTCAAACTCACAGGAGTCTGAACGTTGTAATATCAAACCCATATGTTTGAAATGTTAAAATAGCAAAGCCATGGAACACCAATTTTTTTTCCAAGGGAAAATTTATGTGGGCTGATTTCGTGGCTTTGCTATTTCCTCCATTGTGGTGTGATCTCAGAGTTGGTATATTTAAGTAGGGGGTGTGGGGGGCACAGCCCCCCCATGTTGGGGGTGGGGGGGTTAAGCCCCCCCCCACATTAGTTTAAGTTTAAAGTGTATGTGTTTTTTTTTTTGTACCAGAACAGCGATTTTTTTTCCCTTGGTAAAAAAAATCGTTGTTCTGTATTTTTGAACATTTTGGGTTTCAAACTTCCTGGTTCGATATTACATCATTCAAACTCCTGTGAGTTCAATGATGTAATATAGACCTCTTATTTTAGCAAAGCTTTACAGAGTTTGGGAACCTGCTACTGCTCTGCTGTATTTATCTGATCTATCCAAGGCAGCTGCTGATCTATGCAAAACTTAAGTAGAATTTTTCCATGTATATTGTACTTTTGAACTACATTTTTTACCATATTTATGCTTATTTGAACAGTTTTTTTCTGAAATTGTTGCATTTTATTTGCTGTAGTACTAAATTCAGGCCTACTGAATCTAGTTCTATTTGTTTAACTTTAGCACTAAACCATGCCATGTTTTGTTATACAGGGTTCCCTTGCACCCTAGTGACAGGCGTATGCAGTAAGAAATCATCTGGTTGAAGGCATCTGAAAAAAGGCTCAGTTCTGAGCTTTTTTATTGGTTAATTTGTTTGATTCAGTTTTCTCTCTTTTGCTACATAAACACTGCATTTGCGTGGATTTGCATTTGTTTGTACATCACACACTGCCGGTCAGCAGTGGGCACCATTGGTGGTTATAGATGCAAACACTTTTACATACATATTTTCCCTTCGTACTCTGCTGGTGCTCCATCGGTGGGTTCTCATGATTCTCCCTCACTGACAGGTGATACATTCAGTGAAGCTTCTGAGATACTAACACAGATCCTACCCACTTGCCCTTTGTATTTTTTTGTCCACTTCTCCTGTCTTCTACGTTACCTGGTCCTTCCTGTCCTCTCCCTGTTTTCTGACCACATCAGCTTACCTAGAATTATGGAGGGACAATTTCCCACAGTTTCTTCAGCCAGCCTGTTCAGCATGGGCATCTTCAGGCAATGTAGCCATTGCTTCATTTACATTGACAACCCACTTCTTCTAGTCCACAAAAGTGTATTATATGAGAGATGTATCCATATCAAGAACCGAGAATCCAGGCTCTCTTGCTCACCAGTCAGTTCATTTGATAATAAGCAAGATATCAGCATGCATGCCTCACCTCTTGCACCTACCAAAACCAACAACACATAAGCCTACATAGTGTGGAGGTCCTTACCAGAAGCTTACCTAAACATCAGAGACCTCCCAAGCACAAACACAACCATGAGTCATATAATACATCTTCTGCAGAACATAATGCACATAATATTTCACACACCAGTATCTCACCAGTCAAGCCGCAAAGGCATAACACAAAAACAAACATTTTAATCATAGTCAACTCAACTGTGAGACACACAGATGTCCCCCTCACCAGGTTGGATAAGGAAAATGTCACGGTTAGCTGTCTGTCAGGTGCCAGGATCTGCCACAGCAAACACACACACACACACACACACACACACACACACACACACACACACACACACACACACACACACACACTCAAGTCTATCAACACAAGGCACTGTTGTGACTTCATCATAGTCCATGTTGGTGTGAACAACTTGGACGTACCTCACTGGACTATATGAAGAGAGACATGACTGAACTCACTAATTAGGTGTCTCAGGTAGGTATGTCCTTAGCCTTAAGCAGAATTTTACCTTCACCGAGGATGATACCTCAATATTAACCTAAAATGATTGACTTCAACACTGACTTACTTTTTAGTGTCATTCAAAGGGGATCCAGTATCATTTGGCTTGAGATGACATGGTGAACAGACCTTGATGCTTTGCCAGAGATGGTCTCCATCTGCCACCCCTGTGATTTTGGTTACTGGCTAAGGCTCTTGCCACCCCCTCTAGATGCTTTTTTAGGCAATGCCACAGGAACAAAATTCCCAATGTAAAAATATCCTCAAAAAACAACCACAAGGTTATGATGCTAAACTCTAGAAGTCTAAATCAGAAACTGCACTCACTAGAAGCAGTCCTCACCTTGGAAGATTCTGACATTTGTGCAGTCACTGAGACCTGGCTTAAGACTGTGGAGAGCACCCCATCAATACCAGGTTACATTTCCTTCCACATGTTCAGACCACAAACTGAATTTGTGAGAAATAAAGGAGGTGGTGTATCAATATTCATTAAAGAAAAATACACCTCTAGAGTGGTTAAACAGCACATTTCCCTCAATTTACTTCAGATGCAATTGACTATAGGTAAGGCCCCTCCTCAGGTCATTGCCAGCTATAGGACCCCATCCATGAATCAGGAAATCCAATCATCCTACTTGAATCTATTTGAGTCAATCAAGATACAGCTAAACACTCTGGTTTTGGGTGACTTTAATTACCCATCCAATGACTGGGTAAATTATAAGTGTTGTACCTCACTTGCCCAAAGATTCCTGGACTTCATTAACTCCAATGCCTGGATCAGTTGGTTGACACACCCACAAGTGGCTCAAACTTCCTGGATCTAGTGCTCACCAACATGGTGGACTACTGCACCATCCCCACTGTGTGATCATCCATGGTGCGATCTAACCACAAATCAGTCTTACTAGAAGTAAGCATAACTCAAGACCCCTCCTTAGCAACAACTAGACTAAATAACTTTTCCAAGGCCAAATATAACCTTTTACATGATGGCATTGATAGCTCCATAGTCCCTCTCCCCACTTATGGAGCAGACACCGATTCTGAGTTATACACCAATGAATGAGCACCTTTACAATTGTATTTTCAAGGAAAAACAAATCTACTTGGCGGACAACTGCCATTAATAGGCTATACAGTAGGAGAAAGAATTTGCTAAGTGTAGGAAGGAACAGTCTCAAAATTGGAAACACTCCCTCCTCAACTTAAACAAGCAAATAAGAATCCTAATGAAGTCCTAAAAAACAAACTACAAATCTAAATTAGCTTCCCTAAGTAAGGGTAACCACAAGGCATTCTTTAGTTTCATCTGTAGTCTCAAAGATAAGGCCTAGTCTTGCATTGAACTAGTAGTTAATGGCAACTGCATATACAGAACCCGTGGATAAAGCAAACTTGCTGGCTGACAGGTTCAGTAAAAACTTCACTCCCTTGTACCCACCAGTTATACCCCAAAGTTAATATCTCCAAGAAGCAAGTTTTAAACACCCTCTCCAAGGCCAAAAACACAGCCTCTATCGGACCAGACATCACAGGCTGTGTTCTACATGGGTTAAAACAGGAGTTATCATCATCATTGGGCACACCTTTTCAATCATAGTCTAAGCACTGGCTTTATCCCAATGGATATAAAGCAACT
Source organism: Protopterus annectens (assembly GCF_019279795.1). Lineage (NCBI taxonomy): Eukaryota > Metazoa > Chordata > Ceratodontiformes > Protopteridae > Protopterus > Protopterus annectens. The sequence goes on from NC_056739.1 coordinate 1,872,929,664, forward strand.
ACAGTTATCCATTTGCACAAAGGGCCTGCATACACAGACCCCCGGAATTGTACAGCCATTAGTCTGACCAGCCTTATCTGCAAGGCCATGGAATGAATCATCATGGACCTCATTAACAAAGATTTAGGAAATCTCCAAATGCTTGACCCCGCCCAGTTTGGGTTTGTCAAGGGAGATCATGCCTGTTAAACTTGGTGGATTTCTTTGAGAAAGTCACCAAAGTCCTAAATAAGGGCAAATCTGTACATACAGCCTACTTAAATTTAGCTAAGGCCTTTGACACAATCCCTCACTCAAGCATCATTGATAAACTTACCCAGCTGGGTATCAACCAATATATTGTCAGGTCGGCTGCAAACTGGCTCACTGATAGAACTCATATGGTCAAAATAAGGGATTCTACCTCCTCCAGCAGACTCAGAACCAGTGGTGTTCCACAGGGATCGGTTCTGTGACCCTTACTGTTCAAAATCGACTTCTCTGAAGTACAGGCTAGAACTAAAGGCTGACAAAGTTTGCTTATGTCTGCAAACTAGGAGAAATCATTGAAACTCCTAATGATATTAACATCCTATAAGAAGGTCTTGTGCAGACTAATGACTAGTGCCAAAGTCATGGTCTTAAACCTAATGCAAAAAAATGCATTATCATCCCCTTTAGCAAGGGTGATGTTCCTGCAAACTACCACATCAACAGCAACATCCTAAGCACACAGTCATTGGTGAAAGATCTGGGCACACAGGTTGACAGCAACCTTAATTTCAATCACCATGTCTCCACAGTGGTAAGAAGGGCATTTTATATTGCTCATCTCATAAGTAAGGGCATTGCCTCCAGAAAAACAGAGGTTATAACCCCCTCTGTACTCTTCCCTCATCTGGACAATAATAGAGTACAGTGCTCCCTTTGCTATGTTCCTTCGCAAACACCTGCAGCAATTGGAGAGACTACAAAAGTTCCTTACAAAGAAAATTCCAGGTCTTCAAGATCTGTTATAAGTGAACAGGCTGAAATCATTGTCACTTTACTGGGTGCCAAACAGACTGCTCAGAGGTGACCTGTGACTTGCATATAGAGCAATTTCTTTCTAACCCAGCTTTAATAGAAATGCGGCCATTCACAAGTCAAATGGCACATGAGTCACTCACTTGACCTTAACCTTGTATGTGACCTCAGCAGAACTTGCTGGACAGACAGATTTGTCACACAGAGTTTACTTCACCTTAGGAACAAGCTTCCACTTCATGTTAAACAAAGCCCCTCATTAGCCATAGTTAAGGGTAATTTGGACTATTGGATGGGTAACCAGAAATTCACCCGGTGGAGGGGGGTTCACCTGTGTCCCTCTTGTACAGGGGCAATAAGTGCTGATTTTAGTGTCTACTAGAACTAGATATCCTTAGAAACATGGGTTGAACTTGTTTAGGCTTATAAGGTCCCTGGAGCTATTAGCTTAGTAACAGGTTATGATCCTATGATCCGGTGATATGTTGAATAGAAGAGAAGAAGCAAAAATTATTAAAGGAGACCTTAATAATGCATTTGATACAACTGGGTATGAAATCTTATTGGTAATATTGAAAGAATATAATATAAGTTGAGATTGCTAGGAAATTACATATCTTAATGTATAGTAATAGTAAAGCAAAAATACTTGTAAATGGCTGATTAAGCCAAAAGATACATATGAAGAGTGGTGTAAGACACGGATGTCCATTAAGTTGTATACTCTTTGCACTAGTCATGAATCTGATAGTATGTGAAATAAATTACAAAAATGAAGGAGACAAGGTATGTAACACCTGAAGAGTTAAGAATTCTAGTTATGTTAACATACAGATGACATTGTAATAATTGCAAAAAATATGGATAAAAGAAGTAAAAATTTGCACAAATAAGTGTTTAGAGGTGATAGGGGTGGCTTTAAATAAAGAGGACAGACGTAGGTGATGTAGTAAAGCAAGGGGGTATATATTTTACAGTGAATTAAATGTCATTATTAGGTATAAAATTGGGAATAAAGATGTAAGTAGAATTAAATGAAAAAAAAACAATAAAAGAAATAAAACAAATATCTTTTCTGGAGAAGATATGCAATATCATTCAGAAAAAAAGGCTTACTTAGTAAATTCAGTACTGATGGGAACAATATAATACTTAGCAAGTTTATTTACACTGCCAACACTGTTTGAAAAGCAATTATTGAAGATATTATTTTCAGTTATATCATCTTCTTTCGGCTGTTCCTGCTAGAGGTCGCCACAGCAGATCACCTGTTAACATTTCTTCCTGTCCTCTGCATCTTGCTCTGTCACACCAACCACCTGCATGTCCTCTCTCACCACATCCATAAACCTTATCTTAGGCCTTCCTCTTTTCTTGTTACCTGGTAGCTTCATCCTTAGCATCTTTTTCCCAATATACTCAGTATTCCTCCTCAGCACATGTCCAAACCAACATAATCGTGCCTCTCTGGCTTTGTCTCCAAACTTTCCAACCTGGGCTGACCCTCTAATATACTTATTCTTAATCCTGTCCACCCTTGTCACACCCAGTGCAAATCTTAACATCTTTAATTCTGCCACATCCAGCTCAAACTCCTGCCTTTTTGTCAATGCCACTGTCTCCAACCCATATAACATAGCTGGTCTCACTACCCTCTTGTAGACCTTCCCTTTCACTCTTACAGGTACTCGCCTGTCACAAATTACTCCTGACACTCTTCTCCACCCACTCCATCCTGCCTGTACTCTCTTCTTCACCTCTCTTCCACACTCACCGTTACTCTGAACTATTGAACCCAAGTATTTAAACTCATCCACCTTTGCCACCTCTACTCCTTGCATCCTTACCATTCCACTATCCTCACTCTCATTCACACACATATATTCTGTCTTAGTCTGCTGACCTTCATTCCTCTTCTCTCTAGAGCATATCTCCATCTCTCCAGGGTCTCCTCCACCTGTTCCCTACTCTCACTACAGATCACAATGTCATCTGCAAACATCATAGTCCACGGGGACTCCTGTCTGATCTCATCTGTCAACTTGTCCATCACCATTGCAAATAAGAAAGGGCTCAGAGCTGATCCTTGATGTAACCCTACCTCCACCTTAAATGCATCCGTCACTCCCACCACAGACCTCACCACTGTCACACTACCCTCATACATATCCTGTACCACTCTTACATACTTCTCTGACACTCCTGACTTCCTCATACAATACCACAACTCCTCTCTAGGCACCCTGTCATATGCTTTCTCTAAGTCTACAAAAACACAATGCAACTCCTTCTGACATTCTCTGTACTTTTCCATCAACACTCTCAGAGCAAACATCGCATCTGTAGTGCTCTTTCCAGGCATGAAACCATACTGCTGATCACTAATCATCACGTCCCTTCTTAACCTTGCTTCCACTACTCTTTCCCACAACTTCATGCTGTGACTGATCAGTTTAACCCCTCTGTAGTTACTACAGCTCTGCACATCACCCTTATTCTTAAAAATTGGTACCAAAACACTTTTTCTCCATTCCTCAGGCATCCTCTCACTTTCCAAGATTTCATTAAGCAATCTGGTTAAAAACTCCACTGCCATTTCACCTAAACACCTCCAAGCTTCCACAGGTATGTCATCTGGGCCAACACCCTTTCCATTCTTCATTCTCTTCATAGTTATCCTTACTTCCTCCTTGCTAATCCATTGTACTTCGTGATTCACTATCCCTACATCATCCAATCTTCTCTCCCTCTCATTCTCTTCATTCCTCAACCCCTCAAAGTACTCTTTCCATCTCCTCAACACACTCTCCTCACTTGTGACTATGTTTCCCTCATTATCCTTTATCATCTTTACCTGCTGCACATCTTTCCTAGCTCGGTTCCTCTGTCTAGCCAATCGGTACAGGTCCTTTTCACCCTCCTTAGTGTCCGACCTTTCATACAACTCTTCATATGCCTTATACTTAGCCTTCGACACCTCTCTCTTTGCCATGCACCTTATCTCCTTATACTCCTGTCTACTTTCTTCATCTCTCTGACAATCCCACTTCTTCTTTGCCAACCTCTTTCTCCGTATACTCTCCTGTACTTCCTCATTCCACCACCATGTCTCCTTGTCGTCCTTCCTCTGTCCAGATGTGACACCAAGCACCTTTCTAGCCATCTCCCTTACTAGCTCTAGGGAAACACACTGGCAAATATTTCTGGAATCCAACAGATTCCCTGGACTTAATGACAAAATATCTATTGTCCCATATTTGAAGTTAAAGTCAGAAAAAATTTGATATTTAGTTATTTGTAGTATAGAATGGTAATATATTTTTGTAAAGTAATAGTAAGTTATTTATGGCATGATCAATTTTACAATATTTATACGATCAGTTTTAGAAATGCAGTTTTTAAAATATTGTTTTTATTGTATTTAGTGTAGTTGCAAAATGTTTCAGTTTTTTAATCCAGTGTGTTTTGTGTCTTTAAACTTTGATTTACTAATTAACTCATTAAGGGAGGGGAGTTGAGGCTATTTAAGCTTGTGTAACTAACATGTGGTTGTCTGATGAAGTCAAAATTTGATGAAAACGTGTGAGTTATTTGTTGGCGTTAATAAATTCGTTTTTCTGCTTGGAATATTTTGGGTTTACAGCCGTGCCTTATTGTGAGCTGTTGGAGCTTATTGTGCTGCCGTATCTCTTTCAGTGGAGTTTGCCCTGTCCTTTCATCATTGTTTTTTGGTTTTTACCTTGGGTTTACGTTTGGATTTTCTGTAACATGGATTTGGGTTCGGGCAGTCCCATTGTTGACGGCAATGGCACCGGCGGTGCACAGGTAGCCGGTGAACTATCCCAGCTTACGGGCCAGCTTTCCCAGCTTGTTCAACTACTCACCCCCATTGGTTTGGGGCTTCAAACTATTATTAAAAACCAAAGCGAAGTGCTCCACACTATTGGTAAACGGCCAGGCGTAACATCAGTGGATTCCCCCGAGGATGTGGATCGCAATGGTTTGGGCCATGGAAGACCGAGGGAAGCGCTTGGTAATACGGAAAGTACATTTTTTTCAAACACCAGCTGTTTTGAGGGAAGGTAGTACGGAGCCGTCTATTCCGTGTCATCAACCAGCGCCAGTTCGTGAGACTCAACCCATTAATGCCACTTTCACAGATTGGGTTAATGCTAAACCATCCTTTTCCATACCGGATTATCAACCGACCACCTATTGTGAAAAGTATACATACGAAGAGAACCTGCACTTTCTAGAAGAGACGCTATACAGGTACAAAAGCTTGGTTTTGGACAATTCATATTTACATGAGTGTATTGACAAGGGCATTGTACCAAAAGGACTGAGGGTACATAAATACCCTAATAATGTTATAGGCGGAAGTGAATTTCATGTAGAACTGATTCAAGCATTTGATAGATGTGGACTGGACATTATGAGGGCTATTATAAAGAAAAATGACAAAGACATTCAAGGACTGTCTGAGCAAATTTTTAAATGTAACAATGATATTATCACTGATTTGTTGTTTACTGTTGAAACACATAAAGTCAAATATTATGATATACGCAAGAATGTGGATAAACAGTGTGAAATTATCATTAACAGGAAATTCAACAAGTTAAGGAGAGATCTTAGGGAATATAAGGAGGGGCGACAGTATCCCAATCCGCCCCAGACTAGGGGTAGACTTTATCAGGTCCCCGATCATCAACAGAGATTGGTTTCCAATCATGAGGTGTTGGCATCCACAACAGAGGAGAGGGAGGAACAGGCCCCCATGGATACAACAGAGCAATTGGATGATAATTTTTTACCCAGGAGGTCCGAACGTATTCGGAACCAACAGGGGGGACAAACCCTCCCAGTTTACCCGATATTTGCCCAGGGTTGGGACAATCGGGTGCAGGGGAGGGGGAAGAACAGGTATCAGGTTTGCTGATAGGGAAGGGCATTACAGTCAAAAGTATTGGTGCATATCAATTACACAGTAGGAATGGTTTTCGTATATACAACTACAGTGATGTACCTGTGACTGAAGCTCATTTTGACCTATTTACCAAAGGTTTTAAATTTGTTCCATCTAAAGGTTCCCAGTTAGTTAATAGTATTTTGGACCTCAAAATGTTTATCCGTAAACTTAATTGCCAGCAAATGTTTGGTCATGGTCCTGTAGCTCCCAGTATGTTTCTTAAGAGGTCCAGTACATTTAATCCACCATTGCATCCTCAATTAAGTAATTTAGAAAACAGAATTGAGAGGGAAATATGTAAACAGCTAACACAGGAGTCTTTTAAATACAACTTGACTGATGAAGAGAATACAGCATTGTATGAATTGGCGTATAACCATTCCATCAGAGTGATGCAACCGGATAAGGGTGGGGGTATTGTTATTATAAGCCAGCTTTTATATGACAGTAAAATGGGGGAAGCATTATACGATACCAATAAGTATACTATTACATCTATTGAAGAGATACACTTGGCATATAAAAAGATTGACTTAACTATCAAGGACATGTTGGATCAGGAGGTCATCGAATTTGACACCTTTTCCTACCTTGAAAACCAGTACCCCAAAGTGCCTACCATTTTTGGCGTGCCCAAAATCCATAAGTGTATGCACGATCCGCCATTACGTCCAATAGTGGCTGCGCAAGGCTCGAAGACACACTCCATTGCAAAGTTTTTAGATTGGAAGCTCAAGCAGGTTTGGGGGAAAGAGTCGCATCTTATCAAAGACTCTTGGGAATTTTTGAGGAGAGTGACCACAGACCTCTACAAGTCCAATCTAACTTTTCTCACCATTGATGTGGTTGATTTGTTTTTAGTAATACCTACTGACGTTGGATTGGAATGGATAGAGGAAGCTTTATGGGAGTGTGCGGGGATCACACACAACGACGTTACCATGATTATGGGGTTGTTGGAGCTGGTGTTGCGAAATAATTACATTTATTATGGGGGCGAATACTTTAAACAAATTGCAGGGGTGTCCATGGGTGCAAATTGTGCGCCAACATATGCTGATATTATTATGGCCGTCTGGGAAAAGAAATTCATTCATAATAGTAGTTATGAAAAATACTGGAATTATTATTCCAGGTTCCTGGACGATATTTGCATATTTTGGATTGGTCCAATGGAGACCATACAGGAATTTATTACATATATTGGGGGTACTACAAACTTCCTAAAATTTACTTATGAGATATCAGTAGAATCAGTACATTATTTGGATGTCACCCTCAGGAAAGATGAACTAGGGTTTACCTCAACAGTATATAGGAAGCCCACATACTCAAACAGCTTTTTGCATTTTTCCAGTTCACATCCAGGATTTAAAAAAAAAGGCATCGTGAAGGGTCAGTTCGTAAGGGCCTCTCGTATGGCATCTCAGGACTATTTGTTCAACATTGAGTGTGACAAGTTGACCAGTATGTTTAGGGAGAGGGGGTATCCGATAGCCCTAATAAATTCAGTTAAGGACGAAGTTATCAAGGGGAGAAAAATTGGGAATAAAGATGTAAGTAGAATTAAATGAAAAAAAAACAATAAAAGAAATAAAACAAATATCTTTTCTGGAGAAGATATGCAATATCATTCAGAAAAAAAGGCTTACTTAGTAAATTCAGTACTGATGGGAACAATATAATACTTAGCAAGTTTATTTACACTGCCAACACTGTTTGAAAAGCAATTATTGAAGATATTATTTTCAGTTATATCATCTTCTTTCAGCTGTTCCTGCTAGAGGTCGCCACAGCAGATCACCTGTTTCCATTTCTTCCTGTCCTCTGCATCTTGCTCTGTCACACCAACCGCCTGCATGTCCTCTCTCACCACATCCATAAACCTTATCTTAGGCCTTCCTCTTTTCTTGTTACCTGGTAGCTTCATCCCTAGCATCTTTTTCCCAATATACTCAGTATCCCTCCTCAGCACATGTCCAAACCAACATAATCGTGCCTCTCTGGCTTTGTCTCCAAACTTTCCAACCTGGGCTGACCCTCTAATATACTTATTCTTAATCCTGTCCACCCTTGTCACACCCAGTGCAAATCTTAACATCTTTAATTCTGCCACATCCAGCTCAAACTCGTGCCTTTTTGTCAATGCCACTGTCTCCAACCCATATAACATAGCTGGTCTCACTACCCTCTTGTAGACCTTCCCTTTCACTCTTACAGGTACTCGTCTGCCACAAATCAGTCCTGACACTCTTCTCCACCCACTCCATCCTGCCTGTACTCTCTTCTTCACCTCTCTTCCACACTCACCGTTACTCTGAACTATTGAACCCAAGTATTTAAACTCATCCACCTTTGCCACCTCTACTCCTTGCATCCTTACCATTCCTCTATCCTCCCTCTCATTCACACATATATATTCTGTCTTAGTCCTGCTGACCTTCATTCCTCTTCTCTCTAGAGCATATCTCCATCTCTCCAGGGTCTCCTCCACCTGTTCCCTACTCTCACTACAGATCACAATGCCATCTGCAAACATCATAGTCCACGGGGACTCCTGTCTGATCTCATCTGTCAACTTGTCCATCACCATTGCAAATAAGAAAGGGCTCAGAGCTGATCCTTGATGTATCCCCACGTTCACCTTAAACGCATCCGTCACTCCCACCACAGACCTCACAGCTGTCACACTATCCTCATACATATCCTGTACCACTCTTACATACTTTTCTGACACTCCTGACTTCCTCATACAATACCACAACTCCTCTCTAGGCACCCTGTCATATGCTTTCTCTAAGTCTACAAAAACACAATGCAACTCCTTCTGACATTCTCTGTACTTTTCCATCAACACTCTCAGAGCAAACATCGCATCTGTAGTGCTCTTTCCAGGCATGAAACCATACTGCTGATCACTAATCATCACGCCCCTTCTTAACCTTGCTTCCACTACTCTTTCCCACAACTTCATGCTGTGACTGATCAGTTTAACCCCTCTGTAGTTACTACAGCTCTGCACATCACCCTTATTCTTAAAAATCGGTACCAAAACACTTTTTCTCCATTCCTCAGGCATCCTCTCACTTTCCAAGATTTCATTAAGCAATCTGGTTAAAAACTCCACTGCCATTTCACCTAAACACCTCCAAGCTTCCACAGGTATGTCATCTGGGCCAACAGCCTTTCCATTCTTCATTCTCTTCATAGTTATCCTTACTTCCTCCTTGCTAATCCATTGTACTTCATGATTCACTATCCCTACATCATCCAATCTTTTCTCCCTCTCATTCTCTTCATTCATCAACCCCTCAAAGTACTCTTTCCATGTCCTCAACATACTCTCCTCACTTGTGACTATGTTTCCCTCATTATCCTTTATCATCTTTACCTGCTGCACATCTTTCCTAGCTCGGTCCCTCTGTCTAGCCAATCGGTACAGGTCCTTTTCACCCTCCTTAGTGTCCGACCTTTCATACAACTCTTCATATGCCTTATACTTAGCCTTCGACACCTCTCTCTTTGCCATGCACCTTATCTCCTTATACTCCTGTCTACTTTCTTTATCTCTCTGACAATCCCACTTCTTCTTTGCCAACCTCTTTCTCCGTATACTCTCCTGTACTTCCTCATTCCACCACCATGTCTCTTTGTCGTCCTTCCTCTGTCCAGATGTGACACCAAGCACCTTTCTAGCCATCTCCCTTACTAGCTCTGCTGTAGTTACCCAGCTATTTGGTAACTCTTCACTGCTACCCAGTGCCTGTCTTAACTCATCCCTGAACTCCACCTCACAATTACCCTTTTTCAATTTCCACCATTTGATCCTTGGTGCTGCCCTCACACTCCTCCTCCTCCTCTTAATCACCAATGTCATCCTACAAACCACCATCCTATGCTGCCTAACTACACTTTCTCCGGTCACCACTTTACATTCTCCAATCTCCTTCAAACAGGCCCGCCTACATAAGATATAATCCACCTGTATGCATCTTCCTCCACTCTTGTATGCCACCCTATGCTCCTTACTCTTATTAAAATATGTATTCACTACAGCCATGGCCATCCTTTTCGCAAAATCCACTACCATGTGACCTTCTACATTCCTTTGTTTAACACCATACCTACCCATCACTTCCTCATCCCCTCTGTTCCCTTCACCAACATGCCCATTGAAATCTGCTCCAATCACCACTCTCTCACCGTTGGGTACAGACATCACCACTTCATCCAATTCACTCCAAATTTTTTTTTTCTCAAACATTGCACACCCAACTTGTGGAGCATATGCATTAACAACATTCATCATTACACCATCAATTTCCACCTTCATAAACATTACTCTATCCGACACTCTTTTCACCTCCAAAACACTATTAGCATACTGTTCCTTCAGAATAACTCCTAAGCCATTTCTCCTTCCATCCACACGATGATAAAACAATTTGAACCCACCTCCGATACACCTAGCCTTACTCCCCTTCCATCTGGTCTCTTGCACACACAATATACCAACCTTCCTTCTGTCCATCATATCAGCTAGTTCTCTCCCTATACCAGTCATACTGCCAATATTCAAAGTTCCGACTCTCACTACCACAGTCCTAGCCTTTCTCCTCTCTTCCTGTCTTCGGCCATGTCTTCCACCTCTTCTCTTCGGCCAACAGTAGCCCAATTTCCGCAGGCACCCTGTTGGCTAACAGTACCGGTGGTGGTCGTTGTTAACCCAGGCCTCGACTGATCCAGTATTAAATTATTTATTGGTGTCTGCTAGTAAAAAGAGGAGTTTTGTAAGTAGATAAAGAAAACAGAGGTTTAGGGTTAGTTAACCCAGTGTCATAAGCTGCTTCATTAAATTTGTGCAAAGTGGTAACATAGATAAATGGAAAAGATGAGACATTAGTAGTAAAATTGTATAAATATAAGTATAATAAATTATAGGGTATGGTAAAAAGGGGTTAAAGAGAAAATAAATCGGTATAAATGGAAAAATAAAATGTTACCATGAAAAAATATTTTTGTGGAAAATAAAAATTGATGATATTGGAAAAAGATGGAAAAGTATGGTACACGAATGCAGTGATAAACCATTAATATATAAAACCATGGGAAAATTTATTATATAGGAATAAAGAAGGTGGTGGTTTAGTCTTAATAAACTCAATGGCAGTTGGGTTCTTTGAATTTATATAAAGTATTAATATGGATAAAGGATAAAGAGAAATTAGTCAGAAAGATATTTAATTTTAAATGCAATGATACATTGGATATGTTTATACATATATATATATATATATATATATATATATATATATATATATATACATATATATATATATATATATATATATATATATATATGGGTCCCCTTCAGATGGTCGAACTTTTAAAAGCTTGGCTTTTATATGGCCAAGACCATATTACTGATCTTTTAAAAGCTTGACTGGTCTGAATGGGGATCTCCACAGAGTGCAGAATGGAAAGATTTCTCTTTACTGCAATGTAGTGTGAACTCGGAGTTGGTATATTTAAATATCAGGGAGTGTGGGGTGCAGGGAGACTTGACCCCCTGCTAGCACTGTTAATTTTTGTTTCTTTCTTTTTTTCACATTTTTGAACATTCAGATGTTCGATCATGTGGTCTCAAACATATGAAAGTCGAGCATTTGGCTGTTCGATTATGTGAAGTAAACCTATATAGATATATATATATATATATATATATATATATATATATATATATATATATATATATATATATGTATATATACGTTAGTCAATGTATATATCTGAATGTGCAATTCTGTCTATTCTTCACCTCCACACTTATATGAGAAATTCAAGAGTGCAATATACACTGCGCAATATCTATATGCTGTTCTATTTCTATTTTTATGTTATGGTTTTGTGATGTCAAATTATTTTTTTTATTAATAAATTTTCTGTATGTATGTCCTGCACTGGGAATGGAGCAAAACTATTTTTTTCAGCTACACTGTGGTGTAGGTTTGAATGGCAATAAAGTTTACTTTGACTTTGTTTACTTTGACATTGGAAAACGTTGGATCTAATAAAAGAAAAAAAAAGCATCATATGATCAAATGCAAATTGTTTTAGAAAAGATGAGAATGCAGATGATAAAGATTGATGAAGTAAAAAAAAGAGGAAAAATATGATATGAAAAGATAATCCCCCGGATTCTCTAATCTTCCGTGTAAGACTAGATTAGTCTTACACTGAAGAGCCAGTGTAAAAGTATGATGGCAACGTGCCATGCATATTAATGAGGGCGCGCTGCCTCAATTCTAAAGCTTACACAGAGTGTGGACGAGTGTAGGGGGCGTGTTGGACTGCCGAGCAGTCCAAAAATCCAAGCCCCTGCAATGAAGAAAGGCCGCAATTTCGAGTCACATGAGCAAGTCTGCGCACATGTGCACAATGTAACACTACACTCCCCCATATGTTAAACAACTGACAAAACTAAAAATAAAAATATTTTTTTTCCTTCCAATATAGCTGCCCGTATTTGCGCGGGTTTGCTCGGTTTGCCCATTGCTTAGCTACAGTTAGCAGCTTAGACACCAGAAGAGGATAATATGAAAAATATATGCAAATTAAGCAAAATAGCGATAGTGTAGTGGTTAGAGCCTTTGCACAAAGAAGAGGCATTCCCGGTTCGAGTCTCACTAATGCATGCTCCATTTTCTGTGGGAAATCTGTATACAAAAATATTTCCTGACATTTTTTATGTATAAGTTTTGTAAAAAGCATTGAAATGTTAAGTGTAGTAGTGAACAAATTTTATATATATATATATATATATATATATATATATATATATATATATATATATATATATATATATATATATATATATATATATATATATATATATAAAGGTGAAATGTTTATGCATTCTGAGGCATGAGTACCCTATTTTAAGCAATATAAAGCACTGCTAATTACATTTTACCATTATTGAGCATATTTAAATACAATTGTGTGTAGCTGCACACTGCGTTAACCAGCGCAACCGCAACATATTTGCTCATTGCTGCGCACCGCGCTAGCATGAAATAATGTTACATTATTACTTTACAACCCCACACAGTATCACAGCAGGACAAACACTGGCATATCTGTTTAAGGCAGAACCATTCATATGTGGCAGCAGTACTTCTTTATGCACAGATGTTCTGCTTAACTACTGCTATGGACAATACTGTGTGTTCCAGTGGGCAGTGGGACATACCTGTGAAATGTGTAGCTCAGCATTAAATGTCAAAGATCTGATCCATGTTATCTGTGTTCTGTGCAGTACTGTGGCCAATGGCTGTTGGGGGGATTAGCGCTGACATTATATAAACATGGGTGTGACAGAAAAACACTTGCATGATAGTCATATTAAAGTGTAGCTTAGCATTGGCAACTGCTATAGCAGTCTAGTATGCTTATCTAGCATCTGTTGCCATATATACCCCCCTAATGTTAGTCTGTGTTTATATGTGACACCTGTTTGTGTTGCAGTAAGGCCCAACAGTTTAGCTGTGAGGTCCAGGGACCTACAACAATGTGGACCATGTGTGTGTATGGCACACACATACGGAGAAATATATATGTGTCATATATATTCACATCTGTATATGTGCATAGAGCAGGGGACATATTGCAACTGTTTGCGAAGGGGGAGATATATATGTTGGTGAAGGTTAGTATGCGCATATTTGTATGTAGGTTTTAGTCTATGACAAACAAGACAGCATACAGTGCTGGTATATGACATGTGGTGGGTAAACACTGTGGGTGGTTTGTTCAGTTTGCAATGTTGAAGCCAGTAAGGCCTGTTAAAGCTACCTGGGCTGTGAACACCTTCAACGCATTTATCCCAAGACTGTGCGATTTTATTACATTACTGTACACCTTACATCCTTTGTATAATTGATATTCTCACTATGAAAGGTGTGCCTACATATATGTATATGTAGACAAATGGATGGATGTATATATATATATATATATATATATATATATATATATATATATATATATACATATATTTATATATATTCATCCACACCTACATCTACTTGTTGCAATAGATTCTTTGTACTGCTGACTGACTGTGATGGTCAATATGTTTGTGAATATGTCAAAGATATTTATCTGTGGGATAGCTTAGTGGGAAACTGTTTATGTTGTGGTATTATGTGTCCTTGCTTTGATCCTAGCAAAAACTGTGTATTCTGCTGCTAGGCAGAACAAGTGCTATTGTATGCAGTGTGATTAAGTCCCTTGGTTTTAACTAGGGTGTGTCATTGGAGGCTAAAGCACTGCATCTATGATTATTGATTGGTACCGATGTGGAATGCAAATTCTGTGTGTACTGTAGTACTAATTGAAGCTCTGGGCCTGTACAGCAAAGTATGGTGCATGTCCACATTGCTTGCATCCACTGTTTTGTGTGGTCCCTGTATTCATCACAGATTACATGTCTCAAGATTAAGGTTGTGTAAGTACTGACACACAGTACTGCACAGTACACACTGAAAGCTTATCTGGGTTGTCATACCTTTGTGTCCTGTAATTATGTCTGATGTGTGTGGGTATATCTGTAACATGTCCTTCGACATATGTGTGGTAATACATATAACTGCGTATCTAGCAACCTTCATAGTGTACTACAGCAGTATGTAACCTATATTCGCAATTGTGCACATATTTTGGCCACGGGTTTGGCATTAACAAGTTGTGTGGTATAGTGGTAATACATTTACTGGACCTTACACTGATTGTGATGGATGATATATTTCTTTACACATCAGCTTGATGTATATCTGCTGTGGCTAGGTGGTGCATCGTGTTGCATACAGTGTGCCAGGGACCCTTGTATAGTCTTATAGAGTGATTTTATTTTGTTGCTGTGCAGAACATGGTTCATTAGATAGAGAGTGAGCAAGGCACTTTCAAGAAGTTGTGGGGTGAGCAGTGATAAGTGGCAGTTACAGTGTTTCACTCTCGGTTAGCTTATAGGTTGCTATATATGGCAGTTCAGTGATATCTGTACTGTATAATGTTAAATGTGCCATATGACTTGCTCAGACATATTTTTGTATTTATGTCTTCCAGGGATCATGGCTCACCACAGGAACTTGAGTTAGAGTAGTGCTGAAGATGATATCATTACTAGCAGTATGATTCAGCACTACCATCTCATGTTCTCACGAACCAGCCAGGACCAGCAGGAGCGTACTGCAATGTGGCAAGATGTTGTCTGCAGGGTCAATGAGGTAGGCCTGCATAACTGGACATATGAGCAGGTACGCCACCACTGCAGTGATCTTCTCAGACATGTCGGTCAGTGTGCTATTGATGTGCGTAGACAACAGCTTGCAACAGGAGGTGGTGTTAATATCCATCCCCCCCTCACCAGAGTGGCAGAGCTGCTCATGACCCTTGTGGCACCTTCCCAACAACAACAGCAGCAGACATACACCGTATTGGAGGTTGGAGCCACCCAGCAAGCACACATGGAGCATGCAGGTAACATAGCATATCTGTAGACTACTGTTATCTGCATTGGTAAGTCATTCATATGTGAGATGTGGAGTGTGTTGTTCAAAGATGTGGAGCCTGTTGTTGTACAATACTGATCATTTGGACCATAATCTGTTGCCCTGTGAATGTAAACTGTTGTTGTACTGTAAGATTGCAAACACACAGTAGCAATGCCACAGTTGTGGCCACTGACAAACTGTCTCATTTCTATGTAGGTCCCACTGGGGTGACATCAAGGCAGCAGACAGATGCTGGTGATTGTGTTCTACATTTATTATTATAAATAAAAACTGCATGTCATAGTTAAGGTGTAGGCCATGTACACATGTAACACACCTTCTCATAATGCATGCTGTGCATATTTGGTGTAAGAGCAGACATCTCACTAATGTGATTAGCTGCCTCAAACACATGCAATACCCAGACCATCTCAAACAAATGTGGCTAAACTGTAGTGACCATTGGATAGGCAAAGTTGATACCCAACATGCACATAACATACACATCTATGTCATACACAGAGCATTTTAACATGCTATACATAAAGGATTCCCAAACCCTCTATAAAGACACACTCCAGTATCCAAAATCTCATCCACACATTACACATAATATACCTGAGGAGTAGAGGCCTATCATGGGGCATTTAAACACTCTGCAACACACTACAAATTCATGTCTGGGAATGCTTCTTATTGGCCTACTTACAAACTCACACAACAACTGGTTGTGAAATGGTGAATTTAGCCAAGGTAGTACAGTTCTGGCACAGCATGATTAGTGCTGGTTTGTGAAACATTTGCAGCCTTGAGTGACCATCTGATGCTTCATGATGATGGCCTATGGTACTATACCCCAACCAGTTATTGTAACCACAGTACTACACATAGCTGTCATTGCTACACACCATAATGATGCATGTGTGCACACATATGCACCTCTAAACAGTATGCATACCAATCACCATTTGCACAACTGACACATATATGTCTTGTGATGCTATTGAGTGGTAAGGTCATATGACACATATTGGGCATGTGTAGTGTTGAAATATGCAGTTGTGTTTTAACATGCCATGTCATGTATGAGACTGGCATGTCCATAATATGATCTACACTCACCATAAGTACCGTACATTGGGTATGTGGCTGAATGGTATTCCATCGATTATCCATGTACCACTGATGATGTTGTGTGAATACTCGTCATGCATGTGCTAAAAATATGTCCACAATTATTTGCTAAATACACAGAGGCTGTAATCAGCATTGGATACCTATCTGACACACAGATACACATCCAGCAATGGTATGTACACCTGTGAGTTATGGTGCACAGTACATCACAGGGTTATGAATACCTGCACAGCAATGTTGTGTCCACATATGCATTGTGTTCCAGGGGGAGGGCCATCAACTAATAACAAAACACATGCATCAAAGCCATGTATATTGTTAGTAACAAGGACTGACTACACTTGCACTGCATGCTGTTGTGCAACACATGTCCTGCATGCTGACATGTGTGATATGACTGTTTTGCTTGTGATACTGTAACCCACCATCACCTGCTATTGTGTATGTTCTGTGGTTGCTGGTGTTGTGTGTGTCTGCTTTTGGGAGGAGTGTAGTTTTGTGTGTGTGCATGTGTGCATGTGCGCATGTGCGCATGTGTGCATGTGTGCATGTGCGCATGTCTGCATGTGGTCTGAAGTCATGTTCAGGTCTTAAAGTGTGTTTCCTGTTTTCCTCTCACAGGTGGTGAGGTGGGGCTAGTTCAGTACAGCAGGGAACCTGATGTCACTGAGACAGACAGTGATGATGAGGATAGGTGTGTTGAGGCACAGGCAGGTTTGTTGTTGGGCCACCAATTGACAGTACACAAGTCTCCACCCCATCCATGCACACAGTCATACTGCTGGTATATCCATCATCATCATTGCCCTTAGCTGAGGGACAGTGTACGGTTGGCACTGACCAGGACAGTGTGGTATCTATGGCACATGTATCAGGACACAGCAGCCATAGCCAGATGTCTGAAATGGTACCACATAGGCAGATGCCCAGGGGTCCTCATCAGAGCACTGCTGGTCATCATGACTCTTTCTACCACACACATGTTTCAAGCTGTCACGGAGGCACAGACACGAATGGAGCGGTACACCAGACAGGGGTTATGGGCACAGAGGGCTCATTACACCTCTGTAAATGACAGTATCCGTGACCTAGCAGGTGCCATACGTAACTACCTGAGGTCATTGATAGATGTTAGAATGAGACATTGGATGTCCTCCACGATGTCATGTCCATGTGTCAGGACAGTGTGGGATGGTTGAGACGTGGACGTATGCCAGCAACATCACCAGCTGAAGGTCGCCATGGACATCCAGCAAGTCACAGCCACTCCCGTAGTGCCATTACCAGCCCCAGCAATGTTGGGGGGGCTGTCCATAGACCGTCCTAGCAGACCACATGCACGTGGCTCTGGCCAGTCCCAGCAGGGACCTGGATCCAGTGGACATATGTCAACCTCTTTGGATAGTACCCAGTCTGGATTAGTACCTGATACTGTCTGTAGCACCCCTGCCAGGCACAGGTCCCATATCCGTGGCCAGAGATGGTGATCTGTAAAGCCTGCCAGGTACAGTCTGTAGCTGTCTCACAAATCCCCGTATATGGCAGCCACATGGTGGAATTGTGTGCATGCAGACACACACAAATAAACCAGAAACCTAGGGCAAACACATACCCGCACACATGACATCAACATTGGCCCATAACAGTACTCATGGCCCTCACACACCCACTCACACACACATGTCGATTGTATGGCTCAGTGTAGGCCTCTGGCAAACCAACAACAAAACCTGTGCATATGATGAAACCTGTGCCACCTCCTGTCATCTGCAACATTGATGCAGGAACAGGCTAAGATGGTGCTGATGCACAGGGTGACTTTAATAATGTATAGCAATGGTTGGATGTGTAGCATGTTGTCAGCAGTAAAGTGGAATGATATCCTTGAAGGTGTAGCTGAGCAGGCATGATGCATTAATGCTGTAATTAGCAATGTTGTATTGTTTTCACCAGTGTTTATTCCAATTGTGTTTTGTTTGCCCATGTGCCACTTGGCTGATGTGTGTAGTTGTATCAGCATGCGTTATACAGGGGACAGTAAGTGTGGGGTTTGTGCAACACACATTTGCAGGTGTCCATTTGTGAACATGGTGGAGGTGCACTGTCTGCATGTACATGCATATTGGACACATGGGCAGGGTGACATGCCCTGTATTGGCCAGTGTTAACACTCCATAGTTTCTATTGGTGGCCAGTATGCATTGTACTACACACATTTTGGAACTTGAGTACGCATGTGTGTGTGTATGACACGGGTTGACACTGTGCTGTGGGTGATGCTGTTCTTGCTATCTGTCATTGGTTTGCATTACTAAGGTTAACATTGTCCCAGCTGCATGATCCTTTAGTAATGCACACTGTTGACCTACAGGGTTGCATGGACCGTGCTATCAACAAACACAAGAAATTCTCACTTATACGGTAAAAGTGCATTAGTCTCATGGACCCCTGCCATAAACTAAATATATAATAGAAGGTGAGAAGTTGTACCAAAAAAGAGTTACATACCAAGAAGGGATAACCTCTCTGGTCAGTATCATTGGGAAAATACAAGCCCTCATTAATTATACAAGGCAAGCTTCAAAATACAAAATGTCAAGGATTCTAAAGACAACACTAAAGGTTTCTTTAGTGTTGTTTATAATCTACAGGGGAAATCTCAGATCGGGTCACAGTTAATGTATATGGTCACAAAGTACACTTATCTGACTGACATTACCAATTTCATGTCAGACAGTTTGAATGCAGATTTCACCACCCTGCCGTTACACAAGGGCCACATTTCCAGACCTGAAGAATGTAAAACCTGATGATTCACAGAGACACTAGTTAAAAAATCTCTTTACCGAAGTCCCAACCACAGTGGCAATGGTACTGGACAGTGTCCCTGACTGTGTCATACACAAGCTGACATATGAAGTCACCACTCACCTAAACACTCTGTCCAGATGCAGCCTCTATACAGGTTACATACTTGTGGAATGACACACGGTAATGGTGTTCACAGTCCACAAGGGCTGAGCTACAAAGTCTTCTTCTCCTTTCAGATGCTCCCATTAGGAGTTGCCACAGTAGATCATCTGTTTCCATTTCTTCCTGCCCTCTGCATCTTGTGCTGTCACACCATCCACCTGCATGTCCTCTCTCACTGCATCCATAAACCTCATCTTAGGCATTCCTCTTTTCCTGTTACCTGGCGGCTTCATCCTTAGCATCTATTTCACAATGAACTCTGCATCCCTCCTCAGCACATGTACAAACCAACATAATCCTGTCTATCTGGCTTGGTCTACTAACCTTCAAACCTGGGCTGACCCTCTAATATACTTATTCCTAATCCTGTCCACCCTTGTCACACCCAGTGCAAATGTTAACATAAATTGATTAAGGGTAGAACTACAACAGATCCTGGAAACTCTCACCCTATAAGCCAGACAAATGTTATTTGGAAGTCTATGGAGCACAGCATTATGGAACTCATTAACAGAGACATTATGAACCTGCAAACACTGCACCATACCCACTTAGGTTCTCTAAAGGCCAGATCATGGCTCCTACACCTAGTAGACTTCAAGCCAGTTAACAAGGCTATAGGTGAGGGAGGGCAGGTCCACACAGTCAAGCTATAGCTCACAAGCAATTCATACCCATCCCACATTCTGGTATTATACATAACCTCAACAGACTGACCATAAATGATTGTTAGATGATGGACTGACAACTGACACACAGATGTAGGACACACTGTAACATTTGCAGCCTCCATGTACAATTCTATGCCATTAACAAGTGGTATTCACCTGCACTCGGTACTGGGACCACTCCTGTTTGGCATATAGCTTTCTTAGGGACAAGCAAACACAGTAGGGATATGTCTGCCCACATTTGATGAAAATGCATACTGTGGGTTATGCTTTATTCTCCAGATGACACACACATCCTCCAAAAGGGTATCATAGAGACAGATACCTGGTGTCAAACACATGCTGTAAAGATATAAGCCAAAGAAAGCATAGTTATCCACTTTTAGAAAACAAAGTATCCCCAGAGTACCACATAGGTAATAGCCCCCAAAATGTGGAACAGGTACTAATGTATACATAGAGCCATGTGTTTAATCATCTCTCCTTTGATAATCACATTACCAAAAGGTTTTGGAAATTCCTCTGGAGCACATAAGCAATAAAAGGTTTGCATGCAGATCCACAGAGGTTGTTGCACACCTATAATGATTAGTCATCTTTGCCAGACTTTGCTTGCTTTGGAACAGGATTCAAATATACTTCAGGCATAAACCCTCACTCACACTCTTCAATAGAAACTGTGATGAGTGGATGTGAAACAGAAGACGTAGCCCAGGGATCACTGCAGTGGCTAAGCTTGTCACGAGCATACAGAAATTACCTAAGGTCTGGAAAGCACCAGCATGCTCTGGCAAAGATAACAGATGCTTTCATGGAGAAAGCAGAGTACCCACCTATGAAATAATTTAGGTCACATGTATGTATATGGCTTTGCCCCACAGCTACCTTACATGTGTAATGCACATACATTTGTCACTGTGATATGTCATACACTAAAAAAATCAAAACCCACTCCTCATTGACTAATGGTGTCACACACTCTCACACACCTGGAACACACACACACACAGTCAGCAAGTGTGAGATTACAACTTCTTCCTAACTACATTGTGATACTATAGCAGTACACATTTACACGACACGCTATACACATTACTGGGATTTCACTTTTTCACAGGTATATTTGTAGGGTGGTGACATCATCAGACTTGACAAAGATGAGTGTACCACTTTTAAGGGGTGTGAGTAGTCTCCAAAAAGGTTGCTCCTCCCCAGGAAGACACACACACACATTTGGCAAGTGCAAGAATCAACCCCCTACCTAACTACATTATGATACTACAGCAATACACATTTACACAATGCACTATATACATTACTGTGCTTTCATTTTTCCACAGGTATATTTGTATGATGGTGACATCATCAGACTTGACAAAGATGAGTATACCACTTTAAGGGGTGTGAGTAGTCTCCAAAAAAGTTGCTCCTCCCCAGGGAGACACACACTCTCGGCAAATGAAGGAATCAAACCCCTACCTACCTACATTATGATACTACAACAGTATGCATTTACATGATGCACTATACACATTACTGGGATTTCACTTTTCCACAGGTATATTTGTAGGATGGAGACATCATCAGACTTGACAAAGATGAGTATACCAAAGGGGTGTGAGTAGTCTGCAAAAATGTTGCTCCTCCCCCAGGAGACACACACACTTACACACAGTTGGCAAGTGCAGGAATCAAATCCCTACCTAATTACATTATGATATTACAGCAGGACACATTTACACAACATGTTATACACATTACTGGAATTTCACCTTTCCACAGGTATATTTGTAGGATGGTGACATCATCAGACTTGACAAAGATGAGTATACCACTTTTAAGGGGTGTGAGTAGTCTCCTAAAAGGTTGCTCTCTCCCCAGGGAAAGACACACACACACACACACACACACACACACACACACACACACACACACACACACACACACACACACACACACAGTTGGCAAGTGCGGGGTTCTTAATCCAAACTAAGTATGTCTTTACACTTCAGCAAGCAATATGGAGTTACAGGGTGCAATACAGACATTACTTGCTGACAGTTTGCCCAAAGGTTTTTTTCACATTTGCTAACCTCAGCAGGCTTATCATACTAGGTGCATTGTGAGTGTATTGTATGCATAGGCCATGACCATATCATATATGGGTTGATGCACCACATGCTGGCACACACAGGGTCAAACTGGTGGCTAAGCTCTTTCAACCCGATACTGAACAATACAGTCAAGAGGAGTAGGGTCATACAATCACAACACCAACAGTCTCACATAGACCTACAATATAAGCACCAGCAAAACACACACATAAATACACATTACCATACTCGGAGAATACAAATATTAATTTGAAAAAGAGAGAGTGTCCTCCTAAGCAGACAAACAAGCAACATGCACCTCCAAGCACATGCCAGAAAACACATACACCAAAGCTGTGTGCCTCACAACAGGCCCTAAGGCAAAACAACATACCTAACACACTAGTAATAGGTGACTCCATAGTCAGGCACACAGATGTTCCACTCACTCGGCTGGACAAGGGGAAGGTTACTGTCAGTCGTCTGTCAGGTGCTATGATCCGCCACATAACACAAGCACTTACATCACTCCAGAACAGGTACATATATCACGTGTTCTTTGTACATATCAGTGTGAATGATCTGAGACATTCCTCCCAGGACAACATGACAAGAGATATATAGTAGCTCTATGATCATATAGCCCAGGCTGGTATGACCCTGACCTTGAGTAGCATCTTACCTTCACCTACATGATACTGCAATATAACAGAAAGATGATAAACTTCAACAAATGGCTGAGCTTCTGGTGTCATTCAAAGAGGATCCAGTCTCTGTCTTCCTGTGATGACATGATAGACAAGCCTCGTTGCTTCACTACAGATGGTTTGCATCTGTCACCCCTATGCTTCTGAATACTGGCCAAGGCTCTTGCTGTCCCCATATTACCTTTTTTAGGCAAGGCTCAAAGGTTCATAGGTTCATAGGTAGGTACTAGGCTATTGGCCCTGGGACCTATACAAGCCCAGTCAAAAAGGTACCCTGGCTTTTGCCACCCAAGAAATGTATTTTCCTGTGCCACTGTCGAGCAGAGACACAGACGTGATCCCCAGGGTGAATTTCCTATTTCCCATCCAATCATCAAGATTTTTCTTGAAGAGTGCTAATGAAGAGCTTTGTTTGATACAGATAGGCAGCTTATTCTGGAGTATGGGAAGTCTCTGGGAGAGGAATCTATCCCCCCGGCATGTTCTGTTTATTGTGGTGACAAGGTTTAGGTCCCTAGAGCATGTAGATTGGAGGGATTGGGATTTCATTAAGTGGAGCATGTCCTGGGTTTGGCATAGCATTGTATGTTAGGCAGAGATCACCTCTGAGTAGGCGATATGTGACGGAGTAAAGCTGGAGTTTTTTTAGACGGTCTGTGTAGGGCATGTGTTTGAGGAAAGTAATCCTCTTTGTGAGGTATTTCTGCGGCCTTTCCAGTTGTTGCAGTTGTCTTGTGAGGTACATACCAGAAGGGGTGTTGTACTCTATAATGGATCTAATAAGTGATGAGTAGAGGGGAACAATGACCGCTTTTTTTCTGCATGAGAAACCTTTTGTGATGAGGTGTGCCATGTAGAAGGATTTCTTGACTACTGTGGCGATGTGATTATCAAAGGAGAGACTACTGTCCACCTGTGTCCTAAGGTCTCTTATCACACTTTCGGTATTAAGTATACTGCTGCCTATGTTGTAGTTCATGGGTACAGAGTTTTTACCACAGGGGATGACAATGCACTTTTTGGCATTGAGCTTGAGGCCATGGCTTTGACACCAGGCATCTGTCTCAGTGGGGCCCTTTTGTAGGATGTCCACATCGTTAGTAGTTTTGATTATGGCTCTTAGTTTGCAGTCATCTGCGAACTTCATTAGCCAAAGACCTTCTGTGTTAGCCTGTACTTCAGAGAAGTAGATACCAAACAGGACAGGACCCATGACTGAACCCTGTGGTACTCCACTTGTCACTGGTCTGAAGTCGGATTTGGAGTCTGCTACTTTCACAGTGTAGGTTCTGTCAGTGAGCCAGTTTACAACCCATCTTGTGACATAGGGATTTATACCTAGTTTAATGAGTTTATCTATAATTCCAGAGTGGGAGATGGTGTGAAAGCCTTGGCAAGATCTGGATAGGCTGTGTGAACCACCTTACCCATGTCTACAGCTTTGGTGACTACTTCAAAGAAGTCTAATCAGGTTTAGGAGACATGATCTGCCTTTTACAAACCCAAACTGGTTGGGGTCCAGAGTTTGGAGATTACCAATGTCTTTGTTTATAAGTTCCATGATGATACATTCCATAGCCTTGCAGACCAGGCTCATCAGGTTAATGGGTAGCTAGCTCCTGAGGTCCATGGTGGCTCCCCCTTGTGTAGTGGGATAACCGTTGCTGTGTGCCATTCAGCAGGCACAAAGCCTGAGATGAGGCTATGATTGAACATGGTACTTAGCTGTGGTGCCAGTTCGTTCTGTAGTTCATGTAGAATGCAGCCTGTGATGTTGTCTGATCCCATGGATGCTGTGTTCCTGCCTTTGGCGAGTGTGGTTTTTACCTGTGCAGCTGTGATTACAGGAACTTTGCATTCTTCCGGTATAGTGATGGGCTCTTTAATGGGTAAGGGTGGGAGTAAAGTTAGCACTGAACCTATCTGCCAGGATGTTGGCAATATCAGTTGAGTCTGTATATTTAGTGCCATTGTGCTGTAACTCAGAGCAGATCTGGGTGTTGCCATTGAGATTCTTGACATAGCTATAAAATGGTTTGTGGTTGTCTTTAGAATCAGTGGCGATTTTGTTTTCATAACTAGCTTTGGAGGATTTTATCAGGGATTGCAGCTTCTTACTGAGGCTGACCAGGGAGCTCCTCCACTCATGGGATTTTACTCTCTTTTGCAACAGATTCTTCCTTCTGTTGTACAGTTTGTTTATGGCAGGGGACCACCAGATTGGCTTCCTTTTTTTGGAGGATAGCATCTTGGTTCTGTTTGGGATAGCATGATCCATGCACTCATGTAAGTTCTTATAAAGTGCAATTTTGTAGGATTCAGTAGTCATAACTGTATTGTCCATCTGCATGGGTGTCATGAAGTTCACCACTTCTGTCTTAAGAAGCATGAAGTTGGCTTTGGAGAAATTTTTAACATGGTTTCCTTAATGGAGGGTTGGGGCAGAATGTGGATATGTAGGGGAATTAGCTTATGGTTGGAATGGCCCAATGAGGCGTTGACTTCAGGTGTGGAACACCGGTCACTCAGGACAAACCAAACCCCATAACCAACACAAATAATCACAAAGTGAGATAAATGCTACTCATTTTAGAAGTCTCAGCCTCCAAATGCACACACTCGAGGCACTTCTCAGTATGGAGAATACTGATATCTGTTCAGTAACAGAAACCTAGTTCAAGGCTCCAGAGAGCACACCAGCACTACCAGGATACTACTCATTCTATGCCTTCCAGCATCAGACCCTGGATGATAGCACATAAGGTGGGGATGTATCCATATTCATCAAGGATACCTACACCTCTCTCTACATCCTCTCTACAGGATATGTACCCATTGAATGTTGCACAGCAACGTTCTTCCCACTCCACAGGGGTGGGGCCACAAAAGACCCTTGGATTTCATGCTCTATGAGCCTGATGAGTCTGATCTGCAAGGCAATGGCGCCAATCATAATTCAAGTCAACAATAAAGACATTGGGATCCTTCACACAGTTGAGCACACCCAGTTTGGCTTCATCAAATGCAGATTACACCTCCTGAACTGGGTGGATTTCTTTGAGACAGTTACCCAGGCTATAGATGATTGAAAGGAGCTCCACACAGCCTACCTATAACTCGCTAAGGCCTTTGACATGATTTCCCAGTCAGGTATCATAGATGAACTCGCCAACCTGGGCATAAATCCATACATCACAAGATAGATTGCAAACTAGCTCACAGATAGATCCCACAAATTAAGAGTTGCTGGCTACATGTCAGACTCTAAACTGGTAACAACTGGTGTCCCCCAGGGTTCAGTCCTGGGGCCCCTCCTGTTTGGTATAGACTTCTCAAAAGTACATACCAACACAGAAGGGTTGTGGTTGACTATGTTTGCTGGGAACTGTAAAGTGTTTGCTATAACTGATTCCCCGGATGACACAAATATTCTCCAGAAGGGACTCTATGAGACAGATGTGTGGTGTCAGAATCATGGCCTCAAGCTCAATGTGAAAGAATGCATAGTAATCCCCTTTGGGGAAAACAAAGCACCCACAAACTACCACATAAGTGTTACCCCCTAAAAACTGACAAGGTAATAAGGGATCTGGGGACACAAGTAGATAGTCATCTTTCCTTTGACAACCACGTTGCCAAAGTGATTAGAAAATCCTATGTGGCCCACCTAATCAACAAAGGGTTTGCATCAGGATCAAAAGAGGTAGTGGTGGCCCTCTACTCTTAAGTCATCAGATCCATCATTGAGTACAATGCACCATTTTGGATGTACTCGACTAAGCATATCCAGCAGTTGGAGAGACCACAGAGGTACCTCACCAAGAGGATTATTGGCCTCAAACAGTTGTGATATGCAACACAACTGGTAAAACTAAATCTGTTCTCCGTTGTGTACCGCCTACTCAGAGGCACACTCTGCCTAACATACAGAGCAATGTTCAACACATAACTATCTACGGATAACAAACTTGAGTCACACTACACACTCTAGGGATATGAACCTCATCACAACAATGAATACAATATGCTGGTAGGATAGAGTACCATCCCAGACACTTTCCTTACTGGGGAACAGAGTCCCAATGTACATCAGACAGAGCCCCTCGCTGACACTCTTCAATAGGAACCTTGATGAGTGGATGGGAAACAGACAATTCACACCAGGCATCACATCAGCAGCCCCACTAGAAAGGGTCTTAGGGTGCTAACTATTAGAACTAGGGCTTAAGAGACTAATCAATGGGGTGGTGAAAGCTGCACAACTTGCCTAGTCTAATATATGCCTTCGTGAAGATAGTCTACTGCATACCTATGAACCTATGTGACAGGTACATGTCTACAGATAGTAGATGTGTACTTCATTGTACAGTCATGTTGTACAGCAGACACATACACCATATACACTGTAATGCTTACAGATACTGGTGGCTATTATGCACAGTGGGTGATATGTGCACCTCATGTCTTTTGTGCCATTGGGATGTGTGCTGGGTGGGACAGTCCTGGATGGCTCCCTGTCATGGTCACCTTCTTGCACACATCTCTGCCCATCCATCTTTGGCTTATTATACTGTGTTCCCCCTACATATATATATAGGTACATAGGTAGGTAATAGGCTATCTGCCTGAAGGCATATATTAGTATGGCCAGAGTGTGCAGCTATCACCACACATGGGGTTAGTTCCCTATGCCTCTGTGTAGTAGAGCTGATGAAGTGATCCATGGTGTGACAGTTCAGTTTCACATACACTCATCAAGGCTCCTCTGGAAGAGTGTCGATGAGGGTCTCAGCTTAATGTAGGTTGGGAGTCTGTTCCAAAGCAAGGGAAGTCTGTGAGTTAGTAATGTACCCCTCCAACATGTTCTATTTATTGTTGTGATGATTATATCCCTAGAGCATGTGGCACAGTGAGCTTGGGCTTACTTCAGATAGAGCATGTACATCAGTTCTGCACTGGACATGGACCTGTCTGTTGGGCAGAGATCACCTGAGTAGAGAGTATGCAACAGAGTACAGATTGAGTTACTTCAGTCTTGTTGCATGGGGCAACTGTTTGAGGCCAGTAATCCTCTTGTTGAGGTACTTCAGTGGTCTTTCCAGCTGCTGAAGGTGCCTAGTCAAATTCATTGCAAGTGTGCCGTGATACTCTCTGATGGGTCTGATGACTGATGAGTAGAGGGGACCTCCTTTGACCTACATTCAAAGACCTTGGCAATTTGTGGGAACACATAGCATGATTTTCTAACCACTTTGTGAATGTGTTTCTGGAAGTAGAGATGACTATCCACGTGTCCATAGATCCCTTATTATTACCTCCATATTTAGGGTGTTGGCACCTATGTGGTATTTGTATGACTGTAGCTCGAGGCCATAATTTTTACACCACATCTGTCTGACTGAGACCCTTTTTAAGGATGTCACTGTTGTCCCAAACATCGAGTATGACAACCTTTTTGCAGTCATCCACAAACTTTGCTAACCATAGCCCTCGTGTGTTTGACTGTATTTCTGAAAAGTACACACCAGACAGGAGTGGTCCCAGGACTGAGCCATGGGGGACAGCAGTTGTTACCAACTTACAGTCCAACAGGGAGACCACTATTCTTACCTTGTGGGGTCTATCTGCGCCCCGGTTGGCAATCCATCAAATGACATATGTGTTTATGCACAGGTTGTTGATTTTGTGGATACAACATGTGTGTGGGATGTTGGAAAAGGGCTTTTCAAGGTCTATGTAGGCCATATGGAGCTCATTTCATTGATGTATGTCCTAGGTAACTGCCTTGAAAACTGTCTAGCAGGTTTAGGGACCATGAGCTGCCCCTGACCAAACCAAAATGGGTAGGGTTGGGTGTTTGTAGGCTCCCAATAGCTCTATTTATGAGTTCCATAATGATGGACTCCATGGCCTTCTAGATCAGGCTTATTAGGCTTATAAGACAATAGTTCCCATTGTCTGTTGTGCACCAACACTTGTGGAGTGTGCCAACATTGCTGTAACCCATTCAACAGTTTCATATCCTGTACAGAGGGTGAGTCTCAACAGACTGTTCAGGTGCAGGGTCTGTTTGTTTTGGAGTTCACATATGACACAGCCAGGGACACCATGTCATCCCATATACACTGTGTTTTTATGTTTGGATAGAGCTGTTTAACCATTGTAGATGTGATTTCTGGCTTTTCACAGTCTCCAGGTATGGTAATGGGCCCTTTTGTCAGTGAGAGGGGGGTAAATATGTATGAACCTGTCTGACAAGATGCTGGCAATGTCAGTCATGTGCATGTATTCATTACACTTTCCACTGACTCAGAACATATATGAGTTTACATTGATATTTATGACATAGCTAAAGAAAGCTTCATGGTTCTCTATGGACTCTTTAGCAATATTTTTGCCAGAACATGGCTTCGATAATCCATACTAAACACCCAACCAAGTTACACAAACTGAGAAATCACAAAGCAGGCTGGTGTTACAAGAAACAAGGATAACATTTATTCTTAAGCGCTTTCTTCACAGATTACAGTTGACTTCTTCAGAAAAAACAGAGTGCCTCCACCCCACTCCTTAAATACTCATTACAAACACATTCCAAACCAATTTGTAAAAAACACCATAGGCATTTAAAGGTACAGACTCCCTGTTCAATACCCACCCAGGTCACAATTTTAAATTCACAGTTCTTGAACAGCTGACTATGGATGAGAGAGGAGGTCCTATGGATTACTGGCTTGAATACAAGGAACTGTTATGGCAATTAAGGGTCAACACCAATATTTTTCCAGGGTTGAATGAAATGGTTTAAATAACAAGCTTTATGAGGTTAAAAGCTGATTTTGTTTTATCTAATTGTTGATTTTTGCATCTAATTGTTGCTTTTTTATTCAATTGTTCACTTTATGATTTTTTGTCAAAATACTAAGTTTAAAGTACATGTTGAATCATGTTTCATAGTTTGTTTTTATCTTGCATGCATAATTGTGGAGCAAACAAATGCCTATGGTGTTTTTTACAAATTGGTTTGTAATGGGTTTGTAATGAGTATTTAGGAGTGGGGTGGAGGCACTCTATTTTTTCTGAAGTCAACTGTAATCTGTGACGAAAGTGCTTAAGAATACATTTTTTCCTTGTTTCTTGTAACACCAGACTGCTTTGTGATTTCTCAGTTTGTGTATGGCTTGGATAATGTTAGGACTGCTCATTGTTTCTTGATGATACTGATCAGAGATGTATTGATCTTCTTTGGTTTTTCACTTTCTTTGAGCAACTTAAGTACTTGCATTACATAGTTTGATTATGACAGGGGTCCAATATATTATATGGGTCTGTTTTCATACCACTGTGTGCGCAAGGCAGGATTGGTGAATAGTGACATGTGTCTGGAGTAAGAATTGCAACTGCCAGATATGTGTGGACCACTGCTGTACTCAGACATGACCTAAGTGTGTGAGCATGCTCAGTATGACCTTTCAGTATGTTGTTGACTGGAATTTGCTTCTTTTCTTTGTGTGTGGGCATGCCCAGTATGACCTTTCAGTATGTTGTTGACTGACATTTGCTTCATTTGTTTAAGTGTGTGAGCATGCCCAGTATGTCCTTTCAGTATGTTGTTGACTGACATTTGCTAAATTTGTTTTACGTGTGTGAGCATGCCCACTATGTATGTGTGTGAAAATTCAAGTTGGTTTTTACTTCAGGGCTCACCTTTGTGTTGTACATTGACAGGACGCACACTGTGCCTGCAGGGCTTCCATAAGTCAATTTGTATAGACTTATCAACATTTCTACATACAGGGTGGACAGCTATTATTTGTACATTTCTACCCGGGGGGCACACCTGATTGTTACAGTGGGTGTACATAGGATGAGGGGTACACCTGACACTTATACACATTTGCTAGGCCTGCACTGCTATGTCAGGTACTCCATTTCAGTCTGTACTGTTGCCTATCATACTGGCTTGAGGCATACCACTGTACTACAGACCTTAGTTTCCAATTACATGCATATTAGTTTGTGACTTCATAGCCTACCCAACCCACATCACACTGCCTGGCCTGCTGTTATCTGTCTGCATAGGCCAGGGAGGAGGTTAATAATATGCCTCTTCAAAGGGCATGATACAACATTTGTTTGTGTTTGCGTTTGTCTACAATTGTCCTGCTGGCTGTGACTATATAGTATGTGACCCCCACAGCTGGTATGTATGAGTGACTTAAGTTGTGTCTGTGCCAGTGAAATGCTGTCATGGCTTAGTGGTTTAGTACTGTGACTATAGTGCACAGTATCCTGAGTTCGAGCCCTGTCACTGCTTTTTATTTTCCTGCTGGGCAGACCTGACTAGTTAATGAACAGTAAAGCAGGTGTGAGCATGTTTACCTGACTTTGCTTGACTTTGCCCGACTTTGCCCAACATTGCCCAGCATTGCACGACATTGCACTGGTTAGTGCGGTACGCAGCTACATGCAATTGGATTTAAATATGCTCAGTACTGGTAAAATGTGCTTAGCAGTGCTTTATATTGCTTAAAATAGGGCAGTCATGCCTCAGGTGGTGCTGCAGGGCTGCCTATGTCAGATGCACATAGTACACTCCCTATACATGTTTGAAAACAGGTAGTGTCAAGTTAGTTACTGTGCGTGCAAGTCAGGGAGAGGTGTCATTTCCAGGGTTCCTACTGAGTCAGTGTATGTGCTATGCGTTGCCTCTTTGCCAAGGCCAGGGCATACTGGGCACGCCTCATTCTGCCTACTGGGGCAGGCTCAGGTTGTTCCTCCTCTGAGTCCTGCTGTACCTGTGCAGGCCTTGGCAATGGTGGGGGGCTGTTTGGCCCTGCCCCATGCTGTTCCTGCTGCGGCTGTTTCCACAGGATCATATTGTGTAGCATGGCACATACCATAACAATTTGGGTACATGTAGTTGGTAAGTACTGCAAGGCTCCACCAGATGTGTCCAGGCACCAGAACCGTGACTTGAGCATCCCAAACACATGCTCAGTTATGTTTCTTGTTTGTGCGTGTGCCTCATTATGGAGTTCTTGTTCAGGTGTGCGTGCATTTCTGATGGGTGTCATCAGCCACGGCTCCAGTGCGTATCCAGCATCTTCCACTAGTTGACCATCAGGGATGTCCCCATTGGCAAATCTCTGGTACAGCTGTGTCAGATGTGGGAATCATGATAGCTTCCAGGACAGCCAGCACACACATACATTATTATGCCCTGGGCATCACACATGGCATGGCAGTTGGTGGAGGGGAAGCCCTTGCGGTTGATGTAGACCCTACCCCGCTCACCGGGTGGTGCTTTGATGTGTATGTGCGTGCAGTCTATTGCACCCACTACCTCAGGGTATTCTGCTATTTGGTGGAAAAGATGCATATTGCTGACCAATGCCTCACAGGAATTGGGGAAATATATGTGGTCACTGACATGTGCTGACATGGCATCCAGGAACTGGTGGAGTACCCTGGATGCTGATGCCTGTGAAATCCCCATCATATCACCAGTTGGTCTTTGGAAGGTACCTGTAGCTAGTATTCTTAGGCCAACACATACCTTGGTATCCACTGGGATGGGTTCCCCTCTGTTGGTTCTGTGTGTGAGGCGTGGCTGGCACAGTTCAACAATTTGCTGTAGGAGGTCTCTGTCCACCCTATAGCACTCCACTATCTCCAGCTCATGTAGCCCCTGGTAGGTTACCCTGGGTCTGTGCACTCTTCTCCGTCTCCTCACTATGGGTTGCTCAGCATCATTCACAGCCTCACCACCCTCAGCATCTTGCACATGTTGGTTTATGATAGCAAGAGCAACCCCTAACATTTTGTCTGACTTAAACGTTTTGAGCTTTCCCTCTTTGTATACTGCAGTGTTGCAGAACTCTTGGGAAAAAAACAGGGGGGAATGCTGTTTGCAGAGTGCTGGGCTGGGCTGGGCTAGTCTGCTGCCTGTGTAATTGGCTGATTCTGGTATATTTCACCTGGCAGCTCTGCTAGTTCTCCTTGGTTAACTTCCTACTACTTCTTTTCCTTCCTTTTGCCTTTCTGTTTCTGTCCAGGGGGAAGCGCCATGCAAACAAGCTCAAACACGCACACATGTGCGCACACACTGTGTGCATGTTTGCAAGGAGTTTTCTATCTTTTAACATTGTGCACCTTTGATTTGAGGTTTTCAAATAGGACAACTGTAGGCACGCCTCTTGCAATCCTGAGCAACTCAAGCAAACATTAGATACTGTGCTCCAATTAGCTTACAGCCTGTCTGACACACCCCTCATGATGTCACCTATATTCTACTCTACTACTCACTTACTCCTACTCTTACACTCTTGGGACAAGGCTCACGAGCTGGGGAAAATTGTGATTCACTATCCTTATCCTCATTTGCATAGGATTGCCTACTAATGCATGGTTGCATCTCTCACACTGAGCCCGCCCCCCCCCTTAGCAACCACTACAGTGGCCATGTTGTCTTCAGCCTGCCATTCACCTGCATGGCAGAATATGCTGTTCAGTGAAAATGCCTATTTTTTGCTTTTTTTAAATTATTTTCTTGTTTTTATAAGTGCCGCATGTTTGTGCGGTGCTGTGCTATGCTAACATCGGAGATCGGGGAAAAAAAAGTAAAATTTTTATATTTTTAAACATTTATAAATGCCAATGGCCTTATATTTGTCCACTGGCATGCTTTCTCAACTGTATACATCCTTTATTTGGAGCTGTCATAGCTCCATTTAGCTATTTGCAGAATGGTACTCAGTTACCAACGGAGTACATTTCTGCAACTAACACTAATCTTCCACGGACAGGTTAGTGTTTCCTGGATCGCAAATTTACCTCATTTGTATGCTTTCACCAGCAAATGAGGTAATTTGCATACCACAATGCAGTCCGTGCAAGAGTAGCTTTAGCAGCTCTCGTGCATGCCCCTGCCGGCTGTACCTAGATTGCACGGCAGACATATTGCCTGCGTGAGCTCCTACACTCTTCTTGCACTCCTTGTAAGCTTTTGTAAATCCGGCCCAGTGGATCAATCATTTTGCATTAATCTATGAGAAAATTAGCAAGAAGAAAAAATAAAAGCTATTAAAGAAAGAAAGAAAGAAATTGTGTAAAATTTGGGTAGCATGTCAAGATTTCTAATGGAGGTTAAGTGTAAATAAATATACTGTTAAAATTAATATGCATTATAAAAATAGAAGTGAAAGAATTTGTTTGTATTGTTGGGAAGAAGAAACAGCAGAACATATATTTCTGACATGTAAAAGAGCAAGACAATTGTGGAAAAATAATGTAAAGAAATTTTTATGAAATATAAATGAAAATGATATACAGACTGGTATGATAGCATATGGTGATTATAAGAATATTAAAAAAGAGAACAAATTAAGACTAGATAGAATATTTTATGTTACACAGGCAGTTTGGAACAAAAGATTTCATGAAATTATGATTAATAGGAAATGGGATTTTCCAGCAATTATAAAAAGAATAAAATGGCGATGGAAGGAGTGTGGTCTAGCAAAGAAATTATTGTTGGTTCTTCTCCATTGTGAATGTTGGTGATGAAAATATGTAAATATGTAAAAATATAATATTGGTGTAATCAAGTGGTAAATGCAACACAGATAAGGGACCCCTACTCTTTTCAACACATGCTGTGGGATCGTTACATCCATTTGAGTTGCCACCAACTCAAGGCCACAGTTTAATAACTCTTCCAGAGGATAATACACTCAGGAGTGCAGCACCACCCCCCCCATGTTGAATTGCGGTGTCAGCAATTTATCTTCCTGGTGTGGGCATAGATTCCACAGCCTTCTGCACCAAAAGTGAGTGTGCTGCCTGTTGCACCACTGACACTGAAAAGCTTACTCATACAGTTGAACAGTGTTTTTGTGCTGCACTGTTAGGAAAGGAGCTATAAACAAAATAAAAAGGCAAGAGTTCAATACAGTCCCCCACTGTACTTTCACCAGCAGCATAAGTTTTGGAAAGCAGTTCACCTTATCTCAACTTAAACAGTAAAAAGTCTCTTATCAAGTCATATGTACTACCAGTGAGTCTTACTAATGTCTCTCAAACACAGCAAGTGTAATATTCAATTCCTGACTCTCCAGTAAATCTGAACAATCCTTAAGACTCCTGCCTCAGTGCTTATTACTCCAGCTTTAGACAGTCACGCTCTTTACCACTATTGATTCCTTAAGTACACAATCCAAACTCATCTGGACTTCTCATTAACTGCTGCCATCTTGGAATTGCCTCTCTTGTAAATAGGACAGGTGACACCTCGATCATTCACACGTGGAAACATGGACTTACTTGTTTAAAAGCTCAGAAATCAGTGATTTTTCAGTATTAATACTGACCTCAATTAATCCTTTCCAAATGTTGTTATATTACTTGTTTGCCTGTGAATTATCCTATTCCTGCCTGCCTCAGCATAGCTAAAGGACAGATATCCATGAAACCATTATGTTATGGAAAATTCACAGGCATAGACCTGCCAGCCTTATACAGTCTGAAAGATATATAGGCTCTGGACAAATCTTCTGTATTTTGCTGGAGTACAGTGGTGTGTTGTTGCATCCAGAAACAGAATGGTTTCAGCACATGGGGCCACTTGCACAGTTTGACTTTTCAATCTTTTTGTTAATGAAGCCACTGGAGCAGGGCATGATCTCTGACAAGGAGAACTCTGTACCAACAAGAAACACCGCATAAAGCTTAAGGTTCTCTTGATAATAAAACATTCTCTTTAAGTCCTAGAGTTCTTACCTTCTGTGTTATTAAGTTTCTTATTAATTTGACATTCTGGATGTTCCTTGTTGGCAATTTTCCAAGCCAGTGCAGGCCCCAAGCCAACTTCACGATGCCTGTGTAGACAGTAAACAGATGGGGGAAATCAGGATGCCAGCTCTGACATAGGCATTGTTTAAGCCTCTAAAAGTTTCCTCACTGTTAGTAGTACACCTGTCTCCCTTTCTGTTAATGAGGGTGTACAGGAACATGCTGTAGGAACAAACTGTGGAATACATTTCTAGTAGTAACCTGATAAACCTAGAAAGACCCTTACTTGTTACTTGATTTGGGGAACAAGCTGTTTCCTAAAAGCTTCTGCTTTCTCCTTTTGAGGCATTATTAGGCCTATTCCTATTGCATATCTGAGAACTATCATCTTGGCCATCCCCGTTTTTCATGTAAAGGTATTAACAGTAAGCTCTGATAGATTTAGCAAACTAGGCACTGTCTGCACCTTGGGGAGATGAGAATCCCAGTCTTCTGAATGGATGGCAACACCTTTCAGATAGGCTGCAGTATAAACCTGATGAGGGCTTTAGTACTTTGTACTTCAGCCTCTGAAATGTGGTTGGGGCCCCATGGAGACCAAATGGTAAAACTATGTATTGGAATGACCCATCATCCATGGAGAAATCCTTTTCTCTAGGTAGCATTTTCTGTCAAGTGGATTTGCCAATTATACCTTTGCAAGGCCCAAGGTGGTCAGAAAGCTTAACCTTTATCAATGTCTTCACCCACCTTTCCAATCTAGACATTAAGTAGCTATCAAATTTAGAGATATCAATCAGTTTGCTGAAATAATCGCAACACTGAATAATGCCATCTAGTCTTGGAATGAACATAATGTAGCTTTTCCAGTCATCACTTAATTATTAATTAACCATTAATCTTAAAAATATTACATCTCTTCTATTTTAGTTCTTTTTTAGCTATGAGTATACAGTATGTCCTTAGGTTGAACTTCTTTCCTTGGAAAATTAATCCTTTTTACTTTATCAAAGAGCACTTGAGTCCACTCTCCTGAAAAAACAGTAGGCTTTTTACAAAAATGCTAAAATAGCTTGAATGCCTATGAAACTCTTCATGCAAATACTGATGTGAGATAATCTGTACTACGTTTACTGACAGAGTGGTAATAATTTACTTTACATTAACACTATGCTGCAGGTAATTTGATATAAATAAAAAGTCGGTGAGAGACAAGCATTACATCACATCACATCACATTGCATATTGTGGTATGACTATGTGAAGATGCATAGAAAACATGAGACATCAATGATAGACAAGCATTACTTCCCCTCTTGAGTTGTGAATATATGCTCAGGTTATGCACTGACTTTACACTACTGCAATATGCATTTTAGGGTGGTTTAAAGCAAAACAATAGTCCAAACCTTTAAGTAATTGAAACTGTATGGAAACAGCAGCAGTAACAAAATATGTATAGCTTTATAGCTTGAATGTGCATTGCAAAATTGTCACAAGGCAAGAAATTATATAACCTTAGGAACTACTTTGAGCATGATCCTATTTACATGTAAATTTCAATGAAACGTTTACTCTGAGCAATATCTACCAGCTAGGGTTAACCACTGATTAACCAATACTCATTAGACAATGGACTCATTGTTTAACTCACTAATGATAACTAGTCATCAGGTAGTTAAGTTTCACTTTATTTACTGCCATCTGGTTGAACAGTAACTGCTTACAAGTGAATGTAAAAAGAAAAATTGAATGTTAGAAAATCTTTTCAATAAAACATGTGGGAACTTCTTCACTGCTCAAGTAATTATACTACATGGAGTATACACATTTAAATGCTATGAGCTGGCATCAGTAATTAGCATGTCATGTAGTTCAGAGATGTTAGAGAGAAACCGACTTGACTGTAGGCCTCAAGAAGATTAGGCAAGCCAATAGGTTCATAGGTGTGTACTAGGCCAACGGCCCTGGATCCTTTACAAACCTAGCCCACAGAAGTGCCCTGGCGTCATGCCAATATTAGTTCCTGGTGCCTATGTCAAGTACAGCCACTTAAGTGATCCCCGGGGTGAACTTTCTGTTTTCCAGTCCACTCATAAACTCAGTGTAGGCTTCAAGTGAGGCCTACACAAAGCGTACATTTTAGTGTGATGAACAGCAATGGTAATCACATATTCATGCTGCTCATTACACTTAAAAGAATACAAGCACAGCTTCATGGCCAGCAACAGTGTTGCTGGCCAGGAAACCATGCAATGCAGCACAATCACAGAAAGAAGCATTCATATTTGCCTATGTGAAAACCTACTCCATAAGCTTGTGCAGACAGCCACAATGACTACCAGGGTTGGAAATACTGCAATAACAGCAGCAACAAAACAGTAAAGAAAAGAATATTGAGTTTTATGTACATTAAAACAATTATTTGCAGAACAGAATAATGGATGGGGAGGGTAAATTGGCAAGGGCAACTACAAGGAAATGTACACTGGGCAGGGAAAGTGTGCTGATAAAAGTGTGCACACACATGAAGGATAGGAATTAATAAAGAGGAAGAGGGCATGGTAAATACGGAAATGTCCTCAAGACAGGATATATCAATGTATATATGATTCCAAAAACATTATGCACATATGTAGATAGGACAGTACATACTGCTGTTTACACCTACCTCCTCAGCAAGTATGTAACACAGATGATACCATATATGTGACAGTCACACAAGGTTACATATCAATGAAGGTGAATGGCTGTGATATAAACATCACTGATGTGCTCACTGGAAAGAACAATTAGCAAGGACAGTATATAAAATAGGGGGTATGTGCATACTCTAAAGATCTGCAAAATGACCTGTTTGTATATGAACGACATGTCACCATACCTGTCTACCCATCAGGGACATATAGCAAGAGACTCCTTTTCAAATGTAGAATGAAACGGCCATGATCATGTACACTTTTAAAACATTATGACCATTAACCTGCAACACTGACAGAATATGTGATTGTAACTTATTATACATGTTATGCAGTAACAGACATATACAACTGTAATGACTGTCAGTATTTTATAAGTGGAATTCACCACCCCTTCATCAAAAGTGACCACTTTTTGGAAGGGTTAAGAGGGACACTATGTTAAAACTGGAGTTGAAATCGGGGCAATCCTGGCAAGTTGAATGGTTTGAATGACACATAAGGCACAATTCCCTCCCAAGGAATCAACCCCATGCCATCAGTGTTGTCAATGAGCTGTGTATTTACTCAGTGCAACACAGACATTAGTAACACACATGCATGTAGTAGAATACCTTGAAGGGAAGTTTGCACTGTCAAATCCTAATGGATACATATCCCAGAAAATATTTATGGCCTACCAGATGTGAGAGCTCACTGTGCCAAATGTGATACACTTGACCAAAGCATCCCTGCCTGACATGGGTATCTGACGTACAGATAACAACACATACAAACACTATACTCTTATGAGTGGATTCCACACACACAGCTGGGTATTGCATGCATCTTCCACATGTTATAGCAATGGATACTGTCTGAAGAAGCTGCAAATAATGTGTGAATTAAGAAGTGATCTGTGATAATGAATAGAGCAGCAATATGTGAGACTGTTAGCAATGCATCAACTATGCCTATATACCCAGAAATTACAGCAGTGAAAAGTCAAGTGTTAATGATTGAGAAAGCTGTTTCTGTAATATTGTGCACCTACCAAACAATATACAGAGCAGATTCTATAAGTACATGTCAAACATCAGCACTTGTGCCACATGATAACTGTCCTCATGACATTGCCAGTGAAAATGTCATACTGCCACACAAACCTAACGTACATCCATATGTGTTCATGCTAACTTTGAAGTGTAATACTGATGTGATGTAGTGGTACACCCATGATGAAGTATAGTCATATTTCACATCATTACATCAGTTGTACATTGTATGCCTACATAGTTATTAGTGAAAATGTGTGAGTGAGGGCCCTGACACTGTATATGGACATAAAAAACTGAGGTGGATGCAGTTCATACTGAAAAGCTGATATCACAAATGCTGACAGTAGCACAATACTGCTGAAATCAGCTATATAATCCTTGTGAATAGCAACACAATAGTGCATACAATTAATCCAGCAAGGTTGGTGAATCTCAAAATTTTATGTTTGTGTACAGAACAGTATTACAATATGATGATGAACCCAGAAGTATGTACCCAGGTATTTAGCATGAAGTAATATTGCTATATGTAGATCAACCTGTTCAACCACACCTGTGCCATACTGCAACTGTCATTGTGATGGTTGAATGAGAACTGTGTAGAATGTGGATGTACCATTATCAGAACTAGTTAACCTTAGTAGGAATGTATACAATTAATAATTATTGATATTATATAACTGATTGATATCATTGAGGGGCTCTGCTTCATGATGTCATTATGGGGCTATGTCACGATGTGTATATGCATGAGAAGAAGAAGACTGTGCTGATGCCCCACAGAAAGGATGCTCTGTGGACACAGGAGAAAGAGGATGATGTTGGATAAAGGAGCTATGTAAAGAGTCCTGAGTGTCAATCAAATCAAAACTGAGGTCAAATTCAAACAGCTGTCTACGTATACAAGCTGGATTCTATGCAATGTACGACTAGCAGTGCCGCAGAAGTCTAACTTATACTTTCTCAGCGTGCACTTTATAGAGGATGACATCATCACTGTATGATGAGAAGATGTGGGTAGGACTGTCTCACATAAGTGTCTCCAGAGTGAGAATTGAAGGAAGACAGCAATAGGTAGGCTTATGCTGACATATGTCTGCACACATACATACACACACAATGACAGAATACCTAACCTACCAGTTACACACAAACTAGTAACTAGTACACTTATAGAGGATGGTATCATCATAGTGTTATGGTAACATATGCAGTTATACGACTTGGGTGCAAAGATAGGATCTGTGATATGATGTCTGAGTGCAGTTTGTAATATAAAACCAGTATTAAACTTGGAGTTATTATTATTATATATTAATTAATAACATTAATACAAGTTCCAGCCAACAATGCAGTTAAGCTATGTAATTTAGTGACTGTTTGATAATAACACAATATATGTGAGATGATTTTCTTTTTTCAAAAATGTTATAATAACATAGAAGTAAATGTGAAGGATGTATATATGACTATCAATGATTACCACATAAAAAGGTACATCAAATGATTAAATTTCCACATCATATTAGATGACCATTTCATCCATCTAACTACTAAAGATGTTACAGTATAGTCTGTTGAAAAGGAGATGATGACAGACACAGGGCCTAGGAGGACATAGGAGAGAACTTGTCCAGGCACATGTCTTGCTTTTGAAATAGTGTAATAAAATATAACACATCAAGTCTTTACAACAATAAATAGAATTGTTTCATGTGAATTGTTTTTACAGATTTATAATTGTCCTTTATCTTACAGTTGATAGGCAGATATAGGCAGATATACTAGGAGAAGGGGAAGCAGACAGGATAGGCAACAATATACACAAAAAAAAACATTGAAAACATTCTAAGAAGAGCTCCCCTACTGCTGGTTAACATAAACAAAGATACAAACATATACATATATACATACACATATAACATGACAAAATTTGAACCTATTGAACATTTTTTTTGAAACCTTGCTCACTACAGCAGCACTGATAACCCATTGAATCAAAGTCACGTGTTGGTATTATCCAGCAGAAGAGTCATGACAGTATGCAGAAACCAAGAAATGGCATTTACATCCATCAGCCTAATAGACCCACATATGTACACCACTGTGGTATTTAAGGGGTGAATACAACCAAGGAGAGTTTATTCCAACTGCAGCACTCTAATACCTGTGACAATGTGAGGATGTAACTGTTAAACTGTTATTGAACTTGATACTATGGGCAGAAACCATCTTCGGTCAAGTATTTCATATGAATACTCCATATAGGAATTTGCATATTGCTAAATCCAGCAGTCTAAGAACTGTCACAGTAACTGTTTCATAGTAGTAGATTTGATTTGTTTTGATTTTGTTACCGGAAGTTTTAATAACTTAAACTACTGTAATAGGGGCCCATAGGTTATATGCAAATGATCCCTTAAGGACATCAAGTGTTTCAGCTATATGACTTCTGAATGTCCATGAATATTTACTTTTTAAGTCTTTATGGACAGATCCAGGCCAACAAAACCAAATGTCATTAGCTGTGGACATGCATGTTTTAGCCTTATTATGACCTCATCAGTATAGCATAAGTGTACTGTTTTCAGTAGCGTATACTCTAGAAACGCAGGGTCTTTAAACATGGTTGATGTCCATAGCCAATAAAATATCTGCAAAATTTCCCAAATAACTAAACCAAAAAGTAAAAAGCTCACACAGACAAACCAGTTAGTAAAACACACAAGAAAACTCTAGCTTAGAGTTTTCACTGTAGGATACCGTAACCCTACTGTAACAGAAACCCATGGGGTATATGCAAATGACCCCTTGTGGGCATCACGTGTTTCAGCAAATGGCTTCCAAATGTCCATGGATTTATACTTTTTTCCTTTTTAAGCCTTTATGGACAGATTCAGGCCAACAAAGCCAAATATTTACAATCATTTTTGGGACTGTGATGTTGTCACTGTCAAAACCAGCCATAGGACATGAAAACCCATTCAACACAGCTCAGTACTCATGGATGAGACCAACCTTTGTGGAAATACAGAGGCCACAAAGTGAATAATTTTTATAGGCCATTTCTGGTCATATCTGTTGTTTGTGGTTCTATTTTTGTACAGATTAAACATGTGAAAATGGGGTTGATAGGAATGTGTGAAATGGGGAAGCAAGCAGAGGAAAGAGGAAGCAACACAGGCATTTGCAGAATGTGACTGGGAGATAACCATAGATATCCACTTCT
Organism: Protopterus annectens; assembly: GCF_019279795.1. Classification (NCBI taxonomy): domain Eukaryota; kingdom Metazoa; phylum Chordata; order Ceratodontiformes; family Protopteridae; genus Protopterus; species Protopterus annectens. The sequence goes on from NC_056739.1 coordinate 1,872,972,533, forward strand.
TCATCACAGTATTGAACACAGGTAGACAAATTTAATGAATTTGGATTGCCACCATGACACAGATAGGTGACAACAACATAGTGATGTTGTAGAGCCAATTGAACCAAATCATGCATGTTGAGAAGATACATATGCAAAGTGGAGAGCTATGTATGGGACAAATCTTTTTTTGTGGGACAGGTGCCCATTTCTTTTTTCAAAAAAAGAGGAATATTGGGGAAGGGACCTAGGAATGTGAAGATCAGGTAGGTAGGGTAGGTGAGTGAGCAGGTGCAGACAAACAGGGTATAAAAGACAGACACTGGAATGGTGATGAACACAAAAAGGCTGGGGACACCATTATTGAGGATAGGTAGGGGAGATCAGAGGCACATGCCCATCAAGTGTGGGAACAGTGATAATCTAGTCCTCCTCCTCAGAGCTGTCATCACTGTCCCCTTTCTCATTTGCCTGTGAGACTGTTAGATGTGAGTCTTTTATCAGTTTTTAAGAGTGTCTTCTCCACTTAACTGATAAAGGCACCAGGCCACTGTCTATCAGATCTCCCACCACCCCGATGGCTTCTGGTGGGTGACATAATCATAGCCTCCACAAGTACTCCAAGAGGGTACCACTACACCACCAGTCAGAGCACTGCTACCTGATGAAGATGGACCAGATGGAGTAGGGGTTGTGGAGGCAGTATTGCCAGGTTGCATTCCAGAGGTGCTGGGTGTTAGTGCTGCAGTCGGTGGAGGACTGACAGGCTAAGACACAGTGGTTGACCCACCAACCTGTGCTGAAATTCATTTGTTTTGTTGGCAGAAAGGTATGACATCAGAATGATGTGATTCCAGGGAACCTCCCGAAAAAAGCAAAATAAACAGTGGAGTGAGACAAAAAAAGAGATGATTAGAACCATCATATGTCACGTTCATTTTTTATTACAATAAATGACCATTTACTATTATCCTAGCTATAGAGCTTTCACAATTCCAAAAATGTTTGTGAATTGTTACATGTAATCTTTGGAATATGCACATATTCCATAAATGTTTTCAAAGATACTACAGACTAAGCTAACATCAAGGCATTAAAGCCAATATTTCTGCATTTCAACTGTAAAAATAATATTTGTTGAATGTGAATATATAGGTTAGTCATGGGTATTGAACCCACATAATCTGAATAAAGTACTGCACTTGACTAATACAATCACCAACAGCTACAGGTGAAAGCATGCATGCTTGCTGCTACAGATGAGATATGTATGCTGAAACTGATTTATGGAATCACAATACTTAACACAATCAGGATTAGATGTGCTACAGACATACTCCTTGACTCTCTGAGTCTCACCAGTCTGTCTATATGCTCCTCCATTTGCCACATTTTCCTTTGCAGCTGTAAAATAGACAATGAGAGAAAAAGAGACAAGAAAGCAGTATGCATACCAGTCTTGGCTATCTACACCATTCCATATCATTTCAAGTTGTTTGATCTGTATACTTACACAACTGGAACATGTTTGCATTTCCAAACACATCCAGCCAGTGGTCAAATTGTGCTTGCTTGCACCTCTTAAAGTCACTGTAGTGGTACCTCCAAAGTTCTCAAATGTGTTCTGTGCTTGCCACACTGAGAACAGCCTTGACTAGGCTGTTACAAGCCTAGGCCTTGTACTGAGACCCATTATAGGTCATCTACAGCAGCCTCCAGCTGCAGCATTTGAGTAGAAGTGCAACAAAGATTGTAGACATCTCCACACCCCATATCTGTGCCATGAATTTGGCAACATCATCCCCATTACCTGCCATATCTGTAGACATCCTTCAACAGCAGTAGCAATGGTTTTCTTCTAAAATGTAATCTCACATTTTAAGATCAGTGTGCAGACATGCACAACCATGCCAACTGCATTTGCATGGTGGTATGCAAAGAGAAACATTGCCAAAAAGAGGAATTGGGTTTTTGAAACAGCAATAATGATGTGAAACTTGGTATTGATCTTTGGCATGTGTGATGCTGTACCAGGTCACACTTTGTCCAAAGGTCAACATTGAAATGCTCAATGACTTGGCTTTTAGGCATTGACTTTGAAGAGATCAATGGAATGACATGGCAAATATTTTGTTGGGACCTAAACACTGGTAAACGAGAATAAATACATTTCCACACAGGTGATTATTCCTCATTGCTGCAGGTGAAGTGATTGTTAACCATGGCCATTAAAAAAATATATACAGCTTGAAGATTGACTGAATCTATCTTTCAATTAGGCCCATATTTTTGTGATATTAAAAGGTCCTGGCTCATGCATTTCCAGCTGTGATACAGAACTAATGCATGACAGTATATTGGAATGGATAGACTTGCATTATTTTAGTAAAATAGTTTGGAGTTATGATACATACCTCACAATGCATTCTGTTTTACAGTTATAATTGGGTTATGGGAGGGATCTACATGATTGTCAGTAAACTTTTGTGTCCATCAGAGATAGGCACCTTCATTTTTTATTACATAATCATCATTGTCATGCTAAACCATTTACTCCATAATCAACTGGAGTTCAATATTTCAGTCATTAATGAGCTATGATACCCACAAATGTATGTGTATGCAAGTAGTGATGATATCTTTCTGTCAATTAACCTACTATACATAGCTACTGGTATGTAACATTACATTTATAAACAAAGTTTTGGGAGCAATGAGAGTGTGATACCCTTACTAAACCGTAAAGCCTGCTGGTTATGAATCCTGACTCACCTGTGTTCTGACCATGAACTCACTGTACTTACATCTGGCACCACAGGGAAAGTTAGGCAGCATGTGTATTTTCTCAATACTGTCAAGAGTGCCGACAGACTTGCATCAACACTGAGCCAGTTTGCATGGCAGGAGTGCCAAATTACATTTTTCACATTTTTCCTTAAGAAATGAATCATGTTTGTGCTCAGACAGGCAACATATAAATGGAAAAGGCAATAGTGAACACATATCACTTGTGTGACTATTCATTATGACTCCCTCACTAAAAATATCTACTGTGGGACTCGATGCCCACTTTACCTCTGTTATCTCATTTTTAACTCATCATATTTACACCTTGTACAACAGAGACAGTCAGCTAACAGATGGAATTTTGACAGTCATTACCATCCATGATGCTAACTGACATTTATGCTGCTAAGTATGTTTGCAGTCAATAAGGAGATTGAAATTACATTTTTCACTTTTCCTTAAGCAGTGAACCATATTTGTGCTACACCATGTGCTGCATACATGTTAAAGGCCAAAAAATAGAAAAGATAAAAAAAAAAAAGGAAACAAATGTTAAACAATTAGACAGCTCTGGATATGAACCATCAGACTTTTGCAATAAGAATCAAATAATGTGCATGCAAGCAATGCACATTTCATATCCTGTATTAAACAGCTCATACAGGTGGATATTCTCAAGTTGATTGTACATGAGTAGATAACGTATTTAGTGGAATGAGTGGTCACACAATATTTATGAATATGTTTACAAAACTGTAACTCTTCCTTCATTTGTATTCTGGGAATCCTTCCCTTATACATGCTTTACTATCAGACATGCAATCTTTTATACATATCCTCTCATTTTTATTTCAATGTATGACAAAAATACATGGCGATGAACAACGGTTTTCAGCAAAGGCAGGAAATTGTGATATTAAAACAAAGAAATATACACATGGGGTGTTTTGTTTTGTTTAAAAGCTCACTGCAGTTTCAGACTTTGTAAGTGTATCCTCACTGACACACTGACTTCAAAGAAGAGTGTCTATGAGGTACTGTGATTTATTTCATTTAGACTAAGCATTCACATTTGCAAGCCATTAGCACCTAACAATGATGTGGAGGCTACTGTATGTTTACATCTGCTATACAAAGTCAAAACTTTATTCAGAAATTCTAATGAGTTCACACCTCTTTGCATATACAGAGTGCTCAGAGGACTGAATCTACATTAAAAGGTAACCATGTAGCTAGAGAAGGTGAAGAGACTGTTTTGAGACAGAGAAGATTGTGACAGCTATTTCTCTGAATGAAAATTTTCTGCATATGCACATATTTTGCTACAGTATGTTTCTGTTCTTCAAGCACATCTGCATTCTAACAGTAGGAATATATTTATATAAGCAGTGGAAAAACAAAGTTTGATCTGTATGCACTTCTTATACTTCACTTTTGGAGAGACAGTTCTAGCAATGCTTTACATTTGTGAGATGGGAAGCTTATGCTTACAGCACAGTAAGTTATTACCATTTGCTTTTGCAATATCAGCTGGCATTGGAGACATCTGTATTGTGTTTTTCATCCAATGCAAAGTGTTGTACTTGTGACTAACATTAGTGTTAGGCTTCTGAGATGTCACTGGGCAACCTATACAACAGTGACTCTGTCTGTAGCTAAACTGTGGGTGAAGTGCCACACAGGAGCATTGGTAGGGGTACCCAAAGTAGGCCCACTGTCCACCTTCCACCTGATGCAGGTGTGCCATTATGTGCCGCTCAGTATATGCATAGGTCCATCCTGGAGGCACAAGCATGTTCCACTATGGGCTCCAAGGACATGGTTAGGATACCAGATGTGGCACAATCTGATGTGTATGACTGCCTCCAGCAGATAAGGGAGTTATGGTAACTGTCGGGGTTGCCAGCATACACATTCAGGATGATTCCTGTAGCATTACACATGATCTGGCAGCTAATAGAGTGGGACCACTTTCTGTTGATGTAGAACCTTCTCTGTACCTCAGGTGGTAATTTGATTTCAAGTAGATGCAGTTGATCACACCCAAGACATCAGAGAAGTGTGCTATAGGGCAGAACTCCTGCACAGTTCTAGCTCTATCTTCAGGAGTACAGGGGGAAATACATATAGTCACTGGCATGATGTAGCATAGCACTTAGGAACTGCTGTAGAATCCTGAATGCTGATGTGCATGACACCTCTAGAATGTTGCCATGGGTCTCTGAAAGGTTCCACCAGCTAAAATTCTAAGTGCTACACATACCTTGGTCTCCACAAGTACTGGTTCCTCTCCATTTGCCATTGGTCTCAGGTGAGGGCAACAGAGGTTGTAGAGTTCCTGGAGTTGTCTCTATCCACCCTGTAGCTCCCTACTATTTTCACTTCCTGCAGACCATGAAAAGTTAAATTAAATGGTATCTAAATACTTTTTCCTCCTTGCCCGAGGACAATCAGCAGTAACAGCAACAGCAGCACAGACTTGAGCCTGTTGTTGCACATACACATGACCAAGAGCAGCAGTAGCCCTTAACATTCTTTCTTTCCTGTGTAGTTTCTGTGGTTGTATTCCAAAAGGTTTTGGAGTACAGGTCAAATGGCTACACAAAACATAAATGATCACTCTATCTTCTTTTGGCTTTTTCCCAGTTAGGGGTCGCCACAGCAGATCACCTGTCTGCTCATGATTGGCAGTGGAGTTCTACTGTGTCAAGTTGCCAGCCCAGCGCCCAACCTTCCACAGAAGGCATACACATGCACATACTCACACCTAGGGCCAATTTAGAGTGTCCATTCCACCTACAGCATGTCTTCGGGGGGAAACCAGTGCAAACCCATGCGACCACAGGGAAGACATGCAGACACCGCACAGAAGGTACCGCAGCCGAGGATCAAACCAGAGAACCTCTTGCTGTGAGGTGGCAACGCTAACCGCTGCACCACCATGGCCACCCGTAAATGATCACTCTATAGCTTGCTGAATAGCTCCAGCATCTTGGCTTTATTTGACTAGCATATAATTCAGCTCCTTATGCACTAATTAACATGCCACAATGTTTACCTGGTTTGCCCGGGTCTAGACTTCAAGAAGAGCCATTTAGTGAATACAAATTGGCATGCTATCATTTGCATGTCACACTGTGGCATGAACACAGCATAAGTGAAAAGTGTAGAGCTTATTGAATTCATCCCTAGTTCTCTAGTATCCCTGTGTTACTGATTAAGCCTCCTAATGTTGGCAGTGTGAGAGTGTTTAAAATATTCTGTAAGAAGTGAAAAAATATACTTCAATAAGTGGATATATATGTGTGTTCAATTTTCCTGTGCTTAAAACTAGAGAAACAAGATTTTCACTGAAAACATGGCATGACTGTAATGCCCTACCCGTATCGCTTTCATTAAGGAAGTTTGGTAGAAAACTGTGAGCTTCTGGAGCCAGTCATTTGATTTTTGCCTGATTGTCACTGGATTAGGTAGAATGTTTGAAGCGATTCAATATGATGCATAGTTAATGGAGAAAGCACCATGAAATTATTTAACAGCCAAAATAGAATTCCTTAGACAATATGCCTTTAAATGGACATTTGTTCTTCTAAACAGTAAACATTTCTAAAATCATGGTAGATGCATATGTTACTGAACTAAATAAATAACTGAAGAGAGTGAATTTGGTGACTTCTATGGCTCTGTAAAAATAATAATTTATGTTACTAGGGGCAGGCTTTAACAGAAATAGATTTGGTATAATGAAAAAAGTTATTGACGTGTAGAGCTAATGAAATTGCTACTGCACAGGTAAAATAATTAAATGATGGAACGAATGTCTTAAAAATAAAATGTGAGTCAAATATCAAAGCAGGGTGAGAAATAAATAATAATGTCTTTGTAAAGTAATAGCTGTGAAAAAGAAAGCCATGAGGAAAAATACTCTTGAGAAAATTAAGTTAGAAAAAATGTTTGTGCAGTAGAAATTCAGCATGGCAGTAGACATGGCTATAAACATGACATAAACAATTTACCTTGTTTTCTTAAATCCTGCAGAGTCTTTTCATGAAAAGGGTATTTCTCAAAGATATAAAAATAGGAAGTTCATGAAAAAGAACGTCTGTGTTGTTTGACAGATATGACGGTAACCTACTTGTTACCTCTACAGAAATTAAAAGACATGGCATTGTTTGCTATAAAAAATGCCTCTGAGACAAGGAGAAAAATAAAAGGCAAATGGTTGGAAGAAACTGTTAAAACTGCAAGAAAGACAGGTGTAGATTTAAGCTCTATGGCTCTAAATAATAGCAAAGCAATCCACTTGTGCTATACTGTCCCAAAAAAGACTGAAATGTATATGTCTACAGCTAGTGGAGTGTGCCTTGCTATATTGGCCTATAAAGCCTTAAAAATAAAAAGTAAAACATCATAAGCATTCAGAATCCATTTAGCTGAAACACTGGTATGCTCTTAAAGGGTCATTTGCATATATTCCCATAAGCCTTCACTACAGGAGGTTTCTGATTTTAAGTGTTAGGTCTTTTTTGCAATTTTTACTGGATAGAAACGGAGATATGATGAGTGACTTCAAATCAAACATTTGTTTATTTATGTGCTTATTCATTTATTGCATTTAATTATTGGGAAAGACTTATTTTTAGTGGTGGTTTGGGGAGAAAAGCGTCATCTAACAAAAATATATACCCATAAGATAGATACAATATACAAAAACCTAAAGCAATATTTGCATACAATGTACAGGGCTACTGTCACATTGCAATGTACAGTATATAGAATTTCAGTCTTATTACATTATACCAATAAAAGTGTTAGATATGTGTGAGTAAACTTTACTTAGAATCAAGAAAAGAAAAAAATATATAATCATACATACATTATGCAGTGTTGCACTTGTGCTTTAATATATAGAGTTATTTCTCATGACAAAAATTTACAGTAGCCAATATCTGTTTGCAGACTTCACTTCTGATTCTCCATATCTGCTGTAAAGAACATATTGTACTAATGCAGTAAGAGAGAATGCTAATTGTAATAATACATTAGAAGAATGTGTGGGAGATGTTACCTGCAGTGAAGAGGTGAAAGGTGGGGTCCAGCCTGGGGAATTGTAGATGTAAAGCCAGGAGTCAGGCAGAGATTGTCCATTTGTCTGAGAAGGACAGGGTTGGAGTTTTACTTTTCAGGGAGGTAGCCGGAGTACAGGGAGACTTCCTCCTGAGATTTTTGATTTGGTTAGTAGTAGCTGGTGTTTGTTTGTGAAGCACAGAATTCTATTAGTGGAGAAGTATGTGATTACACCATTTAGAGATGGACAGTGTCTTTGTTAATGAGATTATGAATAGCCAGTTGTGAGGCAGTAGAAGCTTGATATGGGTAGCAAGACCAGCTATTGTTTGATGAGGTCATGTGGAAAAGTACTTTTTGGATAGTCAAATGGACTGGAGTAAGTTACATTAACTTATTGTTTTAGGGTTTAGAAATAATTGACAATCTGTTAGCCATGTTTCTATGATGATAACAAAATCATTAGTTATTTCTTGAGGGTTTAGGCAGAACGAATTGAGGCTGAATCATCTGCACATTGTACTATGGATGCATGCTGTATGCAGGTCATTTATGAATATATTAAAAAGCAGGATAGAGCCTTAGGGAACACAAACAAATATAGGGAGAAATGAAGAGAATTAATTTGCCATTTAACTGTCTGACATCTGTTGGATATGTAACTTTGAAACCAGGTGAGTGGTGGACTAGGAAATCCTAAGGTAGGTAGTTTTTGTGATAACTTCTCGTGGGATATCAAATATGTGTGAACAGTAAAGCAAAAAGTAAGAGTAATATATACTTTAATGAAGAATATCAGTTCAGATAAAGCAAATACTGCAAAACAATGCCATTTGCAATACATATCATAAAATAATCTAAAAGTGGAGATGATTTCATAACCCATTTCTGATCATTTGTGGAAGCAAGAGACACTTATATGTTTCATTTAAAAGAAACCTATTATCTCATATGTTTGAAGTATTATTTCAAGCACCAATATCCAAAACTACACCAAAGCACTATACAAGCATTTATATGGATGCATGGAATCAGGAATACCTGACAGGACTAAATCATCCTCTGCAAGGAAGAGTAAACCTGCCTGGTAGACATCTGCAATAAATAAACTCTATAACTAAAGGAAAACACTGCTGTCCAAGACCAAGAAGGACCAGGTGCACAACTGGAAGCAATGTCTCCTTCACCTGAACAAGCAAATAAGAGCACTAATGAAATCCTCAAAAGCAAACTTTGGGTCCAAATTGGCCACATCTACTAGAGACAATGATAAGGCCTTCTTCACATATGTCCCCAACCTCCAAGAAGCACCCAGATCTGTTCAGAACTGGTGGTCAAGGACACCACTTATACAAATGCTGTAGATATAGCAAACTTGCTAGCTGACAAATTCAGTGAAAACTTTACCTGTCTATCCCTCCCATCAGTAAATCAGGACATCCCCAGTACCTGCCCCCTTCCCCTTATATCTAGAGAACAGGTCATCACTGTCTCTCAAAGGAAAAAAAATATAGCCTCCATGGGACTTGATAACATCCCATGCTGAATCCTACATGAACTCAAGCAGAAACTTGTAGCAGCATTAGGCACCATATTCAACCAAAGCCTGAGTACTGGCTTCATCCCAGCTGAGTGGAGGACAGCCACTGTCATCCTTTTACACAAAGGTGAATTGTCCACTGATCCTGGAAATTATAGACCCATAAGCCTAACTAGCCTGATCTGCAAGGTCATGGAATGTGTTATCATGGACCTCATTAACAAGGGCATTGGCAACCACCAAACACTTGATTCCACATAGTTTGGCTTCATCAAGGGGAGGTCATGTCTGCTAAATTTGGTCGACTTCTTTGAAACAGTCACCAAAGCCATGGACAAGGGGAAGGCAGTGCACACCACCTACCTTGACTTGGCCAAAGCCTTTGACACTATTCCCCACTTGGGCATAATAGATAAACTCTCTCAACTAGGCATCAATCCATATGTTACCAGATGGGTAGCAAACTGGCTCACTGATAGAACTCATGTAGTCAAAATAGGGGAAGCCACCTCAAGCAGTAGACCGATAACAAGCAGCATACCCCAGGGTTTGGTCTTGGGGTCTGTGTTATTTGGGATATACATTTCTGAGGTGCATGCCAAAACCAGTGGGCTATGGCTAACCAAGGTGCAAATGACTGCAAGCTGGGTCCCGTCATCAGTACCCCTAGTGATGCGGACATCCTCCAAGAGGGTCGCATTCAGACAAATGACTGGTGCCAGAAACATGGCCACAAGCTGAATATCAAAAAATGAATCATCATCCCCTTTGGGGAGAGTGATGTCCCTACAAATTATCACATTAATAACAATGTCCTAAGCACACATTCAGTTGTGAGGGATTTGGGCACCCAGGTTGATAGCAACCTGACTTTTGACCGCCATGTTGCTTCTGTTGTACAGAAAGCCTTCTACATGGCCCACCTCATAAGTAACAGTATCTAATCCAGGGACAAGGAGGACATAACATCCCTGTATTCTTCCCTTATAAGGCCCATTATTGATTACAATGCCCCTTTTCGCATGTACCTCGCAAAGCACATGTAGCAGCTGGAGAGACCACAGAGGTTCCTCACCAAGATAATCCAGGGCCTAAAACATCTACCATACATAGATAGGCTAAAAGCCCTATCCCTCTACTCAGTTTCATACAGACTCCTCAGAGGTGACCTCTGTCTGGCATACAAGCTGATCATGGACCCCACCTTGATTGGACTGCTGCAAATCTGCAAGTCAAGCTCCACTCGAGTAACCCACACACTCAGCCTCAACCTGGTCTGTGTCATCAACAAGACTTGTTGGCAGGACAGATTTGTGTCGCAGAGACTCCTCCATCTATGGAATAGACTCCCACTCCACATCAAGCAGAGTACTTCTTTATCCCTTTTTAAGTGCAACTGGATAACTGGATGGGAACCCGAAAATATACCCCTGGGATTCTAGCCATGCATTGGGTGCCCCTGTTCAGCAGGGACACGGGTGGACAGGGGGCATCGGATGCTGATTTGTCTAAGCATGGCTTGTCTAAGCATGGGCCAAACTCTTGGCTAGGCTTATAAGGACCTCAAGGCCAATAGCCTAGTAACCTCCTATGATCCTACGAAGTACCCTAAAATAATCAGACTAGTAGACACAAGTGCTGGTATAACTAGAACTCTGATGTCTATACTTTTTACCGAGAGACGGGTCTATATCAGTTCATCAAAGTCTAATTACAGTGAATGGCTGTTCATACAACCAGAACCAAAATCACAGAAAGGCCATTCATCAAAAGTTCACATCAGCGAATGTTTTTCCCACAGAAGGAAATTACTTGTCCAACAGATCACCCAGCACACACACCACAGTACATCAAATACACCAAAGTGGGGGGGCTATGCCCTCACACCCCCCCCACAACCCCTACTGATATATATATATATATATATATATATATATATATATATATATATATATATATATATGTATATATATATATATATATATATATATATGGTTCTACCTGACATAGTCGAAACCACACAACACCGACAACCACATCACCGACACCACATATTGACAGTCCATAAACACGAAACCACACATAACCGACAACGAAATAACCTACACAAACACGAAACCCCATACACTGCACACCACAATAACAATTAAAACAAAACACATCCCCATTCCACAAACCACACACAACACAAGCACACCAAAATCCTTACAAGCCCACACTAAACCTTACCTAACCCTAAGGTCCGGTCCTACCTAACCTACTAACTCCGCCCGCGCGCTATAAACCCTAAACCACTCCTTAACCCCACCCCCCCTTCCTCCCTACTAACTCTCATAACCCCCCCCTATCGCCTCCCTAACCCTAACTCACTTAACCCCGCCCTCCCTAACCCTAACTCACTTAACCCACCCCTATCCCCACAGACCGTCAATCTCCACACTTACCTGCCTGCACCCTAACGTCGCCACTACCAGCATACTCACACAGCCTTTCCCCATGTCGGCATCCTCGGCGTTGGTGTTGTCATCCGTCGTGTCGGTCTTCTGCATTGTCGATGTTCTGCCACTCGGTCTTCTTCGATTTCGATCTTCTGGAGCGATGTCGGTCTTCTGCGCTGTCGACGAAGTCAGGTAGAACCATATATATATATATATATATACCAACTGCAAGATAACATTACAGTGGGGAAAGGGGTACATTTCTGTATGTTGGTCATGTCATTTCCTTTCCTGGGAAAAATGTTCACTGATGTGAACTTTCGATGAATGGCCATTCAGTTATTTTGGTTCGATGAACAGCCATTCACTATAATTATTTATTTTATTTATTTATTTTATTTTACATTTGTTGACTGGGATAGTCGGACTGGATGCATGTCCATTTTCAGTGGAGGCCCGGTGAGAAAAGCTCCAAGAGTAAGCGGATACAGCATTACATATTACAAACAGACTACTTACAGTGATTACATAAGTAAGCAAGTTAAACAAGTTCCACAGGTTAGAGTTAATCCCGAGCGTAAGTCAAGATTAAATTAAATTACACAGTAAACTGGTTACCAGATTTTTACACATTCTAGAGAGAGAGTTAGCCAGGCTTGATACATTGACATAGCCAGTTAAGTGCCAAATGTTGTTTGAGTCTAGTTTTAAATTGACCTAATGTAGAAAGTAAGGTAATATCATCTGGAAGAGAGTTCCAGGGTCTACTTACAGAGTTTGCAAAGAGAGAGTCACTGGCTGTGTTATTAATTTTGCTAGTCTGAATTAGTAGTTTGTTAGAGGATCTAAGCAGTCTAGGATTATTATAGGGGGTGATAATATTTTTAAGTGCAGGAGTATTGCCCGGATAATAGAGGATTTTATAGGCCATAATCAGTTGGTTATACTGGATTAGGCTGGATAGTTCAAGCCACCCAAGCTGATTTAGATTGATGCAATGATGTGTCCCAAAAGGCAGCGCAGTGGCAAACCTGGCAATGTGGTTGTAGCAAATTGAGCGTTTGTCAAGGACAGTCTTGTTTAAATTCGAGAGTAGAGGGGATGCATACAGAAGGATTGAAAGAAGGTGAGAGTGAGCTATGGCAATTTTAGCTGGAGGGGTTAGGAAGGCTTTTATTCTGTAAAGTGACCCTAGTTTTTAATTGATGGTTTTGATAGTTTGGTTAACATGTAGGTCGAATTTTAGATTATTATCTATGATGACACCTAATAGTTTTGTAGAGGGGTCAGGGGAGATTATTGTGCCATCATTTGAATTTATGGTAAAGATGAAAGCGGTAGACCTACGTGTTGGTGAAAATAACAGCATTTTAGTTTTTTTGGGATTTAAGATTAGATGATGTTCAGAAAGCCAGTTTTCTATTGTATTAAAGGTGGTCTGGGTAGCTGACCATAACTCTACTGGAGATGTGGCCGAGCAAATCAGAGTAGAGTCATCAGCATATTGGATACAGTTGACTTTTGGGATGACAGTATAAAGGTCGTTAATGAAGATGGAGATTAGCAAGGGCCCTAGTATAGAGCCTTGTGGTACTCCAAGGGTGTTAGGTAGAAGATTAGAGAGTTTGTTCTGCCAGAGGACCGCCTGCTGTCAACCATTCAGGTAGGATTGAAACCATTGAAGGGCTCTAGTATCTAGACAGAATGTTTGCAGGATGTGGATTAAAAGTTGGTGATCAACCATATCGAATGCCTTGGAAAGATCCAAGAAGAGGGATAAGGGTATATAATTATTGTTGCAATTATGGTTTATGCTGTTGGTAAAGGCTAGGAGGGCTGAAGTAGTGCTGTGATGAGGATGGAAGCCATGCTGAGTGTCTGCCATAAGGTGATTCTGTATTAGGTGGTGCATGAGTTATCTATGAATACATTTTTCTATAATATTTGCAAGTGGAGAGAGTATAGCTATTGGCCTATAATTGGAGAATTCATTAGAGCTGCCTACTTTGTGAAGTGGGATTACATAGGCTATTTTCCAGAAGTGGGAATTTTAGCTTCTATTATGGTTCGATTGATTAGTATTGAGACGGGGTAAGCAATAGCATCAGCTGATTTTTGTAGGTACTCGGCAGGGAGTTGATCAGCAGAAAGTGTAGTGGGTTTTAATTTTTTTATCAAAGTACGGATAAGTGAAGTGGCGACTGGTTGGAAGCTGAACGCAAGTAGGTTTCTAGGGGTGGCACTTTCAGGACCAGGGGAGCTAGGAGGTTGTTGGCTAGCTAGGGCTTGAATTGTCTCAGTAAAGAATTGGTTAAAACTGTCAGAAATATCTTCAGGGGTTTTATCAATAGTAGCAGCAGGGATTGGGGTTGAAGTTTGTCCAGGATGTAGTAGATTATTTAAACCTGCCCAAAACTTCTGAGGGTTATTTTTATTTACTGTCTGTAAATTACAATAGTATTGTGTTTTGTCTTGTAAAATGGATTTTTTAGTTTTGATCCTGGATTGCCTGTATTTAATGTGATCTTGGGGGTCTTTAGAAAAATGCCATAAAGCTCATGTATTGTTTCTAAGGGTAATTTTGAGTTTAGACTCTTTAGAAAGCCACGGCTCAGTTTTTACCTTTGTCTTCTTTGAACGAACAGGTGCATGCAAATCAAGGATCTCAAGGAATTTGTTGTTAAAGTATGCTACTGCTTCCTCTAAGGGGAGGTGTTTTAGAATAGACCAATTATATGAATTTAGTTCTAGGTGGAATTTGGCAGGGTCAAAGTTTTTATTGTTTCTAACCTTTCTGAGTAAGGGTTGTTGGTAATTAATGGCTTTGTGCTTAATTACATATGTGAAAAGGTGATCGCTTAGGCCATCACAGAGGGTACCAGAGGTGTACAGTTGGGGCTGACTATTTATGAGTACCCAGTCAAGTATGCTTTCTTTTTGGTTGGGTTTACCTATCCTGTTAGGAATGGATATGATTTGTGTAAATGCATGCAGGCTAATATGGGTAGTTAGGGATTCTGAGGAACAGGTGCCCCAGTCTATGTTAAAGTCTCCAAGTAGTGGGGTTTCTTGGGGGTAGTGACATGATAGCCAGTGCAGGATATCATCAAGTGTAGATATATTGTTACCTGGGGGAATGTACATACAGATGATATTAATGCATTTATTTTTATTAAGTTGCAATTTGGTGGCAAGAATCTCTGAGTTATTAATCTTAGGTGGTTGTATTACATCTATGGTGACATTCAACTCAGATTTATAGAGTACAGCTACCCCCCCTTCCTGGAAGCACAATTCAGCCTGTGTATGTTGTACCCAGGTGGTAACACTTCATTGTCTGTAGTGTTACGTTTTAACCAGGTTTCAGATAAACAGAGAATCTCAGGGGAGTAGACATCCAGAAGTGCATGCAATTCATGTATCTTGTTATTAATGCTTCTAATATTGAGATGACAGGCTAGGAGAGAGTTAGTTGGCCTATTAATTGTAGGTTTGTAGCTTAGATTGCAAGTAGAGGGGGTATGTGTATCTGAAGTGGGTGGGCCAGGGTTGGGGTGAATATCACCACCAAGTATTAGGTTAAGTCTATACTTGGTGATGAACTTCATGAATTTGTTTATTAGTTTGTGATAGTGTTTGGATCTAGAGCTAATGTGCCTGGGGTTGAGATGTTGATAGACTAAACAAGATGTTGGATAGGACCTGGTACTGTAAGTATGGTTGAAAGTGGGAGGATTTACAGCTGGGGTGATAGTATGGCCTTTCGGGACTTGAAATCCTGTGAGAAACTGGTCTTCATACAAGGTAAGGAGGTATGGTTCGAACAATAGGGGTAGTAAAGAGGAGTATATCATTATTTGTGATTCAGCTAGTGAGTTAAGGAACTATTTTACCTGGTGATGCAACACCAGAAGATAGAGTGGTGAGGTAAAGGTACTGGAAGGGGGACGGGAGAATGCCAGATGAAAGCTAATAGGTGCTATTAAAATGTAGGTAGAAGAATGGAGGTGCGAGGAATTATCCCAGATGAAAGCAGATAGGATCTAGAAAGTGGGGGAGTGGCTATAGTACTTTAAATTTAGAGGTGCTGGGGGCGGGAGGTAATTGGGGGCAGGGAGGGGAGCGAAGAGTGCCCAAGCGTAGCGAGGGCAAATGTAGTTGGGCTATTGCAGTTTACAAGGTTAACTAAACGTGTTCTAAAGCTACAAGGTAAGTATTATAGCTCTTAATGTAAGAGTAAGTTTATTTAAGTTACAGGGGAAGGAGGCAAACACTCAAGTAGAAAAAAGAGCCCTATGGCTGACCAAAATGGTGACCTGCTTAATTACACAACACTGTAAGTGAAAGCTTAACAAATGCTTTTTGTGTGCAACCTACTCTGCTTAAATGCTGAGAGATACTGATTTTGTTATGGTGACCAATTGCAGTCCTGTAGACTCCATTTTGTAGGTAAATGTAGAGTTCAACTAGGAAAATAGAAAAGCAGAGATTCTAGGGTAAGCATAAAGGCAACAACAGGCAGTTATTTTATAATAATAATACATTCAGAAAGATTTGAGGGTGGGGAGTAAAGTAGCACACTTCAGAATGAACTAAAATGTATAGCTAAGAAACCTAAGCAAGAGAGCAATGCAGTAAATAAATGCTTTCCAGATGTTAAAGATATACAAGAAAAACTAAATCAATTGTTCACAATTGTACAACTGGAAAGTTGCCAGTAAAAGCACTTCAGGTATAGCTAGCCCACGTTATTCAGGTCATAAAAGCACTTCTTCAATGTGTGTGTGCAATTTAAACATTAACACATGCAGCAAGTAGGAGCTCTGATTATACACTTTCTCTAGGTGCAGGTTCAGTTTAAACACAAATATTACCACAGAAATTCAGTGAAGTCACTAACAACTTATAGAGCCCCTGCAAAAAAATAGAGCAGTCTGTGCAGAATCAGAATTTAGCAGCAGGTCATTCAGTTACACAAAAAACAGTAAAATATCCATACAATGAAGAAACTTACACTAAGTCACACCAGGTCAGCCAAGGGGGGAAGAGAGAGGGGAAATCCTAAGCACCTAGATTTGAAAATGATGCCTGTACTGAATTGTAGCAGTTTAACCTGTTTGAGGAAAGAGGGGGTGGGAGAAGGCAGTAGGAGTGGTTACAGGGAATACCCTGATTGACTCAAGACACCATACCAGAGGTAAGTTGAATGTAAGGGCCTAAAATCTGCACTTAGCACTTTAATGTTATTTGCACTCAGTACTTACTTGCACTCAGCACTGTAATTTCACTTATGTTTAGCAGGAAAGACAGATCAACAGGATACAATTTTGGGAATTTTTACGAGGGTTACTTGTTCAAATGTCAGGCTACTGCGGTTTACAAGGTTTTCTAAGGTGTCCTAAAGCTATAAGGTAAGTATTATAGCTCTTAATGTAAGAGTCAGTTTACTTAAGTTACAGGGGAAGGAGGCAAACACTCAAGTAGAAAAAAAGAGCCCTATGGCTGACCAAAATGGTGACCTGCTTAATTACACAGCACTGTAAGTGAAAGCTTAACAAATGCTTTTGGTGTGCAACCTACTCTGATTAAATGCTGAGATAAACTGATTTTGTTATGGTGACCAATTGCAGTCCCATAGATTCTGTTTTGTAGGTAAAAGTAGAGTTCAATCTGCTTAAATGCTGAGAGATTTTGATTTTGTTATGGTGACCAATTGCAGTCCTGTAGACTCCATTTTGTAGGTAAATATAGAGTTCAATCTGCTTAAATGCTGAGAGAAACTGATTTTGTTATGGTGACCAATTGCAGTCCTGTAGACTCCATTTTGTAGGTAAATGTAGAGTTCAATCTGCTTAAATGCTGAGAGAAACTGATTTTGTTATGGTGACCAATTGCAGTCCTGTAGACTTCGTTGTGTAGGTAAATGTAGAGTTCAATCTGCTTAAATGCTGAGAGAAACTGATTTTGTTATGGTGACTAATTGCAGTCCTGTAGACTCTGTTTTGTAGGAAAATGTAGAGTTCAAACTAAGTCCACACCAGGTCAGCCAAGGGGGGAAGAGAGAGGGAAGTCCTCTCTCTTCCCCCCTTGGAAATTAGACTTTGATGAACTAATATAGACCCCAGAGAGAGATACCTACTGTTTACATATGGAGCAGTGGACTGCATTACATAAGTCAGGAATCCTGACGATATGTGCACAAGTAAGAATTCAAACTGGTAACATCTAGTCCACACTAGCTTCAGTTTACTTGGAAAGCAGATAGTACAATTCATACAGTATATCAAAAAACATATGGATTGACATCTTGTAATCTTAAAACATGGACATTCACTATGGTAAAAAAATCAGTTTATTATCACTTTAACTACTGATCAACGATGGCCAATAAACAGATTTTCTACCTCAGCTGAATTGCTGATGCCTGAGAATAAAGACAATCCCTAGGATTCATGAAGCTTGGCACAAGGACGGCGTTAGCCTTGCACCGACCGTGCGGCGTAGAGATGGCGCAGCAGCACCACATGTATATTAATGAAGGCTTGACGAAGTGAAACCAATAAAACTGTTGAAAATACACACAAGCGGCAGAATGCTGATAAGAGGAAACACCACCGAACACAATTTCTGCACCAACAGCAAACGAAAATAGGTTTATTAAAAATAAAAATAAGCGCTTTCGGTAGAGAGCATTCTCTCCACCTTCATCAGATAATGGTTTTGTATCAAGCACCTCCTTTTATACACAGCTGGTAATTGTTTAATTAGTTGACACAGTTAATAGTGAGCTGTTAACCTAAGCTGTAATAAACTGAAGGTGGTGGCTTTAAAATAAGCTACACCAAATGCATTAAAAACCATTGGTAAAAAACCCTTTAATAAAAACTTTTTTGTATATATACATAAATATATAAAAATATAAATAAATTGACATGAGTAAATAATATTGTGCATAAATGAATGAATACATACATACTCATGACATGGTACGCAAATTCTGTTCTATAACTAATAATGTAAATATAATAAATACATAAATTTTAACTATATGCAGCACTAACATAAATAAATTAATTAATAAAGGAAATGCAAAATTATTAGAGAGAATGCTCTCTACCGAAAGCGCTTATTTTTAATAAACTTATTTTCGTTTGCTGTTGGTGCAGAAATTGTGTTCGGTGGTGTTTCCTCTTATCAGCATTCTGCCGCTTGTGTGTATTATTAATGAAGGCTCACTGCCGTAACGGCCACTTGCATAGGAAATGTGTACGAGTGCAGGGGGCATGTCCAAGCACTGCACGGAGGCGTGAACATGTTGGCTGCATACTCGCAACCTAAAATGCTGACTAGTACAGCCTGCCTCTAATAGTAATAACTCCTGTCAGTGTCCGTGGATACTGAAATGTATGCAAAGCATACAAGACATCATTGCGAACACCACAGTAAGAAGTAAACACAAAGGCACGTAGGTGAATATTGAGTCCCCATCCCTCGAACAAAGATATTTAAAACCCAGTGCCCGTATTCCATTGCAGTGATGCTAGTTATACCAGGTGGAAGTGAAATACATCGTGTTAGCGAGCCGCCAATTGCCAAGCCTAGCCCAATGGTTTGGGTTACCACCTGTCCTACATTGTGAGGAACAGTCCCCCTCTAGGCAGGTGTGTCCATACCAAAATCATAATAAATGTGAAATGTCCTGCGATATTAGGACATAATTATGTCCCATATGTTATGTAGTAGTTCCATACAGTACGTATGTCCATATATAAAATACCTACATGTTACAAGAAACAGAATAAGCAAGTAAACAAAACAGAATAACCAACTACACCGCTACAACAATAAAAGCTTATATGTAAGCATGAAACTAAAGTACTATCCTTTATAATGACCGTGGGTATGTGTTGGCCTGTAAATTCAGATGTGTGCCGTGAAAATGTCCCATCAATGTCATATGAAAAGGTAGCAATCCTACCAATGGTCAGAGCATTTGCCCAATATCTGCCCATTCACGGGCCAAGTTGTCCTTGTCAGGATAGCCCATAGATGAACGGGTATTACCCGGGTCTACCTACCATGTCATGAAAGATAAGTATTTGCGAGTACCTATGTGCGTGAAGTACAGCATGTAGATGATCTGAAATGTTAGTGTAGACCTCACAACCATATTGGTCCCAGAGATATGTAGTGTATGGAATGTGTTCTGTTGACTGTGCCATGGGCCATCAACTAGAGAAGGGATGAATGTTGTCTGTGGAATATGGGGGTGAGGGTGATGGGTAATGTAATAATTCAACAAGAGGAGACTGTGTTGGATGCACAATAGGTGAACTGGAGGTCTGCGAGGGAGTGGTGGGTGAATCAGGAAGATAGCCGAAGAACAAATATACACATCCACAATACAATCCCACAAACGTGAACATTAAAATGTGCAATACACATGTACAGAAATGTTACCAGCACATAGCCACATAATAGTCTGGCCTGAACTGAGCCATCCAAACCCAACACACCTGGATACATGAAAACCCATCATACCCTTCACAGCACACCACCCCATTCCAGAACGTCCACCAAAACCAGCCATACTCGGGCTGCTAAATATGCACTGCCATATTTGCACATAGTGACCCCTACCCATATCTAGTAGTCAGTCTCACCCTAGGCACTCTCAGGATTGCAAACAATGTATCCCTTGAATGTATAACCCTACCTTACAGCCGTAAAGCAAAGAAGGTCATCGGTCCCCATAATTTTTGGATATCCCTCAAAGGATATGTATCTGTTCTAAACATTAGACTTGGTGTCACGACACGACGTCCAGTCCTGTATACATCTGGACACAAGATGTATGAGCAGTAGTTGTCCACAAGACTGCTCAACCTCCAGCCGGTCCTGCAGAACCTACGACCCGGGATTAAACACCTGACCATGATGCACGTCTTGCCACGTGCATTATCGGGAATATATACCTTACACATTCGCATAGAGGCAGTCAGATATAGGGTGCTTAAGGCACTTTAAAGCAGATGTAAGTAGGGTTACCACCTGCCCTACCTTGCTAGAGATTAAACACCTGACCGTGATGCACGTCTCCCCACGTGCATTATCGGGAATATATACCTTACACATTCGCATAGTGGCAGTCGGATATAGGGTGCTTAAGGTGCTGTAAAGCAGATTTAAGTAGGGTTACCACCTGCCCCACCTTGTGAGGGACAGTCCCTTTTTGGGCAGTTGTGTCCAGACCAAATATAATACAATGGAAAATATCCTGTTATTGTAGGAATTATGTCCCATATTTCCTGTAACAGTTGCATAAAACAGTTATTTATGTAAAATACGCAAAGGTACAAGAAACAGATTAAGCAAACAAACCGCTACAAGTATAAGCTTTCATTTAGGCAAATAAGTAAAGTTCTAACCTTTGTACTGACTGTGGGTATGTGTCGACCTGTAAAATCTGATGTGTGTCCCGAAAATGCCCCGCTTTGGCCATATGAAAAGGTGGCAACCTGAGACGTAAGCAGGTATGCAAGCGTGTATGCGCGACGGTAGGTGGTGGTGATTCAACGGTATGGGAAATGTAAATGAGCATGTAGGTGTATATGCATGTGTATGTACAGACCGATACACACACACACACACACACACACACACACACACACACACACACACACACACACACACACACACATATATATATATATATATATATATATATATATATATATATATATATATATGTAGATATGAAGAATGAACATGGTCACAATATAGGAAATCCCTGTAATAGTTAGTGCTGTTATATATCAGGATGGCCATAGGTGAGCATACCTTTGCATCCCCAACCACAGGTAGGACACAAAAAGTGGAATGAACGATCTCCCATTGCTAAGTTTGACTTTCAACTAGGTACAGGGCAGTCCCATTCGCCAGTCGGACAATCCTAAACCCGGAAGACCATATGAACACCATGATAATGGAACACATGTATGTACCAGGATTATAGGCTTTGGAGGTCTGAATATCCTCAGAGTGAGTCAACATGCAGCATGAGTCCAGAGCAGTAGGGAATAGGGAATGGTGCATGGGTAGTAGTGTGTTTTTCCCAACAGGTAAATGGATGCCTGCTGTGTAAGTGAAGTGATGAGGAGTGTGTTCGGGTAACTATGCACAATGGGTATACATATAAATGAGGCAGAACTCCAATAGTGTAGTGGTTAGAGCATCCGCCTACCGAAAAAGCATTCATGGTTCAAGGTCGACAATAGCACATATCATTTTCCTTGTGGAATAAATGTTGCTCTGCTGTAAAACCAACATTTAAACATGTAAAGGTGAACGTGTGTATCGCATGGGACAATTAACCAGATCCTTTCACTCAAAGTGGTATTGTCATAATGTATATGAAGCACAAATAAGTGGCAGTAAACATACGTAATGCACAGCAAGCATAGGCGAGTGCGCCTGCGCAGGTGTAAGCAATAGGAAATGTATGTTTGTATGTACATATGTAATATATATACACACACACACACACACACACACACACACACACATATATATATATATATATATATATATATATATATATATATATATATATATATATATATATATATATATCTAAAGAATGGACGTTGTAACAGTAAAGCATACACAAGGGATGTGAAGGGAATCAAGAGCAAATATGGTATTATATAGTGGTGTCAGCGGTATGTCATACAAAGCTGCCCAGGAGTGCGGAGAGCACCGCTACTCACAACACAGGCAGGGTTTTACCAGTGGGAGTAACATCATTGAAATGCTAGGTCTACTTTACACACAGACGGAATGTAATCTCATGCTGGGACCTCCAAAAATTGAAAAGCCGTATTCCATAACCCCATGAAAGGCATGTATGTACAAATATACATGGCAGGAGACCCTGTGAATAAACGAGGCTGGACAGAATGTGTGTAGGGCCCCAAAAGCTCTGGAGAGGGAAATGTGTAAAGGTGTGTCATGGCTGTGATAACAAGTGGATAATGGATGTTACATGTGTAAATTTAACACAGGTGGGGTGGAGGAACTATGGGTATGCAGTTATGAATCCAGGCATGCAAGGGTTGGATGGGCTGGCTCTAATGGACCAACCCATGGAGGTCAGCTAGGTCGTAATAGGCATATATGCATACTCACATGCAGACAACAATATATGTTGAAGTACAAATTCTGTAACACATGCATTCCATTTGTTGACATAAATAATAGGAATGTGCCCATACAAACATCGACAGTAGATGGAATAATAGGCTGTGCAGAAGAGGGATGGGTTGAATCACACTATCACATTCCAATTACCATCGGTAATCCGTACATGAAAATATAGCGACATCTATCCACTATATAACGTGCTACATACCGATCACAAGATAAATGGAGTGTGTCGGTGTTATAAAGAATAAGGCACTAGTATGCTGGTGAAGCTTATAAACACCATTACGCATGTGTAAGTGCGTATGAGTGGGGAATGTATTGACACACTGATGTACATATATATATATATATATATATATATATATATATATATATATATATATATATATATATATATATATATATATATATATATATATATATAACAGCAAGATATGAATATACATGTATGAATACATATCCAGATATGTCTGTATATATTAATGTAAATAGATATATATATGTTACATTAAATATACACATATATACACCTAGGTTATGTTACAGCAGTTACGGGTAACATGTTTAGACTGGGCATATGTTGGTGGGAGGTCCACTCAACAAACGTCTACTTACCACCCCCCCAGCTGGGCCGGTGAGACATACAGACACACATAAAAGGTAAATACAACACTGCTTCCCAGACCACCGGCAGGAAACTACCAGTGGGAGAGATCTACAAGATCTACACTTTAAACATGGACAGTTACGTCCTTTGCGGGACACCAAATATTTGGTACCTTCAACCAATGGGGGAACACAATTATGACCAGGATGTAGCTGTACACGGAACAGTAGGCTGTGCAAGCCTGATAACACATGGGTTGACACAACGTATGACATGTGTCCCGACACAGGGAGAGTGGGCAGTGTGTAGGGGTGTGTTCTTATCCCACCTGCATCCACCTGCGCCCACAGTAAGGATGAGTGCTGTAGAGTAGTGACAGGTAGGGGAACTATGGGTATGCAATTATGGGGCTAGGCATACAGGTGTTGGCTGGCAGACACATATTAGGACCGTCCCATGGGTGTAAGTAATATTCCGATGTGGGTATAGCAGATACCAATACCTCCCAAACTGTAATAGCACATCTACTGGACAGTCCATAAACCATTAGGGGAATACATAGGGACCATCTCATTGAACTGTCCCCAATTACCAGGGACGTCCATGATTATGAATCAGAATCTTAACATAGTCCCAACTAAACCATCCTAGAACTAGTGATATTAGGAGGAAAGGTGGCGGAATACAAGTAATGAATAAAGACAACATGTAAAAGTCATAAACTGCATGCACCTCAGACAATGCGTATGAATACATATGTGCTCTGTGTCCATCAATATGTGAGGTTAATAGCACCAACCTTCTAAATGTGTCCCTGAGGTCATTATGCAGTGTCCCTGATTCAGTGTTTATTCTTCCCCATTCATATGAGAGGTCTGATAGTGAGAGAAAGCGCATGTTCTGCCGACTACCTTAGAAAGTTGATAGAATAATAGCTTTTGAGTTACCACCTGTCCACCTGTGCGAGGCACACTCCCCTGTGGGCAGTTGTGTCCTGCATAATAACTGTAATTAAGGCAAATGTCCTGTGATTTAGGGCAAAGACTACCTATATTGTCTGTAGTAGTAGCATAAAACAATTATGTTCCTCTGAAACACCTAAATGTTATAGGTAACAGTATAAGCAACTATAATGGTACAAGAGTAACCTTTTATTTAGGCAAAACAGTGATGTACATCCCTTTCTACTGGCTGTGGGTGTGTTGCCCTGCAAAGTCTGACGTCTCTACATGCAGGTCCTATAGGGTTGCCACCTTTCCAAATGGCCAGAGTGTGACATGTTCTGTAGAAATGTCAGACATTCCAGGACTAAACATACCTACAGCCATGCATAGCACAGGATTACACTTATTTGCACAAATAAAACCTTAATCTAGTTGCATTTGAATTGCTTATGCTACTTCACGTAACATATAGAAGTGTCATGTATAAAATAACTGTTGTATGCAATTATTAATGAAACGTAGAATATAATAATGTCCTGTAATCTGGACATGTGCTATGTCTTGATTATTTTCACAGTGTCCCTCTCAAAGTGGGACAGGTGGTAACTCTAAAGTCCTACCTTGGCCAATTGAGAAGGTGGCAAACCTATAATAGGTACGTGGTAGCATGACCGTCCGACGGATGTGGCTACCACAACCCAACTACTCATTTGTAATGCAGGGTCTCGGTTCCCATGTATCAGCCAGACGAGAGCAGAGTGTATGCGGAACACACAAATATGATTAATTCACTGGACAGGCTGCTGATTCCGTACAGTCGAACGCCATGCCGTCGCCTAATGGGCAGCCATTCCCGATACTGTATTCATGTAGTCCAATGTGATAGGCATTACAAGGTGGGAGCAGATTGCAAGAGGAACACACAATAATGAATGATTCACCGGACAGGCCACTGATTCCGTACAGGCGCACGCCATGTGGTTGCCTAATGGGCAGCTATTCCTGGTACTGTAGTCAGGAGTGGCCTTAGGTCAACTGGTGCCCTAGGCAGAGGGCACAATGGCAGCCCCCACCAAACCACCCAGTGCCCCCATCCTGGTCTACCTACACCAAATAAATACTGGTAAAATGCCCCCACTAAAGCGGTGCCCTAGGCAGCTGCTTAGTTGGCTTATGCCTAAGGCTAGCTATGACTGTAGTCATGTAGTCCGATGTGATAGGCATCACAAGGTATGCCTAAGAGGAATACACGAATATGAATGATTCTCTGGACAGGCCGCTGATTCCATACAGTCAAACGCCATGCCGTCGCCTAATAGGCAGCTGTTTCTGATACTGTATTCATGTATTCCGATGTAACAGGCATCACAAGGTGGGAGCACATTGTATGAGGTACACACAAATATGATTGTGTCACTGGACAGGCACTGATTCTGTACAGTCGAACGTGATGCCGTCGCCTAATGGGTGGCCAATCCAATACTGGAGTCATGTAGTATGATGTAATACGCATCACAAGGTAATATTCTGGTCCTCGCTCACACCCAGGGGTGTGAGTGACAGATGCAAGCACCAATGCCGGTGCATTAGCAAGTGAGGGATCGAGCGGGTGTAAGCGTGTTTAGCTACCAGTATACGAGTATTGCATTGGTTAAGCAATGTAGAGGCTAATCGAGCATCAGAGGCTGTAACCAGAGGATATTATATAGCACAGTCATTCAGCAGTATAGGAATGTATCCCATCATGTAGATGTACATGGGAGTGTTTATGTCCAGCATAGAGGTACATGCATATATAGAGATGTATCAGGGACATACCATGTGACATCAGAGCATTACAAATGAATGAAACGGGAAATACCAGCAATGCGTGTATTATGTAATGGTGTTGCTCTATGTGATCACAACACTCCCTCAGACAGACATGTGTCAGTCATACACGCACATAGTTGTACATTGGCTGTATACATCACTCTGTGCATGTAATGTACATTAACACAACAGTACCTGTCCAATCATTATGTGTGAACAGTACTCCTGCAATGTGCTGTGCACAACATCATTATCATGATAAAGGTAAATGGAGTAACCATAGAGGGATCGATAGTGTTTTGTGTACAATGGGGTCATCCTCCTCACATGTACCTGGACCATGTAGGATTGATGTGCATACCAGGACCGTGCGCCTAAGGGACAGTGGTGAGGATAACAGTAGTATGTTATGATGCATATTACAAGGGTTTCATGTGTCCAGTGGGCATGTGTGTGTAATGGACAGCTATGTATAGGGCAGATGGTGTCCTAGGAGCCGAATGGCCTTATCTGTCAGTAGGTGAGGGTCAGATGTTGGGGAAGGAGTGTAGGTATGGCTGTGGAGGATAGGTAGGACCACAGAAATGACAGCATGCAGGGTTGCTGTATGACACATGTGTAGGGATACACCCTGAATGGGGATGGGTCTTTGGCATTCAAAAGCCCATGGGAACAGTGGGATGGAGGTCTACAGCCATGGGCAACTGCCACTGCACCTACACAGCTGCAAAGGGGGCAGTGCTGGGGGCTATCCAGGAGGGGCTGCATCACCCATTAAATGTGACACTCCACCCTTGAACTGGCATATCTGGCTTTGTAACCCCATAGGGAGCCACCTACGCAACATGTCCGGGACCACACGACAGCAGATATGTACCTGTCTGGTCCTGCTACCAAGGGGGACATGCTCCATCCTCAGTGGTGATACCACCAGAAGGTGGTGCAGAGCCAACAGTGGTTGATGTTAATGGCTGGGCCCCAGATGCGCTAGTCCCTGGTGCCATGGTCAGCTGAAGTGGGACAGGAGGATCTGCCTGGACCTACCAAACCATTCAGCCTATGGTGTTGTGTTTTAAACCCACATATGGCTTAGTGATAGACAACAGCATACAGGATTACATACAACAGTATGCATAGATATCAGCAGTAACCCAACATAACAGATGGTAAACATTTGCAGAGGGAGCACAACACATGCATATATACTGCATGGCAACTGTACAATGTGTAGTAGACATGTGACAGCAGCTATGAACAGTTACCCATCATTGGCTTGTCACTGGGAATCCCACACAGTGTCAGTCATACCACTGTCTCATGTGACACATGTCCAGTCAGGGATGTGATGGCAGTAACTCATCCCTATCATCATGTACTGTTTGCAATCCTCACACCATGCTTCTGCTGTGCACAGAAGTGTGTTCAGTGTGTAACACAGGATACAAATGGTTGCACACACTGACCTGTTCACAGATGGCCCTACAGATGGGGATCCCTCATGAACAGAGTACTGTCATGTCTGTATTTTAACATGCAGAATAGCCATTACCACACATATGTTAAACAGGCAGTAGTCTCAATGCAGCATAGCTACACTTACATGCTGTAATTGTGTGGCACATCACCCTCCTGTCATTAGACTATTTCCCACTGTGGAAAATGATTGAAGTACATCCAGATATCATCTGAGATGCAGTGTCAGAACACCACATCCAGGTACCACTCACAGCGACTGTCATAGATAATAACATGTTTCCCTAGATAGTGTACTGTGTTTATCATGCAGATGGCTATGGGAACACCATCACAGCTGTACCACATGCAATCAGCTAGAGAAGGACTACAATAGGTGCAGAGGCCATCACCTGACCATTTCCATCTGTTACAATACACATACTGCTGCTGTGCAGGTGTACACCTTCACATCCACCAGAGAGTGTGTGTGTGGGACAGGCAATGTACACCAGGGAAGGGCTTGGAGACTTAACCATAAGCATCATCTGCCACACGCTGAATGCTACAGGGGAAAACCCCTGATTACTCATTACTATTACATGTGCATGACGTTACTACATGTGCCACAGAGGTGACATGTTGCAGTGCTGTAAGAACATGTGTGTAGGTGAGTGAGTGCCATTTGCAACAGATATAATAGACATACATTAGGTGTGACACACGTCAGTCCACGTGAACGGATGCCAATATCACCACAACCCCACTCTAATGGACATGCATGGACACCTTTGCCAGGGCGAAAAATACACAATGTAACTACTTAGTTTGCCACACCGCAGTAATGCACAGGACCACATGCACCACAGGGTATATCTGGAGGTTCTATGGGCTAGGGCATGTGAAAGTGCTTGACAACTGTTGGTATGCCAACGAGGTTTATACTGGGAGTGAGTGTGGTTGGGAGCATCACAACCCACATGCAGACACAGGGTGCCAGTAATGTCATGCAGGTATGCATTGCTCCATGGGTGTGTAGTGTTTGGCTGTGCAAGATGGCTGTACAAGGCTGGGTGAGGGGTAATCCTTGCCATCTCCTAACCCGACAATGGTGTGCAGTGCAGGGGTGTTGTGTTTGCAATGTCCCACACAGATGTGTACTGCATTATCTGGCCTGACATCCTGGTTACCAATGTGTAGGGCCATAGCTTTGCAATGCATGCCATGTCTGTGTTTGATAGTCCTTCACATGGACATTGCCTTGGATGTGTATGTCCCCCAATACTGTACAGTGACATTTACAGGTGTACCTGGTTTGGCAGACACATGTAGTGTACACAGCCTCTTATACCCTGATATGCCAATACTGACCTGGTGTGGCAAAACCTGCTAATAGTGAGCAGGTCAGCCCTGCACCTTCATGGATAGAATGGACAGGTATTCCATGGTGTCAGTGGCATGGGTCCATACAGCACACATGTGTAGAGCATTGTCTGCCCTTAGTGGATCACATATGATGGGACCACATATGTTGCAGCCATTCAGTGTGGAACATACTGAAGGCACAATGTCCGCATATATGTGCCTATTGTACAGCTGTACAGGGCGCCATGTCCTCTGCAGGCCACTGCAGTCACACCATGCCTACTACCTGTCCTCAATGTGCATGTTACTAGCAACATAGTGGGGTATCCTAGGCAAGGTTGTATGTGCATGGCACCTGGGTGCGGGACATATACCAGGTACTAGTAGGGCTGCATATGTAGTTCACCAGCCATTTTGCCAGATGTATGGGTATGGCTTGCCAACACAGTGCTGTGGCTGACTGACAACTGTACTACTCATGAGGTGGCAAATATGTCATAAGACGGATACTATATAGGAAAACTACAAAACCCACTCCCAAACATGCCCAATGGTAAGACAATCACGGCCATCTCTACACAGACTCTAACAGATAAACACACACTTGCCATGTCCTGTATACAAACCCCTACCATATCACACTGCAGCAACACGCATTTAGGGCATGCGCTATGGCAAATACTACAAATCACTGTACTTGTCTCGCAGGCAGACACAAACACACACACAGTTGGCATGTCTGGAATTAGAACAATGACTTAACTACTTTACTATACTACAGCATTACGCAGTTACAGCACGTGCTCCTGAGATTACTGGGACACAGCACTCCCAGAGGTGTATTTGTAGATGGGTGACATCATTGGCCTTGATAACGGTGGGTATAAGAAATGTATGGAGCGTGAGCAGTATAAAAGCATTACTCAGTCCTCAGTGACACACACACACATGGCAAGTGTGGGACTAGAACATCGACCTAACTACTTTATTACACTACAACATTATGCAGATACAGAATGCGATACCAAGATTACTGGGAGACAGCACTCCCAGAGGTGTATTTGTAGATGGGTGACATCATCAGCCTTGATAACGGTGGGTATAAGAAATGTATGGAGTGTGAGCAGTATAAAAGCATTACTCAATCCTCAAGCAAACGAGGACACACACACATGGCAAGTGTGGGACGAGAACACTAATCTAACAACTTTATTACACTACAGCATTATGCAGTTACAGAATGCGCTACTGAGATTACTGCGTCGCAGTACTCCCAGAGGTGTATTTGTAGATGGGTTACATCATCAGCCTTGATAACGGTGGGTATAAGAAATGTATGGAGTGTAATCAGTATAAAAGCATTACTCAGACCTCAGGCAAACGGACACACACACACAGCAAGTGTGAGACTAGAGCACCACCCTAACTACTTTATTACACTACAGGATGATGCAGTTACAGAACGCGCTACCGAGATTACTGGGACACAGCACTCCCAGAGGTGTATTTGTAGATGGGTGACATCATCGCCCTTGATAACGGTGTGTATAAGAAATGTATGGAGCGTGAGCAGTATAAAAGCATTATTCAGTCCTCAGGCAAATGGGGACACACACACACGGCAAGTGTGGGACTAGAACCCCAACCTAACTACTTTATTACACTACAGCATTACGCAGTTACAGAACACGCTACTGAGATAACTGGGACAAAGCACTCCCAGAGGTGTATTTGTAGATGAGTGACATCATTGGCCTCGATAACGGTAGGTATAAGAAATGTATGGAGTGTGAGCAGTAAAAAAAGTATTACTCAGTCCTCAGGCAAATGGGGACACACACACACGGCAAGTGTGGGACTAGAACAACAACCTAACTATTTTATTACACTACAGCATTATGCAGTTACAGAACACGCTACCGAGATTACTGTGACACACCCCTCCCAGAGGTGTATTTGTAGATGGGTGACATCATCGGCCTTGCTAACGGTGGGTATAACAAATGTATGGAGTGTGGGCAGTCTAAAAGCAATTTAGAGTCCACCAGCAAACGGGGACAGACATACACACACACACGCCAGTGATGGGTACGGAACACCTGCCTATTTACAGATTACTATTACAATACTACATACTTATGAATTGTGCCACACAGACTACACATGTCAAGGCTGTCATTATGACTCTCTGGGAATACGGACATCAACAGGACTAAACATACCTACAGCCATGCATAGTACAGGATTACACTTATTTGCACAAATAAAACCTTAATCTAGTTGCATTTGAATTGCTTATGCTACTTCGCGTAACATATAGAAGTGTCATGTATAAAATAACTGTTGTATGCAATTATTAATGAAACGTAGAATATAATAATGTCCTGTAATCTGGACATGTGCTATGTCTTGATTATTTTCACAGTGTCCCTCTCAAAGTGGGACAGGTGGTAACTCTAAAGTCCTACCTTGGCCAATTGAGAAGGTGGCAAACCTATAATAGGTACGTGGTAGCATGACCGTCCGACGGATGTGGCTACCACAACCCAACTACTCATTTGTAATGCAGGGTCTCGGTTCCCATGTATCAGCCAGACGAGAGCAGAGTGTATGCGGAACACACAAATATGATTAATTCACTGGACAGGCTGCTGATTCCGTACAGTCGAACGCCATGCCGTCGCCTAATGGGCAGCCATTCCCGATACTGTATTCATGTAGTCCAATGTGATAGGCATTACAAGGTGGGAGCAGATTGCAAGAGGAACACACAATAATGAATGGTTCACCGGACAGGCCACTGATTCCATACAGTCGCATGCCATGTGGTTGCCTAATGGGCAGCTATTCCTGGTACTGTAGTCAGGAGTGGCCTTAGGTCAACTGGTGCCCTAGGCAGAGGGCACAATGGCAGCCCCCACCAAACCACCCAGTGCCCCCATCCTGGTCTACCTACACCAAATAAATACTGGTAAAATGCCCCCACTAAAGCGGTGCCCTAGGCAGCTGCTTAGTTGGCTTATGCCTAAGGCTAGCTATGACTGTAGTCATGTAGTCCGATGTGATAGGCATCACAAGGTATGCCTAAGAGGAATACACGAATATGAATGATTCTCTGGACAGGCCGCTGATTCCATACAGTCAAACGCCATGCCGTCGCCTAATAGGCAGCTGTTTCTGATACTGTATTCATGTATTCCGATGTAACAGGCATCACAAGGTGGGAGCACATTGTATGAGGTACACACAAATATGATTGTGTCACTGGACAGGCACTGATTCTGTACAGTCGAACGTGATGCCGTCGCCTAATGGGTGGCCAATCCAATACTGGAGTCATGTAGTATGATGTAATACGCATCACAAGGTAATATTCTGGTCCTCGCTCACACCCAGGGGTGTGAGTGACAGATGCAAGCACCAATGCCGGTGCATTAGCAAGTGAGGGATCGAGCGGGTGTAAGCGTGTTTAGCTACCAGTATACGAGTATTGCATTGGTTAAGCAATGTAGAGGCTAATCGAGCATCAGAGGCTGTAACCAGAGGATATTATATAGCACAGTCATTCAGCAGTATAGGAATGTATCCCATCATGTAGATGTACATGGGAGTGTTTATGTCCAGCATAGAGGTACATGCATATATAGAGATGTATCAGGGACATACCATGTAACATCAAAGCATTACAAATGAATGAAACGGGAAATACCAGCAATGCGTGTATTATGTAATGGTGTTGCTCTATGTGATCACAACACTCCCTCAGACAGACATGTGTCAGTCATACACGCACATAGTTGTACATTGGCTGTATACATCACTCTGTGCATGTAATGTACATTAACACAACAGTACCTGTCCAATCATTATGTGTGAACAGTACTCCTGCAATGTGCTGTGCACAACATCATTATCATGATAAAGGTAAATGGAGTAACCATAGAGGGATCGATAGTGTTTTGTGTACAATGGGGTCATCCTCCTCACATGTACCTGGACCATGTAGGATTGATGTGCATACCAGGACCGTGCACCTAAGGGACAGTGGTGAGGATAACAGTAGTATGTTATGATGCATATTACAAGGGTTTCATGTGTCCAGTGGGCATGTGTGTGTAATGGACAGCTATGTATAGGGCAGATGGTGTCCTAGGAGCCGAATGGCCTTATCTGTCAGTAGGTGAGGGTCAGATGTTGGGGAAGGAGTGTAGGTATGGCTGTGGAGGATAGGTAGGACCACAGAAATGACAGCATGCAGGGTTGCTGTATGACACATGTGGGGGGATACACCCTGAATGGGGATGGGTCTTTGGCATTCAAAAGCCCATGGGAACAGTGGGATGGAGGTCTACAGCCATGGGCAACTGCCACTGCACCTACACAGCTGCAAAGGGGGCAGTGCTGGGGGCTATCCAGGAGGGGCTGCATCACCCATTAAATGTGACACTCCACCCTTGAACTGGCATATCTGGCTTTGTAACCCCATAGGGAGCCACCTACGCAACATGTCCGGGACCACACGACAGCAGATATGTACCTGTCTGGTCCTGCTACCAAGGGGGACATGCTCCATCCTCAGTGGTGATACCACCAGAAGGTGGTGCAGAGCCAACAGTGGTTGATGTTAATGGCTGGGCCCCAGATGCGCTAGTCCCTGGTGCCATGGTCAGCTGAAGTGGGACAGGAGGATCTGCCTGGACCTACCAAACCATTCAGCCTATGGTGTTGTGTTTTAAACCCACATATGGCTTAGTGATAGACAACAGCATACAGGATTACATACAACAGTATGCATAGATATCAGCAGTAACCCAACATAACAGATGGTAAACATTTGCAGAGGGAGCACAACACATGCATATATACCACATGGCAACTGTACAATGTGTAGTAGACATGTGACAGCAGCTATGAACAGTTACCCATCATTGGCTTGTCACTGGGAATCCCACACAGTGTCAGTCATACCACTGTCTCATGTGACACATGTCCAGTCAGGGATGTGATGGCAGTAACTCATCCCTATCATCATGTACTGTTTGCAATCCTCACACCATGCTTCTGCTGTGCACAGAAGTGTGTTCAGTGTGTAACACAGGATACAAATGGTTGCACACACTGACCTGTTCACAGATGGCCCTACAGATGGGGATCCCTCATGAACAGAGTACTGTCATGTCTGTATTTTAACATGCAGAATAGCCATTACCACACATATGTTAAACAGGCAGTAGTCTCAATGCAGCATAGCTACACTTACATGCTGTAATTGTGTGGCACATCACCCTCCTGTCATTAGACTATTTCCCACTGTGGAAAATGATTGAAGTACATCCAGATATCATCTGAGATGCAGTGTCAGAACACCACATCCAGGTACCACTCACAGCGACTGTCATAGATAATAACATGTTTCCCTAGATAGTGTACTGTGTTTATCATGCAGATGGCTATGGGAACACCATCACAGCTGTACCACATGCAATCAGCTAGAGAAGGACTACAATAGGTGCAGAGGCCATCACCTGACCATTTCCATCTGTTACAATACACATGCTGCTGTGCAGGTGTACACCTTCACATCCACCAGAGAGTGTGTGTGTGGGACAGGCAATGTACACCAGGGAAGGGCTTGGAGACTTAACCATAAGCATCATCTGCCACACGCTGAATGCTACAGGGGAAAACCCCTGATTACTCATTACTATTACATGTGCATGACGTTACTACATGTGCCACAGAGGTGACATGTTGCAGTGCTGTAAGAACATGTGTGTAGGTGAGTGAGTGCCATTTGCAACAGATATAATAGACATACATTAGGTGTGACACACGTCAGTCCACGTGAACGGATGCCAATATCACCACAACCCCACTCTAATTTACATGCATGGACACCTTTGCCAGGGCGAAAAATACACAATGTAACTACTTAGTTTGCCACACCGCAGTAATGCACAGGACCACATGCACCACAGGGTATATCTGGAGGTTCTATGGGCTAGGGCATGTGAAAGTGCTTGACAACTGTTGGTATGCCAACGAGGTTTATACTGGGAGTGAGTGTGGTTGGGAGCATCACAACCCACATGCAGACACAGGGTGCCAGTAATGTCATGCAGGTATGCATTGCTCCATGGGTGTGTAGTGTTTGGCTGTGCAAGATGGCTGTACAAGGCTGGGTGAGGGGTAATCCTTGCCATCTCCTAACCCGACAATGGTGTGCAGTGCAGGGGTGTTGTGTTTGCAATGTCCCACACAGATGTGTACTGCATTATCTGGCCTGACATCCTGGTTACCAATGTGTAGGGCCATAGCTTTGCAATGCATGCCATGTCTGTGTTTGATAGTCCTTCACATGGACATTGCCTTGGATGTGTATGTCCCCCAATACTGTACAGTGACATTTACAGGTGTACCTGGTTTGGCAGACACATGTAGTGTACACAGCCTCTTATACCCTGATATGCCAATACTGACCTGGTGTGGCAAAACCTGCTAATAGTGAGCAGGTCAGCCCTGCACCTTCATGGATAGAATGGACAGGTATTCCATGGTGTCAGTGGCATGGGTCCATACAGCACACATGTGTAGAGCATTGTCTGCCCTTAGTGGATCACATATGATGGGACCACATATGTTGCAGCCATTCAGTGTGGAACATACTGAAGGCACAATGTCCGCATATATGTGCCTATTGTACAGCTGTACAGGGCGCCATGTCCTCTGCAGGCCACTGCAGTCACACCATGCCTACTACCTGTCCTCAATGTGCATGTTACTAGCAACATAGTGGGGTATCCTAGGCAAGGTTGTATGTGCATGGCACCTGGGTGCGGGACATATACCAGGTACTAGTAGGGCTGCATATGTAGTTCACCAGCCATTTTGCCAGATGTATGGGTATGGCTTGCCAACACAGTGCTGTGGCTGACTGACAACTGTACTACTCATGAGGTGGCAAATATGTCATAAGACGGATACTATATAGGAAAACTACAAAACCCACTCCCAAACATGCCCAATGGTAAGACAATCACGGCCATCTCTACACAGACTCTAACAGATAAACACACACTTGCCATGTCCTGTATACAAACCCCTACCATATCACACTGCAGCAACACGCATTTAGGGCATGCGCTATGGCGAATACTACAAATCACTGTACTTGTCTCGCAGGCAGACACAAACACACACACAGTTGGCATGTCTGGAATTAGAACAATGACTTAACTACTTTACTATACTACAGCATTATGCAGTTACAGAACGTGCTACTGAGATTACTGGGACACAGCACTCCCAGAGGTGTATTTGTAGATGGGTGACATCATTGGCCTTGATAACGGTGGGTATAAGAAATGTATGGAGTGTGAGCAGTATAAAAGCATTACTCAGTCCTCAGTGACACACACACACACATGGCAAGTGTGGGACTAGAACATCGACCTAACTACTTTATTACACTACAACATTATGCAGTTACAGAATGCGATACCAAGATTACTGGGACACAGCACTCCCAGAGGTGTATTTGTAGATGGGTGACATCATCGGCCTTGATAACGGTGGGTATAAGAAATGTATGGAGTGTGAGCAGTATAAAAGCATTACTCAATCCTCAAGCAAACGAGGACACACACACATGGCAAGTGTGGGACGAGAACACTAATCTAACTACTTTATTACACTACAACATTATGCAGTTACAGAATGCGCTACTGAGAATACTGCGTCGCAGTACTCCCAGAGGTGTATTTGTAGATGGGTTACATCATCGGCCTTGATAACGGTGGGTATAAGAAATGTATGGAGTGTAATCAGTATAAAAGCATTACTCAGACCTCAGGCAAACGGACACACACACACACAGCAAGTGTGAGACTAGAGCACCACCCTAACTACTTTATTACACTACAGCATGATGCAGTTACAGAACGGGCTACCGAGATTACTGGGACACAGCACTCCCAGAGGTGTATTTGTAGATGGGTGACATCATCACCCTTGATAATGGTGGGTATAATAAATGTATGGAGCGTGAGCAGTATAAAAGCATTATTCAGTCCTCAGGCAAATGGGGACACACACACACACGGCAAGTGTGGGACTAGAACCCCAACCTAACTACTTTATTACACTACAGCATTACGCAGTTACAGAACACGCTACTGAGATAACTGGGACAAAGCACTCCCAGAGGTGTATTTGTAGATGAGTGACATCATTGGCCTCGATAATGGTAGGTATAAGAAATGTATGGAGTGTGAGCAGTAAAAAAAGTATTACTCAGTCCTCAGGCAAATGGAGACACACACACACGGCAAGTGTGGGACTAGAACGACAACCTAACTATTTTATTACACTACAGCATTATGCAGTTACAGAACACGCTACCGAGATTACTGTGACACAGCCCTCCCAGAGATGTATTTTTAGATGGGTGACATCATCGGCCTTGCTAACGGTGGGTATAACAAATGTATGGAGTGTGGGCAGTCTAAAAGCAATTTAGAGTCCACCAGCAAACGGGGACAGACATACACACACACACGCCAGTGATGGGTACGGAACACCTGCCTATTTACAGATTACTATTACAATACTACATACTTATGAATTGTGCCACACAGACTACACATGTCAAGGCTGTCATTATGACTGTCTGGGAATACGGACATCAACAGGGATGCTGGCAGTTAAGATGTACATATTTGTGAACCTGTGAGTTTAAAGTAGGAATCCATCCTGACATGGAGTATGCCCATCTGTGGAATGGACGAATACTACCACTATACAGGGTTACAATGGCCATGCCCATACACAGAGGCACATAACAGACACAAGGTGGCACTGTGCATGCTCACACACTTAGTAGCACAGGGCTGTTCAGAATGCACTATGTGTGCATCTACACAAGCATATAATGGGCATGCTCATACACTTAGTAGCACAGGGCTGGTCGGAATGCACTACTATGTGTCCATCTACACAAGGATATACTAGGCATGCTCATTCTCCTAGTAGCATAGGGCTGACTGGGATGCACTCTGATGCTAAACACGGAAGGCCACAGTGGCCATGCTATTACAGGTAGATGTAAAGAACACATTGTAATGGGGTCTGGTGTTAGTAGTTGTCATTGTTAGTGGGAATGCTGCTCTACATATATTTGACACTGGTCTTTTACACAACATCAGCCGTCATTCTGGGATGACATGGCTGACAGTAGGCAGGCCTTTGTCACATATCACATGCATCCATGATACAAGGGAATGTGGATATTACCCAAGTCGCATCTGCCCACACAATGCCATTCCAAGGCAAATGTCCTAAACACAGGTTAACTCCCATACACCTACAGGACAACTGCATTGTTTTCTTATGCTAACCAGTGCTAGATGTGTAGTGTCCATATTCACAGATGGTCACTGTAGATCCAACAGTGAGGAGTACTGACATCTGTGCAGTGAGAAACACTTGTCTGATGTCTCTGTAGTGCACAATAGCACTACCACCATATACCTTAGGACCTAGCACTACCACCATATACCTCAGAAACAGACATGTGGGCCATAGCACAGGTACGGACCACTCCAGGTGGTGTACCGACATACATAAAGGCCACTCACATGTACTGACCGGTCCCCCCATGAAAGGCATCACAGATGAGCCATGTGCAGGACACAGTGTCACGTGTTGCATTCTAGGATGTAAACTGCAGACACCACCATGCCCTCGGACCACCAACCCACAACCATACATGTTGTATGACATAGAAGAGTACACCACCATGTGATCCCTGACCTGTGTACTGTACTAAGCGCTACATCAACTGCAGAGAGTACACATGTACTGACACAGTTGCATCATGTGTTATGCAATGCAGTGATACCACTGTCTGTGACCAGGTCAGCTGTACACATACCAGGGGCCCTCGTTACTTTCCACCATTAGCAGATAACTGTTGCTGTACACCAGTACACATCCTGATGTATGGATATGACATACATGTATCTTCCCTGGGTATGTTCATGCCACACACACAACATACCTGTAAATGGCATACCTGTTGTAGTCCTTTGTGCAAAAAGGTGGCTACAGCCCTTACACACATGCACATGGAATGTAGGCCCATGGCTGCTGAATGCTAACAGTACATAAGGTGTGATATCAAAGTTGACAGAGGTAACATCCCCTCTGTATTGGTCACCCATCACATCATACAACAGTCCATGTGTCATGTATGTCATTACACATATCCACGAATTGCAATGCCTACAAACATGACCAAATGTCAGGATTGTAGGACCTACACAGCTGTACAAGTAGTGATGTGCATTCTGATAACATGTGTGTGCAGTTGCTGATGTATGCAGGTGGCATGTATCCTAGTACATCATGCAGCTGCAATGCAGCCTCAACATTGCTAACTGTATATGGTGATATGCTGAATGTAGAGAAAGATGTACCAGAGCCATGTGCAGGACACAGTGTCACATGCTGCATTCTAGGATGTAAACTGCAGACACCACCATGCCCTCGGACCACCAACACACAACAATACATGTTGTATGACATAGAAGAGTACACCACCATGTCACCCCTGACCTGTGTACTGTACTAAGCGCTACATCAACTGTAGAGAGTACACATGTACTGACACAGTTGCATCATGTGTTATGCAATGCAGTGATACCACTGTCTGTGACCAGGTCAGCTGTACACATACCAGGGGCCCTCGGTACTTTCCACCATTAGCAGATGACTGTTGCTGTACACCAGTACATACCCTGATGTATGGATATGACATACATGTACCTGCCCTGGGTATGTACATGCCACACACACAACATACCTGTAAATAGCATAGCTGTTGTAGTCCTTTGTGCAAACAGGTGGCTACAGCCCTTACACACATGCACATGGAATGTAGGTCCATGGCTGCTGAATGCTAACAGTACCTAAGGTGTGATATCAAAGTTGACAGAGGTAACATCCCCTCTGTATTGGTCACCCATCACATCATACAACAGTTCATGTGTCATGTATGTCATTACACATATCCACCAATTGCAATGCCTACAAACATGACCAAATGTCAGGATTGTAGGACCTACACAGCTGTACAAGTAGTGATGTGCATTCAGATAACATGTGTGTGCAGTTGCTGATGTATGCAGGTGGCATGTATTCTAGTACATCATGCAGCTGCAATGCAGCCTCAACATTGCCAACTGTATATGGTGATATGCTGAATGTACAGAAAGATGTACCACAGGTATGGACAGATGTGTTGAAATAACTAAATGGTAGGGCATCTTTGCAGATGGATGTTTGCTGTGGACAGCTCACAGGTGTATCACAAGTGGTCTTACAATACCCTGTGTAACCAGTAAGCATTGGTTTCATTAATTGAAGGATATAACACACAACTTAGACAGCGGTCATGGTGACAGCGATCACTTGACACCTATTAATAGATATGATGTCCCTAGTGCATATATCAGCACTGTTGCCACAAGAAGCATCAGTACAGATTGTAACGCGTGCAATACTGCTGTACATATGACTTACATAACATGAGGTAGGCAGGACTGAGATTCATAGTACTGGCATGTGTGGTTGCGTGTGTGTCCATATATGTCACGTATTTTGGGGAATACATCTCAGTTGTTACTCACTCTCCTGTTCACTAGTGTACCCATCTGTATAGACTGCAATGTAGAAAGCAGGACATAGGCAGGGGCGTGTATCTCACATATGTGAGGTATCTATATGTGCATGACATGGGTGTATTAATTACTGAATGCCACAGTGTGTGTATTTAGGGCTAACTGGTCCCTGGGGTGAGGATGTATGTTACCATACTGAACTGATAAGACCCCTCCCACCATCCAGGCAATGCATTCTACTATCCATGTTGATGTCCCTGTTCTTAGGCTGTACTGACTACCTGTACATGTATATTTTCTGTGGCGTGTCATGTAGGTGCACAGTACTGTAATGACGATTTGCACATAGGCAGGGGTCCTCATCCCACCAGTAGCAACTGTGTGTGAGTTTGTGTTACTGTGTTGGTGAAGCCATGAGTGTGTGTGTGTGTGTTACTGTGTCACTGAATACATGTGTGTCAATACCTGAGTGTGTGAGTGCAGTTGTTTGTTGGCATCCTGCCATGGGAAATTGTATTACTGATTTCCAATGAGGCATCACACTTCTCACTGGCCTCTACCCTTGTAATCAGCTAGACCACTTTCTTACCTCACCATTCCATGTAACTGTGATGTCACCCTTTATGGATGTCACGTCTCTGGCCACAGTAGCTTAATACACAGCTATCATGCTCTTGGAACGTTAGACGTGTTTGTAACGTGGGACATTTTCACTGGTATGTGGCAGCTACACTGTGCATGCTGGTATATTCATACATACCTGTGAGTAGTCCACATTGACATATGGGACACTTAACTGCAAACACTGACATCCACCGGCACGTGCAATTAGACCTGAAGAAGGACAGCAGAACATCATGATCAACATGCATTTACTGTTGTTACACACAAGACACATACTGTTAACAGCATTGTACACCTGTACTACATGGTATATCTGCTGCCTGTCAACAGTTCTCAACATTTGGAAACTACACGTATCATCCTAGTCTGTTCACCCTGTGCATCAGACCATATGAGCATGTCCCTGCACTGGTGGTGTAGATGTCAGGAATGTGGCACAGGCATCATCATATGCACAGGGTGTTAATGTTTGCCAGAGGCCTAGGCTGCACCATTGGATGACATCATGTGTGTGGGTTTGGGTCTTTGATCTAATTGGGCATGTGTGGATGTTATGCATGTGTGTGTTGTGGTGCCCTGCATATGTGTCCAGTGTGTGCGTGTATGTATGCACACAGTTCTCCCATGTGTCTGGCCTACACAGGGGTATTATTGACAGCTGCAGACTGTACAGGTGAGGTTTTACAGTTTTATGGTGTCCGGCTACGGGCATGTGACCTGTGCCTGCCAGGGGGTGCCCAGGCACTACCAGACAGAGGTGCAGATTGGGTACTATTTGATGTCACTTGTCCACTGGAACTGTGTCCCTATTGGGATCGTCCCAGGCCACATGCATGTGACCTGCTTTGTCATAGTGTGGACAGCATAGCACCAGATGCACTGCTGCTGCTACCGTCACTATGGGAGTGGGCATGTGAGGTAGCTCGTACACGTAGACCTGACACAGGTGATGTAGCAGGCCAATGTCCACTTGCCTGATGCCTCACTCCTACCAGATGTTCCAACACAGACAGCTCACACTCGTGGATTGTCTTGCCAAGGTCAAGGACTTCAACCATGTCACCCAACCATCTATCCAAAGCATCAGCAATCTGCTGTTGAGCATTTACTATTGCCTGGATGCTGTTGTTTAAAGAACGGACAGCAGCCCTCTGTAGCCTCTGATCTTCTCTGTTGCACCATTCAGCACATGCCTGTGCCTCCATAACAGCCTGAAACATGTGTCTGGTGTCACCAGCTGCTGCGCTCTGTCATGCAGGAGCATGTTGGCCAGAGGTCCTCCTATGAGCAGCACTGGCCACGTGCCTGTGTGGGGCATCACCAGTAGTTTGACTGACACCATGGTGTGCAGGCACACCTTCTACAGCCCCCACACTTTCCTGTTCCAAGCTACCATGCACCAACTGTCCTTCCTCTATGGCCACTGGTGATGGGGTGTGTGCAGGTATGGGATCTGTGATCGGGAATGAGGTGGATATAGATGGAATGGCAACCAATGGCACAGTTTCAGCCCCTGGCAACTCTGCCTGTGTCCCAATCATACGTTCATCATCACTGCTAGAGTCTGTGAGGACACTAACATCAGATATAGCGCAGGAGGGCAATGCACCTACAGCACCTGTGAGGGCAGACAAGAACTGTACATTACAATCTATACAATAGACACACACACAGACACACATGCATGTGATATGACAGAAGGCATGCAACATGCATGTGATACAGCAGACGGCACAGAGTGCAAACAATAATAGTGGCAATTATCATACATCCCTAGGTTCCACACAACAGCATGCATGTGTCATAGCAGACTGCATGCAAATTACACAATCATAGTAGTGATTAGCATACATCCCTGTGTTACACCATGTGGACCAGCACAGGTTAACAGTACACCTGCCTGGTGTGTGGCGCTCTCTCTGTTCTGAGTCAGGCAGAATTTTTTTTCCTGCCCTCTCACCCATTTAAGTTGTCTTGTTAAATACCACTGTCTTTCTAGTTGCCCGCCTCTTATGTTAATCTGACCATATATCTCATTTCTCTCTACTTTCACTGGCTTATGTGAGTAATCACAAAACCATCACTTTTGAAATCCCATCCCTTCAATTATTTAAATTTATTGGCCATCCTACAGTATTTCATAGTACCAAAATACAAAAGTAACCACCCCTTTCAGTCCATCTTGCTGTTTTAAAATAGTAACTCTCCACTAAACCTTAACTTTTTAAACAGGTAAAACTCAAGTTACCTACTTTCATATCTAACTTCTCTAGTGCACACTGCAGAGTGCATTCTTTTCAATCTTACCTTTAAGCATCCCTGTTACTAGCACTTTCTCTAATACCTAAAAAGATCATCTCTACTTGACTCCAAGTAGACTTTTCTCTATCTGTTAAACCTAGCACTTGCTCCTACAGTACTTGTTACCTTGATTTGATACGGCACTCTTATAGATAGCACCCCAAAAAGGCAAACCCCCATTTCTCGGTCACCCACGTCCCCCGGAATCTCTTTTAAAAGTTTTTTGTCTAGTCCTTCTAGCATGTCAAGGGATCAGTTGCTAGTGTCCTCTCCTGCTCAGCTGGTGAACCTGGGAATATTGAGGCAATGTTACAATTGCCTCATGTACACAGACAACCCTCTCCTCCTCCCACAAAACACAAATACATGCGAGAGATGCAACTATACGGCCAAACTGGAGGCTGAGCT
Source organism: Protopterus annectens (assembly GCF_019279795.1). Taxonomy (NCBI): domain Eukaryota; kingdom Metazoa; phylum Chordata; order Ceratodontiformes; family Protopteridae; genus Protopterus; species Protopterus annectens. Next base: position 1,873,016,740 of record NC_056739.1, read on the forward strand.
CTTCAACATAGGACTGGCAAGACCAGTCAGGAGGAGAAGGTTACCACACACACTATAGACCCAGTCTCACATAGTACCATCACAACCTCAAATCATGCACATAAACACACAAAGACATACTCGGCGGCTCTGATCAAAAATCTACCAAAACAGCAGAGGCCACCAAAGCAGACACCCAAACAACCACCACCTCAGAACACAACACCTGCAACACATAGACCTCACAGTCAGAGTGTCAAACAGTCACAGCCCTTAAGGCCAAACACAATGCCAGACACACTAGTCATTGGTGACTCCATAGTCAGACACACTGACATCCCGCTCACCAGACTGAGTAAGGAGAAGGTCACAATAAGCTGCCTGTCTGGCGCTAGAATCCGCCACATAACGCAAGCACTCAGGTCTCTCAGCAGCAGGTACAAATACGACTCAGTCATTGCCCACGCTGGTGTAAACCACCTGAGACGTACCTCCTTGGACTACATGAAAAGAGACATTGAGGAGCTCTCTGATTATGTAGCCAGGTATGACCCTGACCTTGAGCAGTATCCTACCTTCACCAAGAATGATGCCACAATACAGAGATAAGATGATCAGCTTTAACAATTGGCTTAAACTCTGGTGTCATTCAAAGGGGATCCAATGTCTGTCTGCCTGGGATGACATGCTGGACAAGCCACGCTGTCAAGGGACGGCTTGCACCTGTCACCCTGGATTCGGATATTGGCAAAGGCTCTTGCCACCCCATAGTGCCTTTTTAGGCAAGGCTCAAATTCTAAACCTACCACCCTAGAACACAAAAAGGAAAAACTAAGGGTAATGCTGCTCAATGCCAGAAGTCTAAATCTCAAAATGCACGCACTCGAGGCCCTTCTCAGTATGGAGAACATCGATGTCTGTGCAGTGACAGAAACCTGGTTCAAGGCTCCTGAGAGCACCCCAGCACTATCAGGTTTTACCTCTTATCATGCGTTCCGCCCCAAATCCGGACAATACCAAGAAAGGAGGGGTATCCATATTCATCAAGGACACCCACACCTCAAGACTGGTGGCAACGCACGATGCATCGGAGACCATCCAGGTGCAATTAACCATAGGCAAGACTGCTCTGCAAATTGTAGCATGTTACAGGCCACCCTCACAAACTCAGGAACCTCACATGGCCTTCCTGAAAACACTAGAGGGGATAAATGTATCACCAAACACCATCATACTAGGTGACTTCAATTACCCTAATATAGACTGGGAACACTACTCAAGTCCAAACACCCTGGCCCAAAAGTTCCTGGAATTCATAAACTCAAATGGCATGGAACAACTAGTCACCATCCCCACAAGAGGAGAAAACATACTTGATCTCATCATCACGAACATGGGAGCACAATGTTCAACACCGGAAGTATACCCCTCACTGGTGAGATCAGATCACAAACTAATCTCGCTGGAGGTCCTCATCCCACCCCACCTGAAATAAAAAGACCACAGTAAAGAACTTCTCGAAAGCCGACTTCACACTTCTAAAGACTAGTGTGGTCTCCTTTAAGGCCCCGATGGGCGGAAAACAGTACTCAAGCCGCTGAATCACTTACAAATGCCTTCTACCAGCACCTGCAGGACTGCATGGATAAGGCAATCCCAAGCAAATCAAAGACTCTTTGTACCAAAGGCAAGCATCCAGTCTGGTGGACCCCAGCCATAAACAAACTCTACAACAAAAGGAGGAAGCTACTACAAGATAGAGCAAAATCCTTAAAAGGTAAGACACCCTTGATCACTATAAGTAAAAACTAAGAGCTCTCATAAAATCATCCAAAGCAAATTTTGAGAGAAAAATAGCTAAAGACTCAAAAGACAATCATAAGGCCTTCTTTAGATATGTTAGAAACCTGGGAGGAAACTCCCAGATATGCTCAGAACTAGTTCAAAATGATGTGAAGATTACTGATCCTACAGACATTGACAACATACTGGCTGACAGGTTCAGTGCAAACTTCTCCCCCACCCCCAAAAGGAGAGATATCTATACCAAGCGATTGCAGCCCCCCAAACATCTCCAACGCCCAAGTGAGAACTGCTCTCTCCAAAGCAAAAAACACAGCATCCATGGGACCTGATGGTGTCCCCGGCTGTGTGCTCCACGAACTCAACGAGGAATTAAACCCACAGCTAGGACAGCTGTTTAATCATAGTCTTACCTCTGGATACGCCCAGGAGTGGCGCACTGCAACTGTGGTCCCACTTCACAAAGGCGGTGCCTCCACATGCTGGAAATTCCAGGCCCATTAGCTTGACAAGCCCTATCTGCAAAGCCATGGAGAGGATCATAATGGACCTCATAAATAAAGACATAGGGAATTTGCAGACTTTGGATCCATCCCAGTTTGGCTTTGTCAAAGGCAGATCATGCCTTCTAAACTTGGTTGACTTTTTCAAACAGTCACCAAAGCCATTGATGAGGAAAGGCAGTCCATACAGCCTACCTTGATCTGGCAAAGGCCTTCGATACAATACCCCACTCGGGTATCATTGAAAAACTCATCAGCTTAAATGTTAACCCATATATCACAAGATGGGTTGCAAACTGGCTGAGTGACAGAACCCACAGGGTCAGAGTTGCTGGCGCCATGTCAGACTCAAAGCCTGTCACAAGTGGTGTACCACAGGGCTCAGTCCTGGGACCACTCTTGTTTGGCATCTACTTTTCAAGTACAAGCAAACACAGGAGGGTTATGGCTGACAAAGTTTGCAGATGACTGCAAACTGGACGCCATAGTAGAAAACACATCTGACACAGATATCCTTCAGAAGGGTCTCACAGAAACGGATAACTGGTGCCAGAGCCATGGCCTAAAGTTAAATGCCAAAAATGCATAGTCATACCCTTCGGGAAAAACAAGGTTACCCTAGCTACCAAATAGGTGGCAATCCACTGAGCACAGAAGAAGTTATCAGGGACCTGGGGACCCAGGTTGATAGTAGTCTGTCATTCGACACCCATGTAGCTAAAGTAGTTAGGAAGACCTTCTACATTGCCCACCTTATCATGAAGGATTCTCATCTAGATCAAGGGAGGTCATAGTCTCCCTATACTCATCACTCATCAGACCAATGATTGAGTACAATGCCCCATTCGAATGTATCTGACCTGACACTTGCAGCAGCTGGAGAGGCCACAAAAGTTCCTCACCAAAAGGATAAAGGGTCTCAAACATCTGTCCTATGCTGCCCGACTGAAAGAACTCCAGCTCTATTCAGTCGCCACCGCTTTGCTCAGAGGTGACCTTTGCCTAACGCATACAAGGCCATGTCAAACCCAGATTTGATGAATATGCTTCACCTCAAAAATCTAGATCCGCCAGAGCCACAAGGGGAGACTTAAACCTCGACACGGCTATTAATAGGACATGCTGGAGGATAGATTCATCACCCAAAGACTCCTATGCTGTGGAATAAAATCCCGGTATATGTGAGGCAGAGCACCTCGCTGGCCTTGTTCAAGAGAAATCTTGACCAATGGATGGGAGATCGCAGATATACCCCAGGGATTACCTCAGTGTCACTGCTCGACAGAGGCACAGCAAAATAATGGGTATAGTTCCCCATACTAAAGGGGTGGCGTAAGCCACAAAACTATGGGCTAGGCTTGTAAATGCCCTCGGGCAGATAGCCTAGTATGAACCTATGAACCTATGAACCTATGACCTTGGTAATCACATGTAGTATGACATGTGATCTGCTGACGTGTGCAATGACATGCATACATGTTTAACACAATGGTGACTTGTCAGATATACAGTGGGGCAATGGTGTACCAATTCAGTGTTGTCTGTCCGTCCTTCAGATACACTGCAAATTTTGCTGATGTGCATGGCCATTGCAGGGAATCATGAGGTGTCTCTAGTGCTATACAGTGTGAGTTACAGACAGGGTTCATAGCAATGACTGTTTTCAGATACAATACATATATACTGTGGAATGTGACCCACATCCCTGAGGTGTATACACACTAAATCATGATGTGGAAGCTGTGACACAGGTCACTGATGGGTATACGGATGACATCCCTGCACATCTGCAACCATATTGCTGCAGCCTGGCAACTATGGCCAGACATGGCGAACACGTCGGTACACCATGTCCCACATGACATCTGTGTACCACACACACACACACACACACACACACACACACACACACACACACACACACACACACACACACAATGAGCTAGTATGGCATTTATGTTAAACACCAGCAATGGGAATGTACTGTATCTGTGGCCTGATGTGGATACTGTACACGTGACTGCTGTCATGCTGCAACACCCTCAAGATGTTCAACACATCTTATGTGGTGGATTGATGCTACGCCTACACAAGATGTGCACAGGCCTGTAGGATGTCTAGTGTTCCACATCTACATTATGACCATTATACAAAGGCCATGGTTGAACCATGTGTAGCCATTGTACGACAGGGTGTACACACAAGCACAACACGTCTACTGTGTGTGTTGCTCCATGTCTCTGGCCATCCTCCATGGCCATGTGTGTACATGTGTTGTCCAAATTATTGTGATGGGCATCTATTTCACATGTCTGTGTTGTCCCATATGACATATATGCTCCACTGACAACAGGGTTATGCAGATAAAGGGTTGTATGTGGGATATGTTTTCAGGTTAGGTAGGCAGTGTAGCAGCCAGGCCAATAGATGTCATGGACATGTCAAGATAGCACAACACATTGTGTGACATTCATAGCAGGGCTATGATCCATGTCGGTGAAACCTGTGTGCTGGCCATACTCCAGCCCACTGTGTAGTACTGTTTGTATTCACCACATGTGTAGATCAGATTTGTAGTACATCCCTAAAGTGAACAGCACCTCTACCATTGTATGCACAGCTGTCAACACATCTGGCAATGAAGTTTCTGAGGATTCATGTCGGGTAGATGGTTCACATAGTTTGCAAGTGTTGCACATGGGTAGCCATTGTGATGCATTGCATGTCCGACCTGTATATTGTGACAGGACCATACATTATGTGTACATGTTATGAATGGCCACATGGCAGATATATTTGTGCATTACGGTTCCTGATAAATAATAACACTCTCACCTGCAATGGGGTGCTGTCGCAGTGGAACACCAGAGGTACCTAAATAGGAGTAACACAGCAGTATGAGCATTATCCACCCCTGTATAAAGGCTACAGGGTGCAATGTGCATAACACATACACCAGTACATTAGATTATACTATGGTGTATGTACATGTGTGCATACACAGAGTAGCATATTATAGTATGCATCATGTGTGTACACATGCCTTGTATATGATGTTACATTACATATTGTACAGTGACACATGCAACTATATGAATATAGCTGTTATAGGTGCAGTACTGGCTCAGTGGTTGAGAGACACCTACCTCCACAATATCGGCTAAGTCTTGTGGATGTGGTTCTGCAGGTGTCCCAATGTTGGCCAGTAGCTCCTTGGTACGTGTGAGTGGGGGCTGGGTTGGTGGTCCACCACCTGTTGCACCTTCTTTCCTGGTGATTGCCCTCGCATGCTGTTTCGCCCATCTAATGAGGTCTGTACAGATTTTGCACACCTGCTGGTATGTGCAGTTGTGGCCACCCACATCATTAATCCTCCTGCGAAGTTCCATCCACAGGGCATCCTGTTGCTGTGCATCCTGTGGCACATGGCTGAACAGGATATCATGATTGTCGAGTAGGTATGGGATGAGGGCCTTATACTGCAAGCATGAAAAAGGGGGAAGCCTTGCACGTGGCATACCTGGAAGACATAATGGTAGAGAAAGGTCACAGTAACTCACAGAGACATACAGAGCTACAGCTGAACATACATGTGTATTGCATTAATTCAGTTTAAATAGTTGTATTTGCAAACCTACATGACACTGACGTGTTTATGTCACACACATGTGACACTCAATGTTGAGTGGATATTATAACCATATATGTGTATGCATCACCTGATTACATTGCTCATACTCCATGTGGTTGCTGTCTTGATGTGGGCATGTCTGCTTGCCTGTACTGGTTTTCCTACCTATCAGCACATGGCTGGATGTGTCCACATTAATGCAGTCTACCTTGATGCGGTGTATATGTGACATATAAGGACTTACACTGCCTTAACAGACATGACCTGTGACCCTGCAGATATGATCACATAAGTTTTTACATGTATGTGTTCTGCCATATACATCTACATGGCACTGTGCAGCGATTCAACATCCTGCCATGTATCGCCTGTGTCGCACATGTGATGCACATGGGACACTGGCTAGCCAGATGGTATTTTCAGGGATGGATATCAACTATAGCATGTACAGTCAAAGTCAACTAGTGGGCTATATGCCATGGGCCATGTATGAATCTAGGATGAAAGGTTACCTGGCAGTAGCCGACAGGCGGAACTGTGGGGCCAGTGGAGCAGTGCTAGATTACTGATCCACATCGTTAATGATACATATTCCATGCGTTACCATGCGGTCATCACACCAAATCTGAGAGGGGAGCAATGTGCAGCTTTGACGGACAGGAATGCATAGTATGGCAGGACTATGTCGAGTGTATGGGATAATGATCTGTCCAGCATGTGATAAGGGGATGTCCATGAAGTATGTGTTCAAGATCAGGATGAGTACTTGTAGCATGTCCAACATCACTTGGTTGGACATGGATTTATTCAGGATATGCATCATGCTACATAGTGGAAATGGGGAATGGGAAGGCTGGTGTAGGCCATCTGCACATGGCCAATACCCCTTAAAGGAAATGTGTGATCTGATATGGGTCACTTGAGTGTTCTGTATGGCTGGACAATGATCTCTATATTCATGAATGGCACCCTATCATTATTAGGGTTACCACATATGACTACCTGAAAGGTGTGGTGATGTAGCTATCACAGGAAAGACAACTGCCCAGCTGCATCCCTCACACACAAGTGTCCATTATGTTGACCGCTGCCTAGGTGGTAGTTCATGGATACAGGGTTATTAACATAGGGGTGACAATGCGAGTCAGCTATTGCTCCTAGGTCATAGTCATTCACATACTTCAATAGGCAGATGCCTTCTGTTTGTCTGTGAGGTATGGACTGCAATGAAGGGGAATAAAATTAATTAACCCTGACATACTGTAGCTGCCACTGGTGTGATGATCACGTATTATTCAGACACCTTCTGTAGTGTTGGTTCTGCTAGCAGTCCTGTTGCAAAACACTCCTGTGACATAGGAATGTACATCTAGTATACCAAGTGTAGGTGGTACACAGTATGGGTGATGATGTCCTATGACCTGGCAAGGTTATGATATGCAGTGTGACATCAACCATACTGTCATCTACATCTATACTGCTGACATCACTTAAGTGATCAAGGTTCATGGCCTTCCAGACCAGACTCAGCAGGGTAGTAGTGCAGTACTTCCCATTATCAGTGGTGTCTCCCCCTTTGTGGGTTGTGATACCTGTTGGTGTGCACCATTCAGTGTGTACACAATCTGACATGGAGCTATGTTTTACATGATGTGTACGTGGAGAGCATCTTGTTTTGCCAGATGTGTATGATACAACCTGTGATGTGGGCAGGTCCCATGTAGACTGAGTGCAGCTTGTACCTGCATAGCTGTGGGTACAGAGGCCCTGTGTTGTACATGGATATATGCTTGTGTACCTGTTGGGGGGAGGGGGCCATGTGTTTATATTATCCAAGACCCTATCTGGATTTCTTATTCATGCTAAGCACTTGTTCAGGACTTGTAAGCACTACGTAAGCTAATAATTACTATAGCACTCAATCTTCCTCATTACCTACAAGTAAGGGTGGACTGGTTTTGTACATACTTTTCTCACTTGCGTAGAGTAATGTAGCTCTTGTACTCACTTTCCTCACTTATCTAGTTGAATGTAGTTCTATATTCAGGCATGTCCAGGAGTCAACTGCCAATGTTCTCACCTGTCTTTCTGATGAATCTGGACATCTTGAGGCAATGAACACATTGCCTCATGTACACAGACAAGCCTCTCTGCCTACCACACAACACTACAACCTGTGAGAGATGCACTCATCTAGCCAAACTAGAGGTAAAGGTCTCTCCAACCAAGTCTGACCCTGACTGTCATGTGGAGAAGGTACACAGTCACACAACACCATACACATCACATAAGTCTCACTGAATCTACCCCACCATTAACTGGGAAAATTACTCGTGTACCAACACATTAGCTCAACGGTTTCTGAAATTCATAAACACCAATGCCCTGACTCAACATATCCACACACCCACCAGGGGCAACAATATCCTAGACCTAGTCATTACCAACATGAGTGACTGGTGCTCCACACATGAAGCCAACTCCTCGTTGGTCCGATCAGACCATGTGCTAAACACCATTGATATCCACATCCTGCACCTAACCCCGATTAAGGGAACCACAGTATAATATGTCTACAAGGCCAACTACATGCTTCTTAAGACAGACGTGGTGGACGTCATGACAGCCATGCAGATGGACAGTACTGTTACAACTGCTGAATCCTACACAAATGCACTCGATATGCACTTACAGGAGTGCATGGCTTGTGCTATCCCAAAAAGAACCAGGACGCTATAGTCCTAATTAACGAAACCAATCTGGTGGTCCCCTGCCATAAACATATTGTACTACAGGAGGAAGACACTGTTGCAAATGAGAGTACAATACCATGCATGGAGGAGATCCCTGGCCAGCCTCGGTAAGAAGGTGAGATCCCCTTATAAGATCCTTTAAAGCTAGCTATGAAAATTATAATGCAACTAATACCAACAACAACCACAAAGCATTCTATAGCTATGTCACATATCTCGATGTCAACAACCAGATCTGCTCTGAGTTACAGCACAAAGGCAAGAACATTACAGAAAAATTATATTGGCAACATCTTGGCAGATCCCTCTCAAAGCTGCACACTCTAAAGGCAATATCACAGCATCCATGGGACTGGACAACATCCCAGGCTGCATTTTACATGAACTCCAGATCGTACTGTCTCCCCACCTACGCACCATGTTCAATAATAGCCTCACATTGGGCATAGTGCCCCCTGAATGGCACACAGCAGCAGTTATCCCACCTCACAAAGGTGGCACCACAATGGACCATGGAACCTATTTCCCTATAGGCCTGACTAGCCTGGTCTGCAAGGCTATGGTGCACATCATGGATCACTGTCACAGAGACATTTGGTACCTCAAAACCTTTGACCCCTCTCTGTTTGGCATTGTTAAGGCTAGACCATGCCTCCTAAACCTGGTGGACTTCTTAGAGACAGTTACCAAGGCATTAGATGAGGTTAAGGAGGTCCACACAGCCTACCTAGATCTCTTATAGGCTTTCAACACCATTCCTCCTTCTGGTATTATCAACATATCCATCCGCCTGAACATTAACCCCTACGTCATGTGATGGTTTGCAAAGTGGCTCACGGACAGAACCCACACAGTGGGAGTTGCATACCATAGGTCTGACTGCATACCATTTACAACTGGCGTCCCTCAGGGCTCAGTCCTAGGACCTCTCATGTTCGGTATATATTTCTCTGATGTACAGACAAGCACAGGAGAGCTTTGGCTGAAAAGGTTTGCAGACAGCTGCAAACTAGGAGACATAATTGTTTCCCCAGCTGTCACAGACACCCTCTGGAAGGGTTGCACTGAGATGGATACCTGGTGTTAATATCATGGCATCAAGCTGAATGCCTAAAAGTGCATAGTCTTCCCCTTTGGATATAACTAATTACCCGTGGACTACCACATAGGTGCTAGTCCCCTACATACAGAAAACGTAATACAGGATCTGGGAGCACCAGTAGATAGCAATCTCTCCTTCGATATCCATAAAGACAAGGTGGTTAGAATATCCTTCTACATGGCGCCTCTAATCTCTAATGGGTTTGCATCCAGATCAGAGGGGCCATTGTGACTCTACACATGTCATATTAGACCTTTCAAAGGATACAACACCCCATTTGGGATATACCTTACAAGACAACTTCAACAGCTTGGAAGACCACACCAGTGCCACACCAAGAGGATTACTGACCTCAAACAGATGACCTATGCAAATAACAAAATCACAAACACCACAGCTCTAAGGAGGAAGTCCGACAGCGTAAAAAAGAAAAAATAACAGAAATAAGTCACCATATAACGCTGTCGCAGTCTGCGATGTCAGCTGATGCACGCCAAATAGAAGAAGCTATGCTGCTCACAGCATAAACACTGTTCCAAGACAATAGGAAGTACTGTTGCAAAAAATGCCGCACCTGTTACTCCTCCTCAGGGAGAAGCCAATAAACACAACTTAACAGACGAAGTCCACTTTACTGCTCCAAGTCCAGGAAATAGCAGTCAAACAAATCCAGTAGGATAAAACACAGCTTTATTAACGAAACAAAGTGAGCGCTTTTGCCGTTAGGCTTTTTCAAACTTTTAATGTATAATATATATAAATAAATATATAACATAGACCTTTCATTGGGTACATGCCAGTTTGTCCTATTTCAACACATTCCTACCTTTTGTGTTTTATCCTGTCAGTATACACAACTGCCATTGGTACATTACAGGTAGCTTAGTGATATGTTCTTGTGATGAGTGTGTACATGGTTGCATGTTCTAATCCTGGCAGTGATATCTTACCTTTCAGAGCAGGCACTGGTAGTGCAAGGGTGATTAACGCACATTTCAGCAGTTCTGTGTTCCACATGTGTATTACTCTGTGGAGAACTACCTATATATGCAAGCTGTGTTTAAAGTATACTATGTAACATGTACACATCTGTGAAGATTCCTGTCAGTGATTCTCCCCATTATTTGGAACTACATCCCTGATTACATTATACAAAACCCTTCACTGACACTCCGGGGAATCCTTGCAGAGTGGGTGGGGAACAGTAGCTACACTCCAGGGATCCCACAAGTGGCTCTGCTCCACAGAGGGACAGTTAGTTGATCGATGGGGTGGTGAAAACAGACACGTTTTGCCTATGATTATGAGTGGCCTTGGTGGTTGGGCATGTACCTACCTATGTATCTATGAACCTGTACATACAGTATGGACACATGCTGATAACTTAATTTACTGTTCAGGTATTGAATTACCTTGTGCCAATGGCAGTTGTGTGTACAATAGTTGAGGGCTACCTATGTAGATGCACACAGTAGACTACCTATACATGACAATTTACAGGTGGTCGTGTGTGTGTGCCATCTATGTTTGCTGTGTGTGCAGGTGGAGAAGGGTGTCAGTCCATGAGTGCCTAAACTGTCAGTGTGTGTGCTATACGTTCGCTCTTTGCCAAGGCATGGGCATACTGGGCATGCCTCTGTCTGCCTAATGGGGCTATCACAGGGTGTTCATGGTCTGAGTCCTCCTGTGCCTGTGGGTCCCTTGGCAATGGTGGTGGGCTGTGAGGGCCTTCACCATTCTGTCCTTGCTGCAGCTGTTTCCGCAGGATCATATTGTGTAGCATGGCACATATTATGAAGATGTGGGCACACATTCCTGGAGAGTACTGCAAGGCTCCACCAGATATGTCCAAGCAATGCAACCATGATTTCAGCATCCCAAACACGCATTCTATGATGATTCTGTTTTCTGCGTGTGCCTCATTATGGCGTTCTTGCATGGCTGTGTGTGCATTTCTGATGAGAGTCATCATCCACGGTTCCGTTTTATAGCCAGCATCCCCCACCAGGTGGCCATATGGGATGTCCCCCCTGGAAAATACCTGATACAGCTGTGAGGCATGCCAGATGTGGGAGTCATGATAGCTTCCAGGGCTGCCAGCACACACATCCATGATAATGCCCTGGGCATTGCACATGACCTGGCAGTTGATGGAGGGGAATCCCTTGCGGTTTATGTAGTGCCTACCCTGCTCACCAGGTGGTGACTTGATGTGTATGTGAGTGCAGTCTATTGCATCCAGTACCTCCGGGTAGTCTGCCACATGGTGGAAGAGATGCATATTGCTGGCCAACTCCTCCTGCATTCGGGGGAAGTATATGTGCTCATTGGCATGTGGTAACATGGCATCCAGGAACTGGTGGAGTACCCTGGATGCTGACGCCTGTGAGATCCCCATGATATCCCCAGTTGGCCTTTGGAAGGTACCTGTGGCTAGTATTCTCAAGCTTACATATACCTTCGTGTCCACTGTGATGGGTTCCCCTCTGGTACTTCTGGCTCTGAGGCATGACTGGCACAGCTCAACAAGTTGCTGTATGATGTACCTGTCCACCCTGTAATGCTCTGCTATCTCAAGATCATGTAGCCCTTGGTAGGTTACCGTGGGTCTGAACACTCTTCTCCTCCTCCTGTGCCTGAGATGGTTGTCAGCATTATCCTCCACACCACCATCAGTCTCCAACACATGCTGGTGAATTAAAGTTATGGCATCCCCTAACATATACATATTAAAAGTTCCCTGTCTGTATACACCAATGGTGCAGAGTGTCTGGGAATACACAAGTGTGTGTGTGGGGCTTTCACACCTTATACTATTATGCAATGGATGGTGCTGGTGTAATTGGGTGTGTTTGTGCTACTCCAGCTGCAGGGTATCTTAATTATTGGTTTTACAGCAGGTACTGCTATTGTGGGGTCTTTGGTGTTGACTTACGCTTGTCTGCAGTGAATCATCTATTGCCCTTTACTTCTATTTTCAACCCGATTCCCCTCCCCTTGTCAGGCATGCATCCAGCTGCCACATTTCTTGTTTTGTGCTTCCATAACCCAGGATTGTGTTGGAAAATGTGTTATGTAGCTGATCTACTGCAAGTTTGCTTTGTTCTCCTGTGACAGTTCTCTTTTCTTTGCTGTACAGCACCTTCCTGTACCTCCCCTTTCCTGTTCTGCAGGTAGCTGCTAGCAGCCTTGTTAGCTGTTGTCTATGGCCCACTGTGAGTTTCTAGGTGTTAATTACACATTTGTACACCAATTACCATGCTGCAGCATTTCCTTATTGTCTTCCCGTATCCTTCCTGTTTCAGCTGTGGTGCGTGCCACGCACAGCTGTTTACCGGGTTTCGTGTGCGTTTTCATCCACGTTCACATGAACTTTCATTTACCTTGTGTGCTCTTAGCTAAGCAAAGCTATGGCTACTTCCACACCCCTAAGCTTAGCAACATGCAACATGGATTAGCAATGATCCAATGTGCTTACAGCTACGGTGGCGCGCCCTTCTCTTGATGTCATGTTTACCTCCAAGCCACTCCTTGGTGTTGTAACGCTACGCTGTGTGGTACATCCTTACACTGGCGGGGCATTTGTGATTCAGTTTTACTTGACTCATTTTCATGGCATTGACTGCTAATTCCTAGTTACCGCATTGAACACTGTCACAGACCCTTAGCAACCCTTGCACCATGGTTGTGGTGTAGCATGCGTGCCGTTGACTATTATGGGGATATCATGAATTGTGTTATATTACAGTTTTATGACATCTAAATATATTTTTCTTGTGATCCCGTTTGCGCACCGATGCACTGCGGTTTTACTTTGCGTTGGTGTGGCCATGACATTAAATGTTATTTTTTTATATGTTGTGCATGTTGTTTTATGCCATTGGCTATATATTTAACCATTGGCATATATTAACATTATAATACGTAAGTTTGGTCCTAAAACTCATATCTTTCCCTTAAATCACTTAGAACATAAATCATTTTTGTTTTCAGATCATCATTTTCAGTTTACTTATAGTATAAAATATTTAGGTATCAATTCAGAACACAATAATAAATCTTCTTTTCAAAATAACATCAATAAAGTATGGAACTCAATATTATCTGATATGGACAGATGGAAACATCTAAACCTTTCACTTTTATCAAAGGTGGCCATAATTAAAATGAACATTCTGCCTAAATTCCTTTACCAGTTCACATCATCTGATCAGATAATTCCAAAATCTTTTTTTGAGTCTGTAAATAAAGCTTTGACAAAATTTTTATGGTTCCCTAAATCTGTTAGAATTTCCTATTCCAGATTGTCAATTTTGAAGGACAAGGGTGGTTTAGGCCTTCCTAATCTATATCTCTATTATTTGATTGTCTCATCTAATAAACTTCTCATCATATCTAATTTCAAGAATATTTCTTATACAAATCGTTCTTTATGGATAAAAGTATGGTACAATTACATCATTTCAAAAAATATAAATCCAGAAGCTATTCCTTTTATCTCTTTGGATAGTTTATTTATTAAAAATATGTCTACTGTAATTAAACAAAAGATTAGAGCCTTCCAAACCTTACTCAAACTATGTAATCTAGAAAAGATTTCTCACCTTATTCAACCAATTCATCTAAACCCAAATATAATGATAGACAACAAACCCTTTAACTTAACAAAATATCCTTTAATAAAAAATTTAAAAGTTAGAGATGTTTTGAAATATCTTGACTTATCTTTACCCGACATGAAAATTTTGAAAGTAAATTGGAACTATTTACCAATCCTTAGTCAACTAAGAGTAATAATTAAAAACAAGTTTTTATGTTTAGACCACATAGTACTACAAATGAAAAACCTTGACACGGTTATCAAAATACTTTCCTCATCAGATAAAATGCTCTCAAACTCTTATAAGTTAATCAATAGCTTAATAATGGACCATAATTGTCTTTTATCAAATGTTTGGTTAAGTTATAACTCCCAATTGTCAGAGTCTCAGAAACTTTTGGCCATTAGATATACAAAGGAATTTATCCCTTTTAAAAAATTATCATATACACAATTAATGATTAATAATGATGCCTACTATACCCCATACAAATTAAATAAATTTAACCCAAGTAAATCCCCATCATGTTCATGTTGTTCTCACCCCCAAGCAGACCTTCTACATATCTTATGGTATTGTCATTTTTCTCACAGATTATGGACCTCTTTGAAAGTCAGATTGCAGAAAATGGGTACCAAAAGTCTACATTGTCCTGGGAACTTGCTATTCTTCATATTCCATTAATTCATCTTTCAAAATTAGATATTCATGTTATCATTTTATTTGCTCATTACTAAAACTTTACATAATACAAAATTGGCTGGATCGAACCAAACTAAATTGGGTTACTTTCCAGAAAATGGCTTTTTCATATATTGATGCTCAAAGGCACTTAGTTAGAAGTCCAAAAAAAAAGCATTAAAAAGGTTAGTGTTAGAAAAAGTCTTAAATATAATAAATAGTTAATGTTAAAATTTTTTTTTTTTTTTTTTTTTTCAGGTTGCCTAACTTGTATATAGTGTACATATTGCGTATTGCTTTATTACTTAATAATATGTTAAATCTCCTGAAGGATTGTTTTCTCATCTATGAGTCAAAATATGTTTATTTATACCTACTGTCCATGTATAAAACTTCTAACTGTCTTGTTATTTATATATTTAATAAAACATTTTTTGAGAAAAAAAAAAGTTTGGTCTGCTTTCATGGCTCCAATTTTATGTTTGACAAAATGTAAACCATTTTTTTTGGTTTACATTTCTTCATGCTTACGCTATGCCTGCACAACTTCACGAATCGCTATATACTTTCATTTGCATGCTACACTGCTGTGCATGGGGTAATTAGTATACATGCGCTGGGAGCTGCGCAGCTCTGGCATATGCTAGTAGTGCACATGGAAACAGCTCTTACGTGAATCGCTCGGCCATATTTGGAGCTAAATCACCGACGCTACTCTGGCACATGGCGCAAGCTTCATGAATCCTGGGAAATTATGAAAATGTATCAATAAGTATATAGGAAACTTGATGGCATGTGTAAACCAGTATTTGAAATCTACTATGTTATAGTGTTGTAGGCATCATTGTATAGACATTTTGACTCTGAGATTAAAAAAAAAATACCCTAAGCTCACAACAGTAGTTAGCACAGAGGAGTAAGTCTATTGCTTGCTTTTCAGTTGATTTATGTAGTCCAGTGTTTGATTCTATTAGCTTTTATTTACCTATTGTATTATTCTGATTAAGTCACATAACCAGACAATGATCTGTGCAATTTGACAATTGGGCTAGGTCTATCAATGGTCTGCTGAACTGCATTCTTAGTAGCTACCAATAAACTGTAGAAAATGTGCATGCTTTCATTTAGAAGATAAATTTAGAATTCAAAAGTCATCAGTCTGCAGCCTGAAGCTGTAGCTTTTACCAAACATGTGTGTCCAGAGCCTCTGTTGCCTGTGGGGATATTGATGCTATATAGAAGAAATTACAAGCATCTATAGTAGAAAAATCCCTGAAAGTTGATGTTTCAATAGGATAAGTAATCTAGTCTCCTACATCCATTCCCATTTCAATAAATCAGAGGATGTGAGAACTATGATGTTTAACAATTGCAGATAGACAGACACTGGTCATGTCTTCTAGTTATAGCATGGACAATATTAAGGAAAATACCAGATCTCTATTGGAAGTAGTCCTGTTATGGTCTCCGTGTGGTTTTAAAAGTAGTACTGTTATGTTT
The DNA here is from genome assembly GCF_019279795.1 of Protopterus annectens. NCBI lineage: Eukaryota > Metazoa > Chordata > Ceratodontiformes > Protopteridae > Protopterus > Protopterus annectens. The sequence continues at coordinate 1,873,033,293 of NC_056739.1, forward strand.
TCCACATGGCAGGTGGTTGAATATCAAAAAGGACAAATGTTTAAAAGAGAGTTTAATGAATGAATGGTTTCATTGTGCTTTGAATGGACACAATTTCACTTTTGCTGTATGTAATCCATTACTCAACTAGTATAACGTTTTTTACTTTACAGTGGTTGGTGGACCATAATATACAGACTGAGAAGAAAAAAAGGAAAAATATGAGGTATATAAATTTAAATACTAAAGAGTTAAGTTCGGTGATTAACATGTCTAGTATTATACTGAAGTCTTAGTAAAGTCAGCATAAATGTGGACTTTAAGGAGGTAAGACCACTTCCTGGTTTACAATTTATTAAGCCTCATTACTTGACAGTAACCTTGTATTTTTTTAGATTCACTTGTATGTCTGTCTCTCTCTATGAATCTTGTTCTGCTTTGACTGACATGTCTCCATACGGATAAGCTATGTATAACAACCACAGCTTTATCTATAACTTTCTTCCTTTAAATATGATAAACATGACTCAGAAGTGGATCATAGTCTAGGAAAGCTCAGCATTTTTCCTGCTAAAAAGCCAATCTGTATCTGAACAAGAAACATGGTAGTTGTGTATGTACACTGTCAACTTTCTTTTATCCTGTGCTTCAAGGTCTGTACAGCCTTTTCTTCATGTCCATTAGATAAAGTATAAAATTATTTAGATTTTGACAAATGCAATTATCTCTTCCTAACATGGCATGATTCCATTAAACACTTCAACCATGAATCTGTGCTAAAACTTGGTCTCAGTTTTCACATGTCTCCATTTTAAATGAGTATATATCAAGCCAGAAATTTTTTTTTTCAAGGAATGAACACATATAGTCCACCTGGAATCTAGTTCATGCATTTTCATTGACATATGGTTGTGAATTAATATTTGATTGGCAGCAAGGATATAGCTACTGATTACATTTTTGTTTAAAAAAATCTCAGAAACTTTATTATTCAAACAGCACAGAATGTTTAGAACTATTGTCTGAACTATTTTATACTATACAATGCTATACAGAATATGTGTAACAGAGAAGAATGCATCTCTAAAGTAGCCATTTTATGATTATACGTAGCAAAAACTGTAAATAAAGTGCCCCTTTCCAGAGTGCATAGGAGGCAGCATTTTGAGAGTTGAGTACATTTTTAAATGATAGGTAGGTGTTGGGGGGTAACAGCACAAAGTCTGAGTACAAAATATACATTTCTAGCCACATCCCTGATTGACTGCCATCTCACATCTTAAGTTCTTTTTCCACATCTTTAAACATGCACATAACCATATGTATGAAGTGTCTGTATTCCAAAAGTTATAGCTAAACCTATATGTCCCACTATGGAATTCTTTAGTCAGGAGGCATTCAACATTTGAGAAATAAAATCAGAGGTTTTCTCAGTATCATTAGTGATTCCATATGAAAACATAGCTCATCTGGCACAAAATGAAGCATTGTTAGAGACAATCAGTTCTTTACTGCCTGTATAAGCAAGTATTTCAGCATACTGTACAAAAGCCTTACAGGGATATGAGATAAAGCTTACACAGTCATTTTTTATTGTGTGCACGTCACAGAACAATGCGCACACTGCTGTATTTTTAGATTCAGTAAATTCCATGCAGTAGGGTGCACTCACAGCAAACACGGTAACTTCTATGGAATGCTAGTTATATCATAAGTAGCTGAATTGTATGCTAATGAAGCAAATCACCATGGTGGAGTGATTCAAAAGCTGTAAAGCTCCATGTAGACTCTATGCTTATGGTGCCCATGTAGTCAAACATTTTCTGTTTACAGACAATGAAAGGAGTCTACACAGAAACAAGAGCAAGTAAAAGTCCCTAGATTTGTACAGAACTGACCATAACATGTAACCCCATACCCTTTATAGAATTATTAGATGTGGTGGATGCTAGAAAATAAGATTATCAATAGCAACAATTCTTAATTAAGTGCCATGACATAAATGCAGCTTCTCTCCCCCACCCCCAAATGAAGAATATGCTCATAATTAATGTAGACTAATAAAAGTGTAAACCCTATGAAACAGACTATTCATACTGTCATGTAAGTATATGAAGTATGTAGCTGAGAGAATACAGTCATGGTTTATCAAAAACTGTATTCCTCTGTGCAGATATATAGCAAAGTAATACCCTCCCTTCTATCTACAGCACTGGAATCCCTTGCAGTTTCCCTGCCTACACAGTTACCAACCATGTAGATTCAGGGCTCTCAATATGGTGAAGATGCAAATGAGGACAAAACTCATTAGAATTGCTGAATCACAAAAAATAATAATTTAGGGATGTTCACTTCATGTATGCACTTCCACAGTATTTCTATTCAATGGATATCAACACTGAACCATCGGGGGGTGTCAGGTTAAACTTTCAGAGATGTACATGTAGGTCTGTGAAGGGTGAACGTGCATGTAAGCAGTACACAATTCACAAGTTCTACCTCATCCATTGAATTATGTTTTAAACTGTGTCATCTCTGTCTGCTTTTAAGTCATTTTATTTATTTATTTATTTTCATTTGGCTGCTCTTAGCACATCCACAGGAAATAGAGGAATGATTGGCAGGTTTTACTGCGCTTGTCACGTAACTATTCCTGTGGCAGGACGTGTATGTGTAAGGCTAGAATATAGATGGTCCCGGATTCAAGTACAGGGTGTGAAACCATTCCTTCACTTTTTATGCTCCATGTTTGCATGATATCAATTTTGCTTTTGCTTAGCTTATTTGTATGAAGGTACATGGACGTGCACATAGTGCACTAATCAGCAATCAGCAGGTGTGTTTAATACATGCAGTGTATCCTTGTTCACCCCATAACAGTAAATCAGCTATGCTCCCTCCCAAAAGAACAGTATATGGCTGTTTGTGTCATCTGACCTGGCCTTCAGTTGTTGCAACTGCATATTATTTAAGTCCCAGTTAACATCCTCATGCATTTTAAGGCCATTGATATGGAATGGCTTACCCACTGCATGTCTCACACTACTGGTCAGATAACTGATGAAGTACCAAGAAAGACAAACGTGTAAGACAGAGCTGCATATTTGCAAGCATAATCATAACAGGTTGTGTAATCATGAAGTGCACTACATACACATATAATAAAGGGAATAAAATGTATAAATTACAGCTGATGGTTTGATAGCAGTGTACATTCTGATTAAGTTAGTTGTGTGAAGAATGACTTTAGTTCTTTGCTGCAAAGCTGTTTGTGTGGCAAAGAGGAATAAGGCATCTATTCTGCTTTCTGAAGCTACATTGGTACAAGAGTTCAAATCCTGAATTTTGTAGCAATATCACATGTGTGCTATCATTTTCTTGTATCTATGTCATACATTGCTCTTGCTCATTTCACACATCTCCTTTTTTCCCTACTTCTCTTGTTTTTAATTCTGTTTTTCTTTTGTGATGGTCTGCATAGCCAAACACAAATAAATTCAAGTTTGACTCTTCTTATGTGGCTTGTGAGAAGCATAGTATTGTGGACACAGGAAAAAATTGACCACATAGGAAGCAGACATCCAGAAATAGAAAACAGATATAGTTAGGTGATGCTCTTGCACATCACAAAAGTCCAACCTGGAGTACCAATTGTACTGAGTTCTACTATAGATACTACTAGCTGCCATATGTTAGCAATGCCGCTCGTATTTGTGCACTGCTTACCTACGCACAAATAGCATATCTTGCATGCATATACACTTAGTTAACCATCTCACAAATCCACTGCTCACTACTCTATGGAACTGTAGATATGGTGCTTTATTATTGATGTTTATTGTCCATTTCCTAAGTATGTCATAAAACTACACTTGGAAACATTGCAAACTAAGGGCCCAGTATAACTATATGTCATATATTTACAATAGATACGTGCCCCCCCCCCAAGTACTACAACCCTGGGGTCTCAGTACTTTTTCCACACATATATCAACCACACTAGAAAGTGTACTATATAATGTTGTGTGCTCTCTCATGGACAGAGCCAGTTGGTGGTGCTCACAATCTTGCTCTACTAAATCCAAACATCCAACTATACTCAATAAGGGTACTTGTGTTGCTGCACAGCTAGGATTCTAAACAACCTAGTGATAATAGGCTAGTAACCCCATATGACTCTATGAACCTCTGTGACAATGCAGGCCTCCAACAGTGTCGTCCCTCACATGGTCTGCTGATGTTATCTACTATAAGTTCACCCCATACTTGTATAAATCAGACTTGTGGACTTGTGCTGTGGCATTTGCATTAAGTACTGTATTCTGTAGTCTGTACACTTAGATAGTTAGGGATTCTGTTCTCACTTCAGTCAAGTGTGTGTGTGTGTGTGTGTGTGTGTGTGTGTGTGTGTGTGTGTGTGTGTGTGTGTGTGTGTGTGTGTGTGTGTGTGTGTGTCTCTAATCAACAGAGTATATGTAGTATCCTACAGTTACATCTCCAATGGCATGGGTGGTCAGTTTTTTGTGAGGTTGCTCATCCCTACACATCCATTTCATACAGGCCTCCCAACCTCTTGTCTTCACATGGCCTGCTGTCATCTACTATAAGTTCCCCTGCACTCCTATATAAGTCAAACTTGTGTCTTGGACTTTGCGTTAAGTACTTTGTTCTGTACTCTGTGCACTTAGATGTGCAACATTTCTGTTCTCAGTTCCATTGACTGTGAGTGTGTCTCTAGGCAAGAGAGTATATGTGGTATCCTACAGTTACATCTACAATGGCATGGATGGCCAGTTTTTTGATAGCTGCTCATCCATACATATCCATTTCATACATCCCTCCCAACCTCTTGTCTCTCACATGGCCTGCTGATGTTATCTACTATACGTCCACCTGCACTCCTGTATAAGTCAAACCTGTATCATGGAGCTTGCATTAAGTACTGTGTTCTGTAGTCTGAGCAATTAGGTAGATAGGGTTTCTATTCTCACTTTAGTCAATGCGGTGCATGTACATGTGTGTGTGTGAGCTGTACTTGACATTACAGAGAGCATTTTACACCAGCATGTGGGACACAGTTGTCTTGTCCTCAACAGACACTGCTGATGTCACCAGCTATATGATAGTTTTGAATATGCAGCGATCCCACCAAGGCATGGTCAGACAGTGGGCTGGAGGCCAGGTAGGATTGACCTCATCGTATACCATACAGATTGCAGTGACATGACTTTTAATCTATCCACATACATCATGGCTTGGTTTGTAATGTCTGCATTATGTTGATGAGAAAGGGTCATAGTCTCTCCAGAGAAGATGAAAAGGCAACCCTGTAGCTGGGGAAGCTGATGTTAGATCTATATGCTTGAAACACTGAGAACAAGCATATTCTTTGCTATATCTCCAGAGGAGTACTGATTATTACAAGGCATGGCTCCATTTTGTCACCTACACACTGCATATGCTGGAATGTATTTAACAATAATGTGAAACAAAGGCTTTTACACTGTTAGCTGTATGCATTACTTAGAAGTGTACTGATGTCATGGTCATATTTGTCCAGCCATTTCAGAGCTAGACATAAGTTGGGATTGGGGGTTGGGAGGATGGCCTAATGGTTAAGGTGTTTGCCTTACAAACACAAGGTACAGGGTTTGAATCTCACAGGGGATAATTGGCTAGGCTTAAAAATGGCTCGCAAGGGCAGTTAGCCTAGTACTAATCTATGAACCTATGAACCTAGACATGACAGGCAAGACATTAAAATAAATGAAAATGACTCCTGTGTAAAAAATATGTAGAGATGTTTCAAGGACAGGTCCTTTGACAACACTTGTAGGATTTCCAATATATTTTGTTAGCCAAAAGGGTCATTTGTCTGTTCTTTTCTGGGGATGGGGCTAAGGCAAATTACTGTTATGGCACAAACAAGGATATACTGCTCTTGTTACTCTCCTTGTTTTGCATCCTGCCGGTTGTTAGTATTTCACATTTGTAATTTACCAGTGGGTAATATTGACTGGCTGCCTTTTGTGTTGTACACATAAACAATATTTTGTAGGTATGTGATACTTATGTGTTATACATCTGTTTTCTTTTAGGCTATCTGCAGTCATGGCATCAAGATGTGTCAATCCATGTCTAAGACCCTTCACAGGTTCCCCAAAATGATGTAATAATTGAGTGTTTTTAGCAACATGGTGCCTTCCTCCTGCAAAAGGGAAGGCAAGATATGGGCTGTAGGCTCATACTATGGCAATAAATTATTGGTGATGTGGATGGTGTGGGCAGCCACAGCTGAACCTATGAACAGGTGCATCACATGGCCACTGATATGATCATTGCTGCAAGAAGACAAGCAGCTGCAATAGGCCATGACCTCTTGTTTACATGTGGAGACCCTCCTAGGGAGCCACCACTGGCCCCCAGCGAGCTGTTTCTTGCAGATCTACGGAACACAGTCAGTTCCCAGGATACTGCCATACCACACATGCTGGATGTGGGAGTCAGCATTTCATCATAGGAGGAGCTTTCAAGTAGTCCTTGTTATCTAAACAGTTGAATACTGCTGTATAGTTACAGAATTTAAAGGAATAAGTTAAATATGTGTCACATGTATTTATTTGATTGGTGAGGGATTGAAGATTGCTACAGGTATAAGGTTAGCATGGAGTTGTCAGCCACATTCTTATTTAAGCAATTGTTTACTACAGCTATAACGTTACCAATGTCCAAATCATATCCCGGGAGGAAGAACTCAATATGCCAGCAGCAACAACCAAGAAGATGTCCCACCATTTGATAACTTGCAGTCAAACCAGGACATAAAGAACATGATATTTAACCTTTCCTCTTATACTTTATCAGCTGATGAGCTGTCTGTATTAAGTAAAAGTTTGAACTTTATAATGACACACACCTCAGATGCTGCTAAAACTTTGTCTGAGTTCAAATGCTATGTAAGGACTTTAAATTTAAAAGGATTATCTTGAGACAAGCATGAACTTTATGTTCAAACACCTAAACGATCTAGCCTTTTTATCCCCTACAACCATAATGTTATACAGGTTTTTGAGCATGCTGTTGAGTGAGAGATTTATGATGTATATAAAAACAGAATTTTCGTAAATTTTATAATCTTACAAAGGAAGAAAAATTAGCTGTTAATTGTTTTGCTAGTAACACCAACATTGTAATTAAGAATGCTGATAAAGGTGGTGGGGTTGTTGTCTTGGACACTTCATTCCATTTGAATGCAGTGGAACAGTTATTGAACAGTAGTGACTATGAGAAAATTACTAAGCAAGAACATCAGTTATTTATTACTAATGTATTACAATGCTTACAGGCTATGCACACATCAATAAAAATTAATATAGAATTATTTAATTATTTATACACTGAAACTCCCATCACACCATTCATTTATGGTATACCAAAAATATATAAGTCAATGTTGAATCCACCGCTCTGTCCTATAGTCCCAGCTAGAGGTTGGGTCACAGAATCTATATCAAAATTTCTTGAAATCCAATTGACAACTGGATTTGACTAAACAGGGAGCATTACCATAGGTTCATAGGTGTATACTAGGCTAATGGCCTTGGAGCCTTTGCAAGCCTAGCCCATAGAAGTCCCCTGGCATCGTGCCACACAATGTTAAAGATACAAATTATTTTTTACATCTATTACATGAATGGTAACAAGTTAATGACTTAATGGGTTGTATTTTTGCTACATTAGATGTGGGCTCCCTGTTCACAGTTATACCTAATGAACATGGGGTCCAGGCAATTAAAGAATTCCTACTTGATTTTATTGAGTACTCACATCCTTATATTAATACATTATGTCATCTTTTAATGTTACTTTTAACAAATAATGTGTGCCTGTTCCAAAAACAGTTGTATAAAGAGATATGGGGTGTAGAGATGAGCAACCCTGTTGCCAACAGCTACATCAATATAGTAATGTACATATGAGAGTGTAGATATGTCCTAACATCAGAGAATTGTTTTTTTGAGCACGTTGTTTTTTATTGATGGTTTGTAGATGACTTATTTTTCATTTGGCGTGGAGACATGGAAACTTTTAATCAGCTCTTGAATATCTTGCTATACTTAATTCTTTCTGAAATTTAAGAAAAGGGTTTCCTTTGATAATACAGATTTCCTTGATATCACAAATGGAAAAATATAAATTGTGAGACTGAATCTACTCTATATCAAAAAACAATGAAACGGAATGCATACTTGCATAGAAATAGTATGCATCCCCAGTTCATATTCAATAATGTTATTAAAAGTCAGATGGTGAGGGTGGCAAAGTTAAATCCTCCAACAAAAACATGAGTTCACAACTGAATAAGCTGACATCAGATTTTATGGATAGAGTTTATAACCCTCATTATGTTAATGTTACTTGTGAGGAAATTAAACAGCAGTGTCAAACTCTTGCGAAAGTAACTTTTTCAGCTGGTATATTTAGGAAAAGTACCAATGTACAATCTAGAAATATATCCAAATGTTTGTTAACTTTTAACAATAACACTAATAATGTTAAACAGATTATATGTAAATATTGGCATATTCTATAAGATATCCCTGAATTTAGTCCCTTCATATCCACGTGGCCTAATTTTGGATACAAATGAAGTAGTAACTTCAAACATTTAGTTTGTTGCAAAGAACAACCACATACTAATCTTTTTCCCAAGATAGTTAAAAAAAGGCACCCACCAATGTGGTAGGTGCGCATATTGTAAATATTACTGGAAAACCATTTACTCATCCTGTTAGTGGTTTTGAATATAAGATAATTTTTTGCAGAAACTGTGATACAAGGAACCTGGTGTATTTAGCTTTGTGTGATCACTGCCAGGCATAGTATGTTGGTAAAACTGAGCAGAAATTCTAGAAACACACTGGAAATCATATCTCAAAAATAAAAAGATATGTTATGACCAACACCTTAAACAAACATAAATTAAAAAAAGATTTGGAACATGAGTTTAAAATTTTAATACTTAATTTTAATAACATGAATTTTAATAAAATTAATTTACCCATCAAACAGGACTGTTTGTCTCCCTAGCTTCCATTTTTCTAGCCTCTCACTCTCTCCCTAACTAGATTGCTGTCTTTCCTACCTTCTATCTGGGATTTTGTCCTGTTTGACTCTATACCCTCACAATTCAGCTACCTTACTATCTTACCCCCAGATTCAATAATTTTCCATGCAGGACTAGCATAGTCCTGCATGGAAGCACCCGTGTAGGATAAGGATGGCAGCACGTCATGCATATTAATGAAGGCGTGCTGGCCGATCTCCTAGGCATACACAGAGCATGTACGAGTGCAGGGGGGGTGTGTCTGAGAGCAGATCTCTCAGAATAAACATGCCCCTGCAATGTAGAACAGCAGAAAGTGAAAATAAATGAGTGAGACCACTCATAGGTGTCCGCATAGCCTTACCAACAGTCCCCCATGTGTAGAACAGTAACAGTACATATAAATAAAATGAAGAAACCCCTTTATATTTATTAAGAATCTGAGTACAGCTAACCATAGGTGCGCGGATGTGTCCAGTGCTTAGCTATGGTTAAAGCAGCTTAAAAGTCTGAAGAGGATAACAAGGAAGATATATGCAACAGAAGCAGCACAGCAATAGTGTAGTGGGCAGAGCATTCGCCTAGCAAGCAGACATTCCCTGTTCGAGTCCCACTGCAGCACCTACCGTTTTCCATGTGAAATCTGTGTATGAACATTTCAGTGCTGCATAACCTACAAAATAACATTTAAATGTGAACTGGAATACTGCATTAAATGCACATGTGAAGTGTCAGTGTCATAACGAATAAGGCACTAAGCAGGTTTAAGCACAAATAAGCAGTAGTAAGCATACATAAGCAATAGTAAGCGTATTTAAGTGTGTTTGCGCATGGGTAAGCATTGCCTACACAGATTAAGCAAAGTAGAAGCTAACTGAGTGCAAGAAACTGTAACCGGAAGTTAGCAGTGCTTACTGTCGTGCAAACCCACACACACCAGCTTAGAACTGCTTTAAAGTGCCTTAATCACTCTGTACCCAACATCCCATGTTCTGCCCAGCAACAAAATAACCAGCGTCTGCAAGGGTCACACCCAGGACCTCATACACTGCAGTCACAGTAGTTAACCGCGAAGCCATCTTAGCAATACATAAGAGTGAGGTTTCAACAAACAAATCCTCACCATAGGAAAATCAAACTGGACATGTGAAATGAAACTATGTACAGCATGATGTTGTATAACCTGCTACATAACATTAATATGTGAACTGGAGTACTGCAGTAAGGCCAGATGTGAGGTGTTATTGTAATAAAGTGTTGAATTGCCCCGGACTCCATACAGTGTACGTACACATGAATCACAGATACCAGACACAGATATAACATGTAACAAATAATAAATCAATGTCAAAAGTAAAACATAATGCCAATTAGATATTAAGCAATGCTAAGAATTGCACTGGTCAGCTTACGTGGTGTAAGCAATGTGTAGGCTGGCTAACTCAATCTGCCCAGTGGTATGCCCCTTTAAGCAATGCCAACCTTAGGTAAGCAGGTGTGCCCATAGCTTAGCCTTTTCAAAACCGTCCAATCACAGAAAAGTGTGGGAAATCAGGCATAATTAAACCCCACAGGTGGGAATACATCCCATAACTGGTTGTAGATTCCTACTGTAGTCAGAATGGCTGGAGTTGGAGAAGGCACCCAATTTAGAGCGCAGCGCTGGGGCATTAATGAATCTAAATACATGGTGTGGCTCCTGGTCAAACATCATGAGCAGAGACTCCTGCAGGGCCAATACCCAGGCTCCCAGTATAAAGCGAAGGCCTGGGACAGTCTCGCCCGTGACGTCACTAGTGCCACAGGTATCCCCCGGACTGATGACCAGGTTAGGCATCACCATGCTGACCTGAAGCGGAGTAAGAGGAAGCTACTGGAACAGTAGATCCAGGAGTCCAGGCAGATGGCTGATGCCCCAGTATTGAATAAGTACCCATTCTACTAAGTATATGATAATTGCCTAGCTTGTGTATACTATGAATAGGTATGGCTAAATGTCACTGTATTTCTCTGACAGCTGCAGATGAGTGGGTTATGAACCAGCAAGCCCATGCCGCTAGGCTACAAAGGCTGTGTTGTGAGGCAGGTTAGTAATAATCCTGCATGAACTGTCATATCTTGTGAATAAAAGTATAACCCCTGGAGTGCGTGTATATACTCTGATTTAATACGTTGTAGTGTTGCATGCTGTAAATAGTACTTTTGTATTAAGCAGTGTTACCCCCACTGTGGTACGCATATAAAATGAGTAGGAAGTTCTGTATAACAAGAGGTTAGTCATATTGTACAACTGAGGGAGACTTAGAGAGACAACATTGGAAAGCTTTGCACCAATTCCCTGACAGCACAGTGTACTGTGATGTTAACTGTAATATTTTTACCACACACAGCAGGAGTTTGAATCCCGGGAGTGGTAGTAAGTTGTATGCATAATCATACCCCACAGCTGTACAGTATTTGTGAGAATGTCCAGATAGAAAGCTGTATGCATAATTAGACCCAACAACTGTACAGATTTTGCTAGAATGTTCAGATAGTAAGCTGTAAGCATAATCATAACCATCAACTATACAGACTGCATCAGAATGTTCAGATAGTAAGTTGTATGCATATTCATACCCCTCAACTGTTCTGATCTGCCCAACATGTGCAGATAAATGTCCCAAATCTGCTGCCTGGTACCCTGTTCCCCTGAGAAATCAGTGTGATGATCCAAGAAATGCAAGCAGCCTGTGATGACATATAACCAAAAATCAAACCTGTACATAGTCAGAGAACGTACATGAAAACAAACCTGTCATTGTAGCAACACACCCAAGGAGCAATTTGCATAATATTTCACAGTAACACCTGCACCCTGTCAAGCCTCAACCAGAGTGTGTGCAATAACGGATTGAGGGGTATGCGTATAACATCAACATGGAATCAGGGAGTATGTGTAGAAATTGTCAGGTAGTCTTAACAAAGGTCTTCTCAACAGCTATAACAGGTAAAAGGTGTAGACTATATGTTAGACACAATCCACGTATATACTTATCTACAAATATACCATTGTACAAAGTAAGGCCAATGGGTAGTGCAATAATACATGTAAGGGACAGATCACTGCAGTGACTAAGAAAGTTGTGAAAGCTAGAGGGATATATCCGTTGTTAATTGAACTCTCTCTCTTGCCCCCATCATATGTACAACATTAAACCAATTATACACCTCAATGGGTATGTTTACTCTCCAGACTTATGTTGGGACATATGTCCTGTTGGTTCATAAATATCCACATTTGGTTCTATGCATGTGCCATTTTGAAATACACCCATATTGGTGGCCTGTTGCCATCAGTAAAACCTGCATGCTGTTGTAATGGCCACTGCTGTTCATATATGCATGTGTTCTGCTCACTATGCAACTGGCTTAAATTTGGTGTCTTGGGTTAATGGGTATTCTTATGCATGCTGTTATAACTAATCCTGAATGCTGTTGACTATTACTAAACCATATCTGTCCTTAAACTGCAACACCACAGCTCGTATGGGAAGTCCGGTCCCAGCGGACCCACCTGTCCCACCTCAGCTGGCCATGGCACTGGGCACCAGCACATCTGGGGCCCATCCAGGGACCTACTCCTCTGTAGGCCCTGCACCACTTTTGGGTGGAACTGCCACAGGGGATGGGGCATGGTCCCCCCTGGGAGAGGAGGCAGAGAGGAACCTGTCAACCGTCGTCAGATCCAGGCCACGGTGTGTAGGGAGATCGATAAGGCATTTTGAGACCAGCTATGCTAGCTTGATGGCCGAGTGGAGCAATTAGAGGGTGAGCCTGCCCCTCCTACTAAGCCTCCAGCACGGCCACCTTTGGGGCTGTGATGGTGCAGTGGTGACTGTCCATGGGTGGGGACCTCAGTTCCACTGTTTCCATTTGGGGGCTCATGGGCTTGCAACTTCCAAACACCCCTCCCCATCCAAGGTGTTTACCCCCCATGTGTCATATACTGCCCCTGTATGCTTCTTGTCTTGTCTGTTAACCTATCCAACCTACCTCCCCAAATATACCTACTACCCCTCCCCAACATCCCTCTCTCACCTTAAAAAAAAAAAGGACAATCTGTTCCCACAAAATAATCTTGCCCCATACATAGCTGTCCATTCCGCACACATATCCACTAGACACATGTAATCTGGTCTAATTGGCAACACAACAAATTATTGTTGTCCTCACCCACTCGCAGAGGTTTGCATGTCCGAATCTACCTCCAAATTCAGTGCATATGCACAGCTGTTGCTGTAGAAGAAATGGGCAGCTATGGACCTTCCCCATACCCTTCCTGCACATCCCTGGCTATTTTCCCTGCTGTCTTTCCCTCTTTGTGCCCCCTTTTTCACCAATTTCCTATCAGCCCCTTTTTCTTTTCTTTTAAAGAAATTAGCGTGGGGTAAGCGGGAGTAAGCACTTTTAAGCAGCAGTAGGTGGGTATTAGCCTGTTTGCGCAGGGGTAAGCAATGCCTACACAGGTTAAGCAGTTCAGGAGCTAACTGAGTATGAAAAACAGTAACTGGATGTTAGCAGTGCTTACCTCCACGCAAACCAGCACAAACCCGCTTACAACTGCTTAAAAGTGCCTCAACCACTCTGTATCCAACTGCCCTTGTTCTGCCTAGCAACAAAATAAACAGCCTCTGCTAGGCTCAAACCCAGGACCCTGCAGACCATAGCCAAAGTGATTGATGTATTCAAAATATATCAACCATCCCAGTCATTCAACAGTACAGAGACTGTATTCCAACATGTAGATGTATGTGTGTGAGTAAATATATTAATGTCTAAACAGGCATATTGATATATGTTGAGATATATATATAATATCTGTAGAAATATATACATATATAAATGTTTATGAACTTATATACATGCAACTGCCTACAGCTATAGATATATATATGTCTACATTTACATGTCTACATATATATATATATATATATATATATATATATATATATATATATATATATTTATATATGTAGGTATATACAGACATACATCTGCAAATAACAATGGGGAAATAACAAAACCATATATATCCACATACAACATTAATGGGGTTAAGAGGCCCCAAACAATACACGTCTTGTACGAATAGGTATGCACCCCCCACAGCCAAACACGTCCCCCCTGCAATACACTACCAAGTGTTGCAGACCATAACTGGGACCAGACACGACATGGCCATCCCTAGGATACATATACACAGACACATTTATGCAGATACAGTTATACATATATATCTATATCTATATATATATATATATATATATATATATATATATATATATATATATATATATATATATATATATATATATATATATATATATATATGCAACAACACATACACACACACACAGATATGTACAGTAAGATACATATGTAGTGCGTGCACACAATATGGAGCAGCCAGTATTCCTACAGTTACCACCTTACCAACTGGGGACTGTATGAGCCACCCATACAAATGACATTCATTGCCTGCAACATATACCCACATAGATATCAAAGGATATAACACCACACACAGGTGTGCATAATTGGGAAAGCTTTATTTGTGTACTATGACAGTTTTATATGCCATGTCATATAGCTTTTTAGACACTGACATCCATATGAACAGAGTAATGCAACTGTGAAACAGTTATTCTAATACAGTAGTCTGGAAAGGTTGACATATGTTGCTGTACAGGCCGAGGCCTTCATCTAGTACAATAGTAAAGACAGACTGGGCCACAGCATACCAAACAATCAACAGTACGTAATGCAGATGTGCAGTTCAGCAGCCTCTATCTGCACTCTGTACACAATCCCTATTGGGTAAAGACCCCAGTTGACACAATGGAATGTATCTATTACATAACAAGGCATAACTGACACCATCACAATCACAATGACAAACAGAACATTCTGTATGGCAGGAGGCAGTAGACCTGCATTTACCCAAGGTGGATTGTATGGTAATGTACATCCAGATACCTTAAGGCAGCTTACCCCTGATACTCACACATGTTGTAACAGCCTAGGTTAGTTATGGTGCACTCCCCCCGACTCAATAATACTGGGCCATATACAACTGTTACAGACACTGGCCTCTGGAGTGAACTAGGGCACACATGTATTGTGTAGGTAAAGCCCACACATGTATGGCTCCAATCTCCCAGTATGTGTGGGGGTCACAACAGTAGTGGAGTGATGGCAGGAATGACAACATGACATACACACAGCCCACTGCATAACAACCCCTGACAGCATGTCATATGTGCAAAGCCTGGTATGTAGGTGGAGGACAGAGGCTGGAACACAGGCACATATGTGTAAAACTGTTGGCATACACTAAGCAAGATATGTATATGTGTGTATATATATATATATATATATATATATATATATATATATATATATATATATGTATAATTATATATACATATATGTTCACCCTATGTCCTGAACATGGAGTGGAGCCCTACCTCAGCCCCAATAGTCCCAACCTCTCAATGCAACGGGATGTCAGGTATGTATTGCAGGTATATTTGTAGACTATTGCTACTGTAATAGGGATTGTCTTCACAGAAATTGTGTGCGTGCGAGGCCACATCTGTTGTTAACATGTGCGCCATTGATTAAAGACAGACATCCTAAGGATATCATAGTACAGTACCACTGCTAGCACAGTAATGCCCCTGTGGACTACAGCTGAGATACGGACAATATATGTGGACAGTCTGACACACTCTGATCAGTCCAGGGGTATAGACAGAACCCCTTCATGCAAGACATGTGGACCAAGCCTGACAATGTGGATGTTAACAGCCATGTAGATGGGTATATCATGTAAATACTGGTATACATTTGCCCCCATAGGTTATGCATTCATACACCCCTGTCTGTCCAGAAACATAATAACCGCTGGTACAGAAGTGCCATGGCCACATGCTACCCATTAGTTAGTGACAGACATCTGTGCAGCATCCCACTGCTTTGTCTGATATACATGACTGTTATGGTGGCCCAGGAGCAGTACATCTGGCAAGTATCTGGACATGACATCTCACTGGGTAAGTACAGTAAGCTGCTAGGCATGTAACAAAGCACAGTGCAGGCTACAGGCAGACTGACTCAACACTGGCCTATATCTCCTATGTGGGAATACACATATACCTGCATAGATAGCAGGCTCTACAGGCATGTCACATCGCAAAGTAACAGACACCTGTGTGGAAGTGCATAACCACAACCTATGTGAACACAGCCACAGCCACATATGGTTAGCTAGAGTAATATTACAGTATATGGGCTATCTGATCAACACCATCCTCATATGTGCCACTCACACACCAACCCTACATATACTGGGCCACTACACAGTGTGGTCCCATGCCTGTCTGTGGTTTGGGACATGTGTGTTTGTCCCTAGAAACATGTAAGCTGATAAGGTGACATACAGTGGAGTAGCATGTAACATCAAATAGAACAGGACCAAGAACAATGACATCTACCACAGTCTCGACACAGGCCAGGGTACATATTCACTATACACACACTGTTGACAATTACCAGACTTACACATACCTCAGTACTGTACACACAACCACAGAATGTGCAGGCTATGTCCTCAAATATAACCCCTACTATACATAACATGCGTAGCAGTGTGATATCTCACTGGCTTGTTATCAGATATGCTGTCAATGAATATGATGTACAGAACATATGCACCCCCCTACTGCATGCCATACATACAAAGGTTGACAGAGTTGTGGCTGGAGGCACAAACACAGGGCAAATATTGACTTGTTGCTGTGATAACCTCATACATTTACTGTCGTAACAGGGTTTGTTGTAACATATATTCTATGAGGGATATGAAGTCAGTAACTCTCCCAACTGTCACCATCTACTGACTGCAATCTTCACACTACCTTCTGCAGTTGACAAATAGGTGCTCTGTGGGTAACACAAGGAACACAAGGCACCTCACACTGCCCAGTCTGCAGATGACCCTACAGATGGGGTTTCCTCATAAACATTGCACTGACATGACAAGTATTAAAACATGTTGGACAGCCATATCCACGCACACCCTGTTAAACCAACATTACCCCATCTGCAGTATAGCACCACTTACAGTCTGTAGTCAAGACAGGCACATCCCTCTCCTGTGTGTTGGCCTGTTTCCACAGTGTATGTTGTCAGAGGTAAGTCACTAATCCATCTGTGATGCTGTTTGCCAAACAGCAGATCTAGTTCCTGCTCACAGTGAATGAAAAGGCCCAGCACCAACATGATGTTCCTAGATATTGGAGTGTGTTTCCATGCAACTGGCTATGGGAATGTTACCACAGCTGTTCAACATGCAATCAGCTAGAGGAGGGCTGCAATTCATGCAGAGGCCATCAGGTGATCATGAGCTTCACTGACAATACACATGCTGTTGCCTAAGCAAAGCAGATGTACATCTCCACATCCACCAGAGAGGGAGTAAGAGAGACAGACAGAGGCAAAGGTAAGTTAGGGAGAGTAAAACATAAGCATGTTTGTGATACACAACTACCAGTCAGGGTATCAAACCCCTGACTTACTATGCACTAGTATCATATGTCTAAGCAGTCATTGGATGTGCCACATGCATTACATGTTCAGGAGTCCTCCAAACATATAGGTGATGGTGAGTGACATCTTCAACAGTGATATAGTAGCTACACGGTAGGTCTAGTACATGTGCCTGTCTGCATGAACATGTGTCAGCATCAACACAGCCACAATCTCACAGGGATGCACACACATTGACAAACTTGGCAGGGCCAGGGATACAACTCATCACTAGTTAGATTGCCACAACACAGTACTGTGCAGGTATCACATGTACCACAGGGGTTATACAGAGATTATATGGGCAAAGGGTATGGAGATGTCTGACATCAGACAGCATACTTCAGTATGCCAATGGGGGTTGTAGTGAGTGTGAATGTGGTCACAGGCAACATAAAACACACACACAGACACAGGGTGCCAGTACTGACATACATGGATGAACTGCTTCATTGGTGTGTAGTGGTCGGCTCTGCCAGACGGATATACAAGGCTAGGTGATGGGTATACCTTGGCATCAGGTGACATGACAATGGTCTGCAGTGTGGATCCGGGGTGTAGTGTCTGGTTTCCCCACACAGCTGGGTATTGTATTCACCATCCAGTCACCTGGGTAACTATTGTGTGTGGGCAATACTGTGCATTGCTTGCCATGTATGTGTTTCTTAGTCCATGACATGGATGGTGTCTGGGATGTGCACACCTCCCACATGGATGTACAGTGACATATAGAACCGTCCTTAGTGGATCACATTTGATGGCACCACAAATGTTGTAGGCATCCATTGGGGATCATAGTGAAGGTGCACTGTCTTCAGTTATGTGCCTATTGTACTGATGGACAGGGTGCCATGTCCTCTGTATCCCACTGCAATCACACCATGCTTGCTATCTGTGAACAGTATGCAGCGTACTACCAACATAGCAGCAGTTGTCTAGGCAAGTGTGTTTGTGTATGAGAGACAGGTTCATAGTGTACTCTGTGTAATACTAGTTGATTACTTTGTTCACCAGGCCTTGTATCACATTTAGGGGTGTGGATTGGCACCCCAGAATGTCAGCTGATTGACATCTGTCATCCTTGTAAGGTGGACATTGTGACATATAATATGGTCACCATATAGGAACATTACAAAACCGGCTCCTCAATGGGTCCAGGTTTTACACAGTCACAGCCACGTCCACACAGGTTACGAATTACAAACACACACAATTGTCATGGCTGGGATTAGAACTCCTACCTAGTTTATTGCACTACAGCATTATCCAGTTATACCACGTGCCACAGCGATTACTGGGATATTTATTCCCCAAAGGTGTATTTCACAGTTGATGATGTCAGCAGACTTGCCAAAGTAGGGCAGTGGAGGTTGTAGTGCCTGTGAATGGCCTCAAAAACATTGCTCCTCACTCTGACAAAGGAACACACACAATGTCTGGGAATAGAACCCCTACCTAACTAGTTTATAACACTATAGAATTACACAGTTATAGCACACGCCACAGAGATTACTGGGGTATTTTTCCCCAAAGGTGTATTTCATAGTTGATGATGTCAGCAGACTTGCCAAAGCAGGGCAATGGAGGTTGTAGTGCCTGTGAATGGCCTCAAAAGCATTGCTCCCTACATTGACAAAGGAACACAAATCCCAAACCCAGGAGCTGACACAACATGGGCACAGGATGTTAACAGTACACCAACCCACCTGTATGCTGTCAAGCTGGTATCGGTAACATATCATGCAGTACAGTGTGGCTTCCATAGAGGGTGTACAATGTGGATCCACTCAACATTTCTAGGATTCATATACACAGACACATATATGTATATATATATATATATATATATATATATATATATATATATATATATATATATATATATATATATATATATATATATATATATATATATATATATATATATATGTGTGTGTGTGTGTGTGTGTAACTACACATGCACACACAGACATATGTATAGGGAGATACATATGTAGAGGGTGCACACAATATGGTACAACCACTATGGCTACAGTTATCAGCATACCACATGGACACTGTATGAGCCAAACATACAAATGACACCTGTTGCCTGCAACATATACCAACAGACAGTTCATGGGATATAACACCACATACAGGTTTGCATACATGGGAAAGCTTTGTTTGTGGACTACTACAGTACTGTATGCCATGTCATATGGCTGGGCAGACTCTGAAATACATTCAGACAGAGTAATGCAACTGTCTAACAGATAAAGATATACAGTATTCTGGAAAGGAGTACATATGTTGCTGTCCAGGCCAAGGCCTTCAAGTAGTACAACAGTAGACACAGACTGGGCCACAGGATAACAAGCAGTCAACTGTCAATAATGTAGATGTACAGTCTGGCAGCCTCCATCTACAGTCTGTACACAATCCCTAGGGGGTGCATACCAAAGTAGACACAATGGGATGTACCTGTGATATAAAAAGCAAGACTGCAACCATCACAATTGCACTGACAAACAGAACAGTTTGTATGGCAGGAAGCAGTAGGCCTGCATTTACCCAAGGTGAATTGAATGGTACTGTACACCCAGATATATTCAGGCAGCTTACCCCTGTTACCCCCTCATTATTCACTGGTGTCAGTAGCATCTGTCCATACAGGGCATGCATATATGGCATGGCCTTTGTGGGTTACATTTGCTGGCTTGCCAGTTGTAGCAGGTGTCCATTGGGGCACATAGTGATGGAGCACTGTATGCAATGCATTGCCTATAATAGGGATGGGACAGGGTGCCACTGCAATCACACCATGATTACCATCTGTGGGCAATATGCATAGGACTACCAACTTATTGGTTGTTGCTTGGCCAAGTGTGTTTGTGTCCAGGATATGGGTGGACAGTGTTCTCTGGGTAATACAGGTGTTGCCTATATTGTTCCCCATTCCATGATATCAAATATGGAGGTACAGATTGTTTACCCCAGCCACTGTGATGTTTGGCATCTGTTATGCTTGTAAGGTGGACATTATGACATTTAATAGGCCCAACATATGGGAAAAGTGCAAAACCTGCTCCACATTGCTTTGTGCTTCACACAAGATATGTATGACGAATGCACACACACCAAAAGTCTCACAGTTGCCATGTCTAGGATTAGAACACCTACCTAGCTACTACAGCATTACACAGTTACAACACGCACCACAGAGATTACTGGGATACTCCTTCACCTAAGGTGTATTTCACAGGGAATGACATCAGCAGGCTTGTCAAAGAAGGGCAATGACAGATGTACTGAGTGTCCTCAAAAGCATTGGGCCCTACACATATGCACAAACACACACAGACTCACAGTTACCATGAATGGGATTAGAACACCTACCTAACTAACTACTACAGCACATTAGAGTATTATGCAGTTACAGAATGCACCACAGAGATTACTGGGATACTCCTTCCCCAAAGGTGTATTTCACAGGGAATGACATCTGCAGGCTTGTCAAAGAAAGGCAATGAAAGGTGTACTGACTGGAAAGCTACAAGGGGCAATTGTGTACAGTGATGAACATTTACGCATCATATGTTTTTGCAAAATAGGAGTGTGCTGTGTGGGAAAAACAGGCCTCATGAAAGGGGAGCTGTCTGTCACTCTCTTCCCACAGCTATTATGTGTATGTCTAAGCTGTTATAGTGTGCTGTCCTTGGATATATGTGCATATTGTCATCTATTGTGTGTGCAGAGCATGACTGGTGTGTTATGTTGAGTGTTTGCACAGACATCTGTGACTGACTGCTGTATATAGTCCACAGTTGTTTCCGGACATGGGCTTCATTTCTGTAAGTGTGTGAACATTCCCAGTATGAGTGTCTGTATTGCATGCGTGACTCCATTCCAGATAGGCTGTACTCCAGTGCAGGTTTTTGTGCTCTACATCTACAACTAGTAACCTGCTTCTGCAGGATATCTGTAGATTGGTTGACAATGTGGGCCGACACTGGGCAAAGGCTAGTGAGATTGTTGCTAATTGTGTCTGTGGTGCTTCTGCTACATGGTTTTGGTGCTGGCAGGGATACTCAGTGATATGTGGTGTTTTACCCACTGATGTTTTATGTCATCAACTATTGACAGTATACATCTTTGCTGGCAGTAGGTTCCTGGGGATTACAAGGTGAATGCAGCTTTGTCCAGTAATGTGGTGTGCAACCTACATATTCTTGCACACTCATGTCATTGTGGCGTGAAAACTGCAGACACTTGCTGATGGGTCTGTATATATGGTCCAGCATCTTGGTGCTGTTGTGGCTGTGGGTCCCATGCCTGTACAATTATCAACATGACAGGATGGTCATATCATGCTGTAGCCATACCTCCCAGGTATTCGGACTCATTGAGGTTATCCAGAGGCAGGGCTCATTATTCTGTTCATTAACGCTTCACAATTTGGTTTGCATGCAGGTTTGTGGCCACCCATCCCAGTGTTTGCAGCCATGATAAGTATGTGCACACATCAGGGTTTCACCCTTCACATACTCCATGGTGGCGATGCTACCCCCCTCCTCTATTAATCTGTCCTCTTCCTACCATTATGCACATGATATCTGATAGGTATGCCTATAGTTGCCACTCCATCCCAGCAGAATGTACAGGTTGGTCCACGGTTCATGCATTGGAACATGATGGACATACTACTGGGATTTGTCAACATGTCCTTTCATTTGTGTTCTGTGGACTGTGTTTTGTCATTATGTGGGAGTCCATTGAGTAGCATACAGTGGCGGTGCTGTCGGGACACAGACCTGTGACAGAGGACAGTGGGGCACTGGGTACTGATGCAGGCTATCTGTAGCAGACCAGTGCATTCTGTCAGTTGTACAGACCCAGGCTACAAGGCAATGTATTCCCCTGGGTTGACAGGATAGGTGTGCAAGGTGGTGATGGCAATTGTTTCTGTCCTTATCAATCCATTGGTGTGGATGCTGGCAGGGTGCATCCTACAGCTATGGACACACCTGCATGGGACACCTCTTCACCATGCTGCATTCTGTGAGTATTCACATAGTAATGTGGGGATCATATTGTACTCATTTACAGCAGCAGGGAGGTGGCCTGTGTGTTACCTGAGGTTGATGTTGGGCCAGACTGAGTGCATGTGTGCTAGTGTAGCTACTTGCAACTGCCTCACAGGTATACGTGGCCCTTTCCCCTGCTGGTGGCTAAGGGGTGGACACCAGCAGCTTCTACATACATCATACCTCTGCCTTTTGTGGTCTGCCAGTGTTTGCCCACAGTACATCTTAATTTTCCATACTACACAACCAACTTATGTGCTGGGAACCTGTATGTACAAACGAAGGGTGTCTCCATTTCACTGTGAGATTTTAAATAGTCTCTCACTCTATGGTACTTCCACCTGTGTACTGTAGGTACATCTGGGTCAACACTCATGCCATGTCCATCTTCCAGATGGTGACGGTTATGACATCTGTACAAATCATATGGTCTGCTGCTGCAACATGTCTTGCTGGGATACCAGACTGTTTGGCACTGCAGTTGTGTGGACGTGGCCCGGTCATCAGCAGTACTAACTACTGGACACCAGGACACACCATCCATGGCTATTTGCTGGACACTTTCACACAGTATACCACTCAGAACTACCTAACACACAGAAATCTGCCTATTGTAGATATGCGACTATCCCTCTTGCTGATTTGACCAGCTCAGGTACTCAGTGCTCACTGTTATTACTCCCACACATGGCTGGTAATACATTTCTACATAGGGTTGGTGGGGGCACACATCACAACTGTGGACATGTCCTACAACCACCTGATATGTCAGGTAATCTGTTGGCTTCCACACAAAAACCTGACAGTCAGATCTCTGCATATTGTACACATGCAACATTCCATCGTTATAATTGGGGCAGCTCAGGTCCTCTGTGCTCTGCTGCTGTGATACCCACACGTAGATGCTACTGCTATTCTACATAGGATTGGGGGGCACACCTGACAATTGTAGACATTTCTGCTATACCCACCTGATATTTCAGGTACCCTGTTGGCCTCCACACATCAGCCTGATACTCAGAGCTCTGCATATTGTACACATGACACAATCCATCCTTCTACTTTGGCACAGGTACTCTGTGCTCACTGTTATTACTCCAACACATGGATGCTAATACATTTCTACATTGGGTTTGGGGGGGCACACCTGTCAACTGTGGACATTTCCTTTGACTGCACTGGTATTTCTGGTAGTCTGTTGGCTTCCTTTTAAATCTGTATTCTGACCTATCCTGCAGACTACAGGCATATCAGTGTAGTACAATTTATAGGTTTTATTGACCTACATTGCCATTTCAGACTTCCTACCCTTCATGAATGATACCCCACTTCCCAACCCGTTATACTCTGTGTAGGTCTGGAGGGGGGTTGATCTCCATTGCCAAAGCACAGCCTTTCCTTGTGTTCATCTACACCTGTCCTGCTGGCTGGGTGGGACTGCTGTTGGATATGTGAACCTCCATGACATGCATGTGTGTGCCCTATGGACACACATTTGGGCCAGCACATGTCCTGCAGTGAGTTTTTTCACCTTGTCTGTTACTGCCTACTTTGTTGACACCAGCATTTGTTATGGTTGCATGCTGCCCATATAGCTGTCCATTATCTGCTGCCATCCCATTCAGCCACCCAATTCCCTTCTTTGCATGTTCACATCCATATCATTGATACAACTAGCAGACCATACTACTGCATTCAGTGATTGATAGGAAGGGTGACTTACCTTGCAGCTGTGCCAGTATTGAGGATGGTGCTGGAGGGCTGACTATGTCAGATGTACATAGTACACTCCCTATACATGGTAAAGCACAGGCAGTGTCATTTTTGGCATCCCTTTTACTGTATGTGTGAGTAAGAGAGACTTTCCATTCCCTGGGTTCCTACTGTGTCAGTGTGTGTGCTATGCATTGCCTCTTTGCCAAAGCCAAGGCATACTGTGCAAGCCTCCTTCTACCTACAGGTGTAGACTCAGGTTGTTCCTTCTCTGAGTCACTCTGTGCCTGTGCTGGCATTGGCAATGGTGGGGGGCTGTGGTGGCCCTGTCCCATGCTGTTCTTGCTGCAGCTGCTTCCGCAGGATCATGTTGTGTAGCATGGCACATACCATGAAAATTTGGGTACATGTAGCTGGAGAGTACTGCAAGGCTCCACCAGATGTGTCCAGGCACCAGAACCATGACTTGAGCATCCCATACACATGCTCTGTTATGATTCTTGTTTGTGCGTGTGCCTCATTATGGAGCTCTTGTTTGGGTGTGTGTGCATTCTGATGGGTGTGTGCATTCAGATGGGTGTCATCAGCCACGGCTCCAGTGCATAACCAGCATCCCCCAC
Source organism: Protopterus annectens (assembly GCF_019279795.1). Taxonomy (NCBI): domain Eukaryota; kingdom Metazoa; phylum Chordata; order Ceratodontiformes; family Protopteridae; genus Protopterus; species Protopterus annectens. The sequence goes on from NC_056739.1 coordinate 1,873,058,408, forward strand.
TAGCTGCCCGTATGGGATGTCCCCACTGGCAAATCTCTGGTACAGCTGCATCAGTTGCCAGATGTGGGAATTGTGATAGCTCCCAGGGCTTCCAGCACATGCATTCATTATAATGCCCTGGGCATCGCACATGACCTGGCAGTTGATGGAGGGGAAGCCCTTGCGGTTTACTTAGACCTTGCCATGCTCATGGGGCAGTGCTTTTATGTGTATGTGCATGCAGTCTATAGCACCCACTACTTCAGGATATTCTGCTATTTGTTGGAAGAGACGCATATTGTTAGCCAACGCTTCATGGGTGTTGAGGAAATATATGTGCTCACTGGCATGTGCTGACATGGCATCCAGGAACTGGTGGAGTACCCTGGATGCTGATGCCTGTGAGATCCCAATGATATCCCCAGTTGGCCTTTGGAAGGTACCTGTGGCTAGTATTCTTAAGCCTACACATACCTTGGTTTCCACTGGGATGAGTTCCCCTCTGTTGGTTCTGTGTCTGAGGTGTGGCCGGCACAGCTCAACGATATGCTGTAGGAAGTCCCTGTCCACCCTATAGCGCTCAATTATCTCCAGCTCATGTAGCCCCTGGTAGGTTTACCTGGGTCTGTACACTCTTCTCCTCCTCCTCACTGTGGGTTGGTTGTCAGCATTCACACCCTCACCACCCTCAGCCTCTTACACATGCTGGTTTGTGATAGCAAAAGCAGCCCCTAACATTTTTCTCTTGCTTTTGTTTTTTTGTAGAATTTCCCCATTTGTATACACCAGTGGTGCAGAGTTTTTGGGAAAAAACAAGGGGGAAAGGTCTTTGCATAGTTTATAGTGATGTGCTGAGCTGGGCTGGTCTGCTGCCTGTGTAATTGGCTGAGTCTGATACATTTCACCTGCCAGCTAAGCTAGTTCTCCTTGATTACCTTCCTACTGCTGTTTTCCCTTCCCATTGCCTCCCTGTTTAAGCCCGTGTGTGCACCGCGCAGAGTGCTCAAATGTGCACACTGCTGCTATTTCCTGGTTTAACTTATTTTTTCTTCCTGTAAAACCCAGTGCACGGTGCGCACACCCACTTACACTTTGTAATGAGTGCTAGGCAGGTTTAGACACACCCCCTAGCTTAGCTGTGCTAAGCTAGGAGCAAACCTGAGCCACAGGGCTCCAATCCCCTTACAGTATGCCTGACACACCCACCCATGATGTCACCTACCTCCTAGTCTTACACCCAGCTGTTCATACTCTTACATTGTTGGGACCTGCCTCACATGCTGGGGAAAACTGGGATTTACTATCCTTCCCCTCATTTGCATAGGATTGCCTGCTAATGCATAGTTACATGTGTCACACAGAGCCTCCCCCCTTAGCAGCCACTACTCATTGGCCAGGTTGTCTTCTACCTGCCATTGACTTGCAGTTTTGCCCATTGTTAGTTGCACATGGATTATCTCTGAGGCATTGTGCTGCACCACTAACCTGGAGGTGTGGGCATCCTTGATGAATATCGATACACCCCTGCCTTTTGTGTTTTAGTCCAGATTCTGTGGCTGAAAAGTATGGTATGAGTTGTAGCCTGGTAGTGCTGGCGTCCTCTCTGAATTCTTAAACCAGGTTTCTGTTACTGCACAGATATCAATGTTCTCCATACTGAGGAGTGCCTTGAGTGCATGCATTTTGAGGTTTAGACTTCTGGCATTGAGTAGCATTACCCTCAGTTTTTGGTTACTTTTGCTATTTATGGTCGTGGGTTTGTCTTTTCAGCCTTGCCTAAAAAAGGCACTATGGGGGCAGCAAAAGCCTTGGCCAGTATTCAAACCCTAAGGGTGACAGGTGCAAGCCATCTCTTGTGAACCAACGTGGCTTGTCGAGCATGTCATCCCAGACAGACAGATACTGGATCCCCTTTTAATGACACTAGAAACTTAGCCAATTTTTGAAATTGATATTTTTTTCTATACTGTGGCATCTTTCTTGGTGAGGGCAGGATGCTACTCAAAGTCAGGGTCATACCAGCCTGGGCTACGTGATCAGAGTGCTCTTCCATGTCTCTTTTCATGTAGTCCAGGGAGGTACTTCTCAGGTCAGTCACACCAACATGGACAATGACAGAGTTGTATTTGTACTTGTTCTGGAGTGACCTGAGTGCTTGTGTCATGTGGAAGGTCCTGGCACCCGACAGGCAGCTAACTGTAACCTTCTCCTTGTCCAGCCTAGTTAGTGGGACATCAGTGTGCCTGACTATAGAGTCACCTGTCACTAGTGTGTTGGGTATGTTATTTGGCCTTAAGGGCTGTGATTGCATGGCACACTGATTATGTGAAGTATGTGTTTCATGGTTTGTGATGGGGTGTGGAGGTTGCTTGAGTGTCTCCTTTGGAGGTCTCTGTTGCTTTTGCAGATTTTTATTTAGAGCATCCGAGCATGTTTTTGTGTATTTATGTGTGTTATTTGCCGGTGTTGGTTCAGTAGGTCTATGTGAGACTGGTGGTGTGCTGCAAGTATTTTTCTTCTCCTCTTGACTGCCAGTTCTAGTTTTGGGTTGAGAGAGCTTTGCCTCTAGTTTGGCTGTATAATTGCATCTCTCGCATATATTAGTGTTTGGAGGTAGGAGGAGAGGGTTGTCTGTGTACATGAGGCAGTTGTAACATTGCCTCAAAATGCCCAGATTCACCAGTTGGACAGGAGAGTACACCTAAAATTGCCCTTTGGACATGCCTGAATAGGTAGTGAGCTGTTTTACTGATTGGCTGGTAGGGACGAATAGAGAGCCTTGTCCTTCTGGACAGTATAGGGGGGGTCTAGTGTTAGGGTTAATTAGTGCTTGCTATGAGTTTTGAGCAAGTGCTGGGCTGTGAAATTATTGGCTTGAGTGCTTAAGTTAAAAGTTTGCTTAGTTACAAGGGAAAAATTGAAGAGTAGATTTCGTGGGGCCGGGAATAGTTTAACCTTAGCTAACCGGTGCTGCCCGGCGCGCAAAACCAGACAAATGCGTTTTTTATAGCAGGGAAATGAAAGAGACAGAAATTAGCCCAAAATGGCCAATAAACTACTAACTTTTGGGCTGAAACCACTCCTCCAGGGACAGATAGGCTGTTCAAAGCTCCCCTCTCTCACAGGTGAACAGAGAAACTTCCTTCTATCCAAGTAAGGTATGGGCAACACAGAAACTTGTAACACAGCCCTGAATTCTGCAATAACCTGAAAACTGGACTATACTAGTTCAAAAAGGCAGTAAACAAGTATATTTTATTTATTTTTTGTTTTTTTTTTCATAAAATAAAGCAGATACAATAAAAAAACACTTTAAATGCACAGAAATGGCTATCACACTTTAGTGTGCAACCTACAACAGTTAAACAGATTATTTAAACACAAAAATGACTTAGTTCAAGTGCAGGCAGCAAATATGTACAATATGTAGCAGAAACAAGCTTTTTAAATCACAGAAATGCTAAGAAATTGGTATTTTAGGTGGAATTAGTTAAAGACAGCAAGAAAATGCAGAAAAATGATACTTAATCACTCCAAAGTCTCTCTTTTGTCTCTCTGCTGCTGTTGAACTCTGCAGGACACCTGGCAGGCACTTGCTAAGCTGAATCCAAGTGCAAAAAACTGCACAAATGCAGTTTTTATAGCAGGGAAATGAAAGAGATAGAAATTAGCCCAAAATGGCCAATAAACTACTAACTTCTGGGCTACAGCAAACAAGGTGCACACATTTCAGAAAGAAACAGTAGAAATAAGCAGGTATAATAAGCCTTTAACCAGAAATTCCCAACTCGAAAGGGCAGAATCTAGTCTCTCCTCCCACAAGAGTGCAGACAACAAACCTTCTTAATATAAAATAACTGGCCTGGAGCCCAAGTGCTTAAACCAGAACTAACACACTTTAAGAATAACAGACACTGAACCTTCAGTCAACAATTCCCAACTTAGAAGGATGTAAGCTACCTGTCCTGCTACAACAGTGCAGACCACAAACCTTCTTAATGTAAAACAACTGGTCTGAAGCCCAAGTGCTTAAACCAAAAGGCTTAGAATAACAGTTACAATTTAATCAGGCTACTACCAAGCAGTAATAACTCAGGCAGAATAATACAACTGAGTACTTTTAAGAAGAAGCACAAGCAAAATAAGGTAATAAATTGTAAAGAAACACAATTACAGTAAAAGCAGATGAATAAAGTGCATTTTTATATAACAATAGAAAACGATCAAACTGATTTAAACAAATTACCCAATTAACCAGTAAAAGAAACTCAAAACTTGAGCCCTGTTCCAGCAGTCTTCAATCAGGCAAGTTCTAACCGCACACTACTGCCACTAGGGTGCAGGGGAACCTTCTCCAAAAAAGATGGCCTGGATTAGTGCTCAAGGTATATGAACAAAGCTAAATTCAGCAGGCTTGAATCTAGTCTATGCTTCAGCAGACAAGGTGCATCAATATCAGAAAAACAGTTCAAATAAGCAGGCACAGTAAGCCTTTGGCCAGAAATTCCCAGCTCAGAAGGGCAGAATCTATCCTCTCCTCCCACAAGAGTGCAGACCACAAACCTTCTTAATGTAAAATAACTGGCCTGGAGCCCAAGTGCTTAAACCAGAACTAACACACTTTTAGAATAACAGACACTGAACCTTCACTCAACAATTCCCAACTTAGAAGGATGTAAGCTACCTGTCCAACCACAACAGTGCAGACCACAAACCTTCTTAATGTAAAACAACTGGTCTGAAGCCCAAGTGCTTTAACCAAAAGACATAGAATAACAGTTACAATTTAATCAGGCTACTACCAAGCAGTAATAAATGCAGCAGAATAAACACAATTGAGTACTTTTAAGAAGAGGCAAAAGCAAAATAAGGTAATAAAGTAGGAAGAAATACAAATACAGTCAAAGCAAATAAAGTGCATTTTTTTTTATATTATTTTTATTTTTTTATATATAACAATAGAAAACAAGCAAACTGATTTAAACAAATTACCCAATTAACCAGTAAAATAACTCAGACCTGAGCCCTGTTCCAGCAGTCTTCAATCAGACAAGTTCAGGGCCTAAGTGGGTATGCCTACTCAGATGTTCTCTCTGTATTAAACAGGATGAGCTAATGATACTAGACTAGGATAGAGCTGGGATAGGGCAGAACAGATGGGAATGGTAGGAATGTCTTTTACTGGCTGTTTTTCATTATGTTATACTGCAGCTATAAAGGAGCAAATGTATTAACCTCTGTGTTACTGTTAATTGTTATGTTGTTGCCTTTACCTCTTGTTTAACTTCTTTCAGGACCATCAGGCCTCCAGCAATGCTTGCTTTCTGTAGTTTGTAAGCCAATTAGTTTGATGTCAGTACTGCTGATCAATTTAAACAAATATTGTAGCATGGGATATTGATCTCAGGTGTGTTGTGTGCATTGCAGGGCTGTATGTAATAGAGGCAGCAGTGTTATCTTGTGTGCATATGTTGCACTATATTAATGCACTCCTGTGTTTCTTTTTTTTTATCACAAGTGTGTCTGACAGAATGGAATGGTATTGTGGGCCCTGTGTCACCTGATGTCAGTGTCTCATCAGACTCTGATGATGATGGTGGTCAACCTGAGGCACAGTCAAGGGGAGCAGAGGTTGAATCTGACACAGAGGTTGACATATTTCCATCCCCTGCATTGACAATGCATACAGCCAGTAAGTCTATGCCTACCTAGTCCACTGAGCCCACAGATATTGGACAGGTGGAGGGCAAGGAGATTGATCAGGGAAATATGGCTTCTGTAGCTTCAGTGCCCATTGAATCTGGCCTTGGTCAAAGTGTGGCCAAGGTGCCAAGCAGAAGGATTAATAGGGGTGCTTGGAGGGGGTGTGCTGACCCTCCTCTACATGGTGCAGATGCCACACCCCATGCCATTCTACGCATGCTTAGGGCAATCATGGAGACACAGACATGTTCCCATAGGTGCTCCAGACAAATGCTTAGGGTTGTGGATGTGGCTCAGTCTGACATGCATGACATGCATGACTGCCTCCACTGTGTTGCCGATTCACTGGATCAGATTATTGACATGTTGGAAGAAGGGATGCTTGTGATGGACTGAGAGGTATCTGTCATGGAATGAGCAGTGTCTGTGATGGAAAGTATGCTGGGACGGGAATGTCATCCTTATGGGCATAGGTCAGCTGCAACATCTGCTGATAGCCAACATGGCTGTGCCCAATCTCATTCACGTAGTGAAATGTCTTCCACTGCTCCATCAGTGAGTGTGCTGTCCACATCCAGACATGGCAGTCCATGGGGTCAAGGTTCTGGGGGCATTCCTTGAAGGGAGCTCATCCAGCAGACAGCAGTCACATTCAGGTAGCAGCACTGCATCTGAGCATGGTCCTGGATGTCAACGTGCCAGTGCAACTCCTGGCAGAGACAGTTCTTGTGGTCATGTATGACGATGAACTGACACCTCTACCATGCATGGCTCACACCTGTCCAACACACCGTGATGTAGATCTACCACCCAGCTTGGCAGGTTTCATGCACACACTCACACACACGTTTCAGCTGAAGGACCCCTAGGACACACACACACACAGCAGTTACTTATTTTATCTCACTGACCATTTTTTTGTCCAACTATCTGCCTACTTCTTCTTTGTACTCACAAACACTCACCAACCTCTTGTGTCAGCCTAGGCATCCTGCACCCCCCTCAAACACCCTGTGCAAGTGATATCTGTGACATATCCCTGTGCTCTACCTTCCTGATTCAGGGATACAAATGGAGTGTCTCATGCTTAGGGTGCATAGCTAACTTATTGCTTACTATATCTGCATTGGCACTGTAGAAATGTTCATTGTACCTGTGATTTATATTGCCTTTGGAAATTTAGACAGTTGATAGTATCCCTAAGTCACAACTTTATCGTGAATGCTGTTGTGAGGGTTGTGAAGTCAGAAACTGCAATGTGTATCATTACTTTGTAACTTCTCTCTGTAATGACCACCACACAACACCCTGTGTGAGTGCTTATGCCCGAGCCATATCCCTGTTTTCTGTATTTTGGATTCAGGGAGGCAAAGGCTTTCTATCTGATGCTCAGAGTGAATAGCGAACTTTCTGCTAAGTATATCTGCATTTGTGATGTTTAACTGGTCATTGTGCATTTAACTTGTATTGACCTTGGACAGTTCCACAACTGATAGCATCAAAATGTCACAACATTATAGTGGATGCTCTTGTGAGGGTTCTGACATAAGACACTGTGATGTGTATAATTAATTTCTGTCATGTGTCTTACAGGATTTTTAAGTCCAAACATATGGTGCACATCACAGTTCACCCCATGATATTCCAATCTTAGGACTGTATGACAGCCTGACATTTTTGTTTCCCTTTCCTTAGTGTTCTTCATTTTAAGTTCTTATTTGTTTCCACTGTTTGCGTTCATGTACGATGGGAAACCAACAACTTCTATGGATTTAGGCAGACATAGACAGTATGCCTTGGCATTGGCTAAGAGACAATGCATATCACATTTATTCACCAACTAGGGGCCTAAAACCTTCCTCCTACTTACATACATATAGTAGCATTGATGCCAGGTAACTCACACAATCTTTACCTCCCAATGTATTGACTGTGTACTGCTTGCATCAATCAGAGTCAGCCCTGAAGTGACACCATGGCAACTGCTGCATTTATGAGGTAACTCCTGAACCTGGACTGTATGGCTTAATAATATCATGGCATATCCTTGTATTTCATCACTTTATATAGTATGCAAGTTAATGGTGGAAGATTTGTACAGAAATTCCCTTAACATGTGACAGCAGAGACATTTGACTTATATGTGTCTGTTAGCAAGTAGTAGGCCTCAGGCATCAAAGATTCACACAAACATACCTCTGAAGAATACCGATGAACACTGCATGCCCTCAGTTTAGCACCATAGATTTGTAATGGGAAATCATTACAGAGAGAAGTTAGAAAGTAATGAGACACATTGCAGTTTCTGACATCACAACCCTCACAAGATGAAATAGGCAGGATAGAAAACAAGGAGAGTAACAAGAGCAACATATCCTTGCTTATGCCACAACAGTAGCTCAGCTTGATCCCCCTCAAAAGTAGAGTGCATCCTTGCATGTGCCATAACAGTAACTCACCTTTGCTGCCCCCCCACCAAAAGCAGTCTGTGTTTATTTGAGCCATCTAACCTGCCTTTCATTTGATGGCAACTGCATATCCTAGTATTCCCAGTTAATATCCTCACACATTTTCAGGTAAATGATACAGACTGGCTTACACACTGCATGCCTCTGAGTACTGGTCAAATAACTGATGAATGACAAAGAAACACAGAAAGGTAATACAGAGTTGTATATTTGCAAGCAATGATTATAACAGGTTATGTGATCACTAAGTGCACTACATCTGAATATATTAAATATAATAAATGTACAAATAACAGTTTATGCCTTGATATCAGTGAATATTCAGTTGCACATGGTTGTGTGAGGAATTACTTCATTTCTTGCTGCAAAGCTGTTTGTATGGCAAAGACGGATAAGGCACCCATCATGTTATCTGAAAGTGCATTGGAGTGAGAGTTAAGTTCCAGACTTATGTAGACATATCACATGTGTAGTGACATTTTCTACTGTGTATGTCAAAGACTGATTTTCCTCATTTCAACTATTTCTCAGTATTTTTTTGGGGGGGGTACTCTTTGCTTGATGTGACACTTAGTACAAACGGGTTTGGCTTTGCTCATCTGGTTTGCAAGTAAAGGGCAGTGCACAAACTGGGTGAATGGACCATCCAGGTAGCAAACAGGACCCAGACAACCACAGACATAAACTGGATACATTCAATTAATACTACTGGTCATCATGCAAACACATTGCCCAGCACTGAGCACCTTCGACTACCATGTCTGCACAATGTTAAATGATGCACATTTTCAAATGTTGCAAAACCAAAAAGTGAGCACTCTCAGTAAGCACAAGACCTGCAGTTGGTGTACAAACATCATTCTACATTGGTCTTGATCTGTGGTAGGCATGGCAGGTGTTCATGGAGAGTGTTTGAGATTCCATCCTCAAAGATGGGGTGCCCAGTAGTCCAAAGTATTTGTTGGACACATAGTAAATAAACATGGGCCCAGGCTATTGCAGAGGAACTACTGTGGCTCAGATTAAAAGTCAGAGGCATGGAATAGTCTTTCTTGGGTTTTGACCAGTGTTACCAGTATCCTGCACACTGTTGAGTAATTTAGAAATCACTACAGAGACCCCCAGATGAGGAAGAGGGATACATTCTAATTTTGAATCAAGGAATTTAGGACTGGGGCACCTCACAGATGTGTAAGTATCACTTACAGAGACTTATTGTAAGAGTTAAAAGCTGGATGTAGTCAGGATTGGTATTCATAATGGTATTCTGTTCTATTATGTTTTTTCCTTAGCCATCACAGACTGAGATTTGAATGCATGAACCCATGCTGCGTGATTGGCATGGATGTGAAAAGCATGTCATATGTTTGCATCCATCCATCTTTTTGGTTCATTATACAGTTGTTTCAAATTGAGCATGAATCTCTCAACTGTAAAAGGAAACTATGCAAGTATTAGTCTGTAGGCCAAAACAACAGTTCGTATTAGAGAGTAGTCAGAGATTGTGGGTTCAAAAAACACACTTCCCAAATATACAGTACTGTTAAGTTTTTATACGTTTTGCAATGTAACATCAGACCTCTAAACCAGTGGCATCAAAGGCCTGCTCTAAACTGCAATCAGTATAATTGGAACACACATATGTGCAATATATGCACTCATCAAGGATTGCTTGCTGCAGTCTGTAATATAGTGTGCTTCTGTTATGAGTTGTGTAGTCTTAACAGTAAAAAAAAGTATTTTTAGGAGTTGGTAGTCTTATAAGTAAAGGTAACAGAATAGAGTCAAATATTTATATCAATGCATTGTATGTCACATATGAAGTTACTAATGTTCTCCTTTTTTTTTCTCTCACCCCAACCCTTATTTTGTCTCTTTTTATTTTAATTTGTTAATTTTTTTTCCACACAGCACAGATGGGTAGGCCTGGCCCACAGGATCCACCTGCCACAACTCCACCGGCTATGGCACCAAGGCCCAGCATGTCTGAGACACAACCTGGTAGAATCCCCTCTGCTGCCCCTGCACTACCTGGTCCATCAGGTAGTACTGCCCCACAGGATAGACCAGTGGCTCCCTCCAGGACAAGTGGCAGAGGTGGTGATTTTATTACCCACGATAAACTACCAGGGTTGGTGCATAGGATTTTGCACCACACAGCTGGTGCATACCTATGCCAGAAGGAGATAATGCTCTCCATCATTGTACTGAATAACGCAAGCTGATTCAGATATCAGACACTGCAGCCAATGGTGAATAGAGGTCACAGATATGACAGTCCAGTGGGTGATGACTCGATTCTCACTGTCACCCAGCTTGACGTGCATGAGATCACAATGTCTCCACCCTCAACCAAAACAAGGTGTTCACCCATCTCTTGTGTCTTTTACCATTCTCGTGTCTTGCCTTGTATGTCCTGTCTATCTGCTATTGCTTCGTCACCTACCCAGCCTACCTGATGTAGACAGACAGGTTGCACACTGGATGTGCTGGGCAGTGGTGTTGTAGCCTGTGGAGTGGGGGCAGGAGGATCGTGTGGAGCAGGCCTACCCTACTGTGCAGTGGGAAAAAAAACAAATAAAATAAAGCAAACAAATAAATAAAAGAGAAGATAAGGGTTGGTGTGAGAGAAATAAAAGGGAGAACATTAATAACTTCATATGTGACAAACAAAACATTGGTACAATTATTTGACTCTATTTTGTTACCCTTACAATTAACACTACAAACTCCTAACACATTTCTTTATTACTTTTAAGACTACCCAGTTCATAGCAGATGTACTTTATAGTGCAGATTACAGACAGCAATCCCTGATGTGTGCATATATTGCACATATGCTTGTTTCAGTTATACTGACATGAAGTTTACAGCAGACCATTTGTGCCACTGATATAGAGGTCTGAAGTTACAATGCAATAATGATGAAAAACATAATGTATATTTAGGAAGTGTGTTTTCTGCACCCACAACCACTGACTACTCTCTAATACTGTACTGTTATTTTGTCCTACAGAGTACTACATGCAAACTTTCCTTTTACAGTTTAGAGATGCATGCTCACTGATTTTTGGAATATGGAACTGTTGTTTGTGCTACAGACTAAGACATGCATACTTTATTTTACAGTCGAGATATGAATGCTGCATTTGATATAACTGTATAAAATACCAACTAAGCTGTCTTTAACTGTTAATGCTACAATAACAGTACTGTTCTGATGCATACATACCACATGTTTCTTGCATGCTTGCCAATTGAGCAGCATGGGATCTCACAGTCAATGTTTACTCTGTGGCAGCTGTGGAAAAAACAGAACAGAATACCAGATTCAGTGGTTGAGGATATCTCGATTCCTCCTCTGGAGGTCATCAAAATGATGTTGGCATTGTACACCAGTGTGGGGGATACTTGTAGCACTGGTCAAAGCCCTGGCAATACTATTGCAGACTTCAGATTTGTATTCTTAGTCTAAATAGTCTTGCTGCAGCAAATTGGGCCCATGCTCCTTAACTAGGAGTCCAATAAAGACTTTGGACACCTGAACACCCCACCTCTGCCCTCAGATGACACCAGACATGCCTACCATAGATCAAGCCCAATGTAGAATGAGCATTTCCTCCAACTGCATTTTATATCCTGATTTTTTCCCATGAATTGCACATATCATGCTTCAATGAAAGAGGGTGTGCACTGCTGGGCAATTTGTTTGCATGATAGTAAGCAATGCACAACAGTGGCAGGCAATGCAATTTCAAGTTTATTTGATATACAGACACTTGTGTAAATGTGTTAGGCAGATGGGAAGGCCATGCCAGTCCAGATAGCACAGATATACTTGCATGAACATAGCACACAGCATACCCACACTCATACTTGTGATTATAAATGGACAATATATAGATAAATAAATAAATAGGTAAATAACTGACACAATATTAGTGTCTCAGCCCTCATACATATAAATATTATTATCATCTACACTATGTCAGGCCTTATAAGTGACAGTGACAGTGACAGTGAGTATAATGTAAAGTGGAACAACATAAAAACATTTTTTGGAATATGCTGTATTCAAACCCTGGGCCATGTGTACAGTAGCTGTTACCACAAGTAGGTTGACAAAACAGTTGTGTATGTTGCACTTCATTGCTATAATCTACAATGTCACAACAATAAACTAAAGTTTGCACACCCTGTACTAGGACTCAGGACCATCTGCACTCCAGACCTACACTTAATACCTGCTGCCACAGGATTACTTACATGACATTCCATATCTAAGTATTCATTGTAAAGTTCTCACTGTTAATTACAGCACCATTCTGCTTACTGTGTTTGCATGATGGCTAAAAGTATTAATTGAATGCATCCAATTTATGTCTGTGGCTGTCTGAGTCCTGTCTGCAACCTGGGTATTCCATTCATCCAGCTTGTGCACTGCCGTACTTCATGCAAACCACATGACCATAGCCAAACATGTTTGTGCTAAATGGCACATCACGCAAACATTGCCCACCCAAAAAAAATAAATAAATAAAATAAAAAAGAATTGGATAAATAGTAGAAATGAGATAAATAATCTATGGCAGTACCCCAAACAAATTTCAATGAAGAAAACTCAAGAAAGGAAAAACAATTGCAGTGCTGTCATACAATCTGCTTTTGCAGCCAGCAACCTTACACAGAAATGCTATTCTCATCACACCTCTCAAATGTCCAGATTTTTGCAGAATGTCCAGATTTTTGCCTCATATTTTTGGTTTGATCCTTGCAAAATTTGTGGCTTTCTGGAAAATCACTGAAGATTGAAGTCAATAAATAATGACGTACATTTGAGTTTCATACTTCATATTCTTCAAAAAATGCATGCTAACACAAATCCTATTATTCTACCTACTTTCGAATTTTATAAGAACAATATTTAAAATCTACCTGGGATTCAGGAAGCTTTCATGTAGCGTCGGCGATCTAACACCAAATATGGCCGCCGAGCGATCCAGGTACAAGCTGTTTCCACGTGCACTACCAGAGTACGCCACGGCGCATGTATGCTAATTACCCCATGTGCAGCAGTGTAGCATGCAAATGAAGGTATATAGCGATTCATGAAGTGGTGCAGGCATAGTGTAAGCATGAAGAAATGTAAACCAAAAAAAAACGGTTAACATTTTTTCAAACATAAAATCGGAGCCATGAAAGCGGACCAAACTTACGTATTATAAAGTTAATATATGCCAATTGCTAAATATATAGCAAATGGCATAAAAAACATGCACAACACATAAAAAATGACATTTAATGTCATGGCCACACTAATGCAAAGTAAACCTGCAGTGCATCGGTGCGCAAACAGGATCATAATGAAAATATATTTAGATGTCCAAAAACTGCAATGTAACACAATACATGAATTCCCCATAATAGTCAATGGCACGCATGCTACACCACCACCATGGTGCAAGGGTTGTTAAGGGTCTGTGACAGTGTTCTGCATGGTAACTAGGAATTAGTAGTCAATGCCATGCAAATGATTCAAGTAATACTGAATTGCAAACTCTCCGTCGGCGTAAGGATGTACCACATGGCGTAGCAGTACAACACCGAGGTGTGGCCTGGAGGTAAACATGACATCAAGAGAGGGGTGCGCCACTGTTGCTGTAAGCACATTGGAGCATTGCTAATCCAGGTTGCCTATTGCTAAGCAAAGCCACAGGATAGGGGTGTGGAAGTAGCCATTGCTTTGCTTAGCTGAGAGCAAAACAAGGTAACCAAAAGTGCATGTGAACGTGGATGAAAACGTGCTTGAAACTCGGTAAAGGGCTGTGCACGGTGCGCACCACAGCTGAAACAGGAAGGATACGGTAAGACAATAAAGAAATGCCGTAGCATGGTAATTGGAGTATAAATGAGTAATTAACACCTAGGAACTCACAGTGGGCCATTGACAACAGCTAACAAGGTTAATAGCTACCTGCAGAACAGGAAAGGGGAGGTGCTGTACTGCAAAGAAAAGAGAACTGTCACAGCAGAACAAAGCAAACTTGCAGTAGATAAGCTACATAACACATTTCACAACACAATCCTGGGTTGTGAAAGTACAAGACAAGAAAGCAGGCAGCTGGATGCATGCCAGACAATGGGAGGGAAATTGGGTTGAAAAGTGAAGTAAAGGGTAATAGAGGAATCACGGCAGCCAAGCGTAAGTCAACACCAAAGGCCCAACAATAGCAGTACATGCTGTAAAACCCATAATTAAGATACCCTGCAGCTGGAATTGCACATACACACACAACCAATTACACCAGCATCATCCATTGCACAATAGTATAAGGTGTGAAAGCCCCACACACACACTTGTGTATTCCCAGACATACTGCACCATTGGTGTATATAGACGGGGAACTTTTAATATGTACATGTTAGGGGCTGCCATAGCTTTGATTCACCAGCATATGTTGGAGACTGACGGTGGTGTGGAGGATGATGCTGACAACCATCTCAGGCACCGGAGGAGGAGAAGAGTGTTCAGACCCAGGGTAACCTGCAAGGGGCTACATGATCTGGAGATAGTAGAGCATTACAGGGTGGACAGGGACACCATCAGCAACTTGTTGAGCTGTGCTGACCATGCCTCATAGCCAGAAGTAACAGAGGGGAACCCATCCCAGTGGAAAGGAAGGTATGTGTAAGCTTGAGAATACTAGCCACAAGTACGTCCAAAGGCCAACTGGGGATATCATGGGGATCTCGCAGACATCAGCATCCAGGGTACTCCAACAATTCCTGGATGCCATGTTACCACATGCCAATGAGCACATATACGTCCCCCGAACACAGAAGGAGTTGGCCAGAAATATGCATCTCTTCCACTGTATGCCAGACTACCTGGAGGTACTGGGTGCAATAGACTGCATGCACATACGCATCGAGATATCACCCGGTGAGCAGGTAGGCACTACATAAACCACAAGGGATACCCCTCCATCAACTGCCAGGTCGTGTGCAATGTCCAGGGCATTATCATGGATGTGTGTGCTGGCAGCCCTGGAAGCTATCACAACTCCCACATCTGGCATGCCTCACAGCTGTATCAGGTATTTGCCAGGGGGGGCATTCCATATGGCCACCTGGTGGGGGATGCTGGCTATGCACTGGAACCGTGGATGATGATTCCCATCAAAAATGCACAAACAGCCATGCAAGAACGCCATAATGAGGCACACGCAGAAACCAGAATCATCATAGAGCATGTGCTTGGGAGGCTGAAATCAGGGTTCTCTTGCTTGGACATACCTTGTGGAGCCTTGCAGTACTCTCCAGGCACGTGTGCCCACATCTTCGTAGTATGTGCCATACTGCACAATATGATCCTGCGGAAACAGCTGCAGCAGGGACAGAATGGTGAAGGCCCTCACAGCCCACCACCATTGCTAAGGGCCCCACAGGCACAGAGGGACTCAGACCACGAACACCCTGTGCCAGCCCCAGTAGGCAGACAGAGGCATGCCCAGTATGCCCATGCCTTGGCAAAGAGGGAATGTATAGCACACACACTGACAGTTTAGGCACTTATGGAATGACACCCTTCTCCACCAGCAGACAAAGCAAACATGAATGGCACACACACACGACCACCTGTAAATTGTCATGTATAGGTGGTCTGCTGTGTGCATCCTACATAGGCAGCCCTCAAATATTGTACACACAACCGCCATTGACACTAGGTAAGTCAATACCTGAACAGTAAATTAAGCTATCAGCATATGTCCATACTGTATGTATAGGTTCATAGATACATAGGTAGGTACATGCCTAACTGCCCGAGGCCACTCATAAGCATAGCCAAAAAGTGTATGCTGTCGCCACCCCATTGATTAACTAACTGTCCCTCTGTGGAGCAGAGCCAATTGCGGGATCCCTGGGGTGTATCCACTGTTCCCCACCCACTCTGCAAGGATCCCCTGGAGTGTTAGTGAGAGGTTTTGTATAATGTAATCAGGGATGTAGTTCCAAATAATGGGGAGTATCCATGCCAGGAATCTTCTCAGATGATTTACATGTTACATAGTATACCATAACCACAGCTTGCATATATAGGTAGTATTCCACAGAATAATAAACATTTGGAACACACAACCGCTGAAATATGCGTTAATCACCCTTGCACTACCAGTGCCTGCTCTGAGTGGTAAAATTACCACTGCCAGGATTAGAACATGTAACCATGTACACAATAACCTACTACTAAGCTACCTGAGATTTACCAATGCAGTTGTGTATACTGACAGGATAAAACACAAAAGGTAGGAATGTGTGGAAATAGGACAAACCGGCATGTACCCAATGAAAGGTGTATGCTAAATATATATATATATATATATATATATATATATATATATATATATATATATATATATATATATATATATATATATATATATATATAAATCAACATAAATATACTCACGAGGCTTAAAGTCCGAAAGACCACAGTACCGAAACACCAGAAGCACGAGGTTTAAAATCCCGATGTTAAGGGACATTTAGTCAGTGCTTCTGGTGTTGCGGTTCAGGTAGATTACTGCATGTAAGTGTGTTTCTGAGGGCTGTAGTGTGTGTAAGTGTCTGTTCTGAGTGTGGTGTGTGTTCCCGGGGGACTGTAATGTGTGGGTGTGGGGTTGCTTTGTGTGTCTGTTTGTGCGCTCTAGAAGTTAGAATATTAAAGTAGGGGGGTGTGGGGGGCACAGACACCCACATGGGGGGTGTAGGGGGGCTTGCCCACCTGCTCATACGTAGTGTAGGATGGTTTGTTTGGATGTGGTGGGTAGCATTGTGTCTGTGTGTATGTGAGTGTGTGTGTTCCATGTTTGTGTTACTTTCGCGATTTTGGTTGTCGCTGTTGGTAATTTGGGGTATGAGAGTCTGGGCCCGGTACTGTGGGCATCGGAGTTGTGTGGTTTCGGGATTCCATAGGTATCACGTATACAGTGGTTGAAGTGTTCATATATGAGTATAACATGGACCATAGCAATCACACATTCCGCAACAAACAAATTTTATGAACAAAGGATATGGAGAGTATATGCCTATACACTATTACAAATATGCGCTATGGACATGAGCCAATGATAGGGTTACCACCTGTTCCACTTTGCGAGGGACAGTCCCTCTTTGGGCAGTTGCGTCTTGACCAAAAACATTAAACTTGGCAAATTATATCCCATATATAATGCAATAATTGCATACAATAGTTCTTTCTGTATCTAAACTACCTACATGTTACAAGAAACAGGATAAGTAACTAAACTGCTACAAGCATAAGCTTATATTTAGGCAAAAAAGGAAAGTTCTATCCCTTTTACTGACCATGGGTTTGCTTCAGCCTGTAAAATTTGATGTGTGTACCGAAAATGTCCCACTATGGCCATATGAAAAGGTGGCAACCCTAGCCAAAGAGGGTCAGTCACCAACATATCTCCAGTGACTGCAAATACCTATGACAGAAATACACAACTTTCATGTAGCAACACTTTATTACATTCCGATGTATTGCTGAAAGTATTCAAGGACTAACATCACCTGCATGCTTTACAGGAACCAGTTAACAGTGCCTTAATGAATCAGCCTGCAATTACCATAGTATTAGTCCACTAAAGGCTATGTGCTCAAATAGGGAAGGAACCCTCACGCACATATCAATTATGTATAAAAGCAGTTCTTACACACTTGCATCTGCTATGTACACCCACCAACATCACCCCCACACGCAAACAAATTACAATACAAACTGTAATAACATCACAAATAATTCACTCACTGTACGACATCTTCAGAACCTTTAACATACCTTGTCAGAGACACACTAACATGGCCCTATGTGAAATAGTTGCTGTTATACAATGGAACAGCTGCTGATGTTACAGGGTTTGTTTGCACTAATCCTATTTCAGAGGGTTGTGTGTACACCGGGAAGTGTTACCAATTACTGATTAACAGCACAGTATGATACACATGTACACCAAACCAAGGATGTCTGGTGAGTACACTGTAAACCACCTAGCAGTTCATGCATAGCCATACAGCCTTGAGCTGCCCAAACATCCTTGCCAGACTGAAACATCTTCAGAAGTATCAGGTACAAACAAACCCTGCATAAGTAGCAATGTTCTGAAATATAACAGCTGTACTCACATGTAGAACAACATCTTTTAGCCATTACACACATCCACGGGAGTCATGAAGCTAATATATCTCTGTCTGTCTCCATATAGCTGTTGAAATACATCACAAACAACACATCCAGGCCATCTTCCTTGAAAGAAAGGCAAAAGGACAATGCCCAAGTGGAGTACTCAATTATACACCACTGTTGCCATGGTATTGGCTAACGGAGTAGCTGTGCATCTAATTATCTACTTTGGAACACCAATCAGTGGTCACAATAGCACATCTTACCGATATTTAACTAGAAAAGTATGGCTTATCACACATTCAAACCATCTGTATATACCAGCAGAATGTTACAAAGAAGATTGAAACACAAACCAAAAAGGATTGAATTAACATTCAACAACACCTTGGGTTACTAATAAGGTATGTAGAACACTCAGTATGTCTGTGTATGTAGTACCTGTTCTGTAACATTTAAAGTGCACGCAATCCATATAGTGGAAACAGTTATCTTTTAGTGATGTATTGTTGAGCATAGTAATGCTTGAAGTATTTATGTGTGTACTGCTGTAGGTCACAAGGTAAACTCCACATACACCACAAGGGATTCTGTATAAGGGCTTTGAACACAAATATTCCTCACCAGCTGCTGTCAGTGGCAGGGCTTATCTAACAAGTATGTGCTATAACAGGGGATAGTATATATTGATATATTGTAACAGTAGGCATATGTATGGGTGTATTACTGAGAAAAACATGTCAAAGGTTGGCCCACTGTGCAATTATGATTTGCACTGTGGGATATTGTGCCAATAACTGCGTAATGTACAGAATTGTAGGCAGATATGTATTACAAGTTACATAGCATTACTGTTATGTTAGGCAAACAGTAGTTATGTCTATTGGCATTTACAATACGCAATAACAGGATACATATGACTTGTAGTCACTCGACAGTTTATCAGCATGATAGCAAAGTAAAATGGAAGAGCTAGCTAACTATCCATGCACATAAGACATGTAATAAGTGCAAAGGTAGGTACTAGGCTGGCTGTCCAAGGGTGTTTATAAGCCTAGCTAGAGTGTGTTGGCTTTTGCCACCCCCTTAGGTTAGTTCCCTGTGCTTTTGAACGGAAGAGCCATTAGTTCCCTGTGCCTCTGTCCAGCAGAGCCACTGCAGTGATCCCCGGGTACATGCCTGTCTCCCATCCACCCATCAAGGTTTCCCTTGAAGAGTGCTAGTGAGGGGCCCTGCCTGATGTACATTGGAATCATGTTCCAAAGCATGGGGAGTCTCTGGGTCAGGAATCTATCTATCCAGCATGTCCTAGTCATTGTTGTGGTTAGGTGTATATCCCTAGAGCATGTGGCTCTCAGAGGCTTCTGTTTAGGTGGAGCATATCTAGCAATACAGGGTTGGACATAGGCCTTGTATGTCAAGCAGAGATCATCTGTGAGTATGCGGTATGCAACCGAGTACAGCTGGAGTTTATTAGGTTGGGCTGCATAGGTCATCTGTTTGAGGTCAGTAATCCTCTTGATGTGGTACAGTTGTGGTCTTCCAAGTTGTTGCAGTTGTCTTGTAAAGTACATCCCAAATGTGGTGTTGTATCCTTTAATGGGTCTAATAAGTCATGAGTAGAGAGGCACAATGGCCTCCTTTGTTCTGAATGTGAACCCATTAGAGATTAGGGGGGGCCACGTAGAAGGATAATCTAACCACCTTGTCATTATGGGTATCGAAGGAGAGATTGCTATCTATTGGGGATCCCAGATCCCTTATTACCTTTTCTGTATGTAGGGGACTACTACCTATGTGCTAGTCCATGGGTAATTAGTTATATCCAAAGGGGATGACTATGCACTTTTTGGCATTCAGCTTGAGGCCATGATATTGACACCAGGTACCCGTCTCAGTGCGACCCTTCCGGAGGGTGTCTGTATCAGCTGGGGAAACAATTATGGCCCCTAGTTTGCAGTCGGCTGCAAACCTTTTCAGCCAAAGCCCTCCTGTGCTTGCCTGTACATCAGAGAATTATATACTGAACATGAGGGGTCCTAGGAATGAGCCCTGGGGGATGCCACTTGTAACTGGCATACAGTCAGACCTAGGGTATGCAACTCCCACTGTGTGAGTTCTGTCCATGAGCCACTTTGTAAACCATCACATGACATAGGGGTTAATGTTCAGGCGGATGGGTATATTGACAATACCAGAATGGGCAATGGTGTTGAAAGCTTTTGAGAGATCTAGGTAGGCTGTGTGGACCTCCTTACCCTCATCTAATGCCTTGGTAACTGTCTCTAAGAAGTCCTCCAGGTTTAGGAGGCATGGTCTGCCCTTAACAAAGCCAAACTTGGAGGGGTCAAAGGTTTGGAGGTACCAAATGTCTCTGTGACTGAGATCCATGATGATGTGCTCCATTCCCTTGCAGACCAGGCTAGTCAGGCCTATAGGGCAATAGGTCCCATGGTCCATTGTGGTGCCACCTTTGTGGAGTGGGATAACTGTTGCTGTGCTCCATTCAGGGGGCACAAAGCCCGATGCGCGGCTATTATTGAACATGGTGCATAGCTGGGGAGCCAGTACGTTCTGAAGTTCGTGTAAAATGCAGCCTGGGATGTTGTCCGGTCCCATGGATGCTGTGCGATTGGCTTTAGAGTGTGCAGAGTTTACCAACGTAGTTGTGATTACAGGGACTCTGCAGTCTTCCTGTATAGATATGGGCCCTTTAGGGGGTGAGAAGGGGGAAAGGTAGCACTGAACCTATCTGCCAGGATGTTGGCAATATCATTTGGTTCTGTAATGTTCGTGCCTTTGTACTGTAACTCAGAGCAGATCTGTGTGTTGACATCGAGATATTTGGCATAGCTATAGAATGCTTTGTGGTTGTCATTGGAATTAGTGGTGGTTTTATTTCCGTAGCTAGCTTTGGAGGATCTTATAAGGGATCTCACTTTCTTAATGAGGCTGACCAGGGAGCTCGTCCATGCATGGGATTGTACTCTCTTTTGCAACAGTGTCTTCCTGCTGTTGTACAGTTTGTTTATGGCAGGAGACCACCAGATTGGATTCCTTAATGAGGGGTATAGCGCCTTGGTTCTGTTTGGGATAGCACGATCCATGCACTCGTGTAAGTGCTTATAGAGTGCATTTGTGTAGGCTTCAGCAGTTTTAACAGTATTGTCCATCTGCATGGGTGTTTTGAAGTTCACCACATCTGTCTTAAGAAGCATGAAGTTGGCTTTGTAGACATATTATACTGTGGTTCCCTTAATGGGGGGTGGGGGAAATATGTGGATATCAAGGGTGTTCAGCTTATGGTTGGATCGACCAACAAGGAGTTGACTTCGGGTGTGGAACACCGGCCACTCATGTTGGTAATGCCTAAGTCTAGGATATTGTTGCCCATGGTGGGTGTGTGGATATGTTGATCCAGGGCATTGGTCTTTATGATTTCAAGAAAGTGTTGAGCTAATGAGTTGGTACACGAGTGGTTTTCTCAGTTAATGGTGGAGTAGATTCAGTGAGGCTATGTGATGAGTGTGGTGTGGTGCAAATGTTTACCTTCTCCACATGACTGTCAGGGTCAGGCTTGGTTGGAGAGAGCTTTACCTCCAATTTGGCTAGATAAGTGCATCTCTCACAGGTAGTAGTGTTGGGTGGTAGGTGGAGAGGGTTGCCTGTGTACATGTGGCAATGTCTACATTGCCTCAAGATGTCCAGATTCATCAGATGGACAGGAGAGAACACTGGGAGCTGACCCTTGGACATGCCTGAATATAAAACTAATTTCCCCTAGATAAGTGAAGAAAGTGAGTACAAGAGCTATTTTACTCTAAGCAAGTGAGAAAAGTATGTAAAAAACCTGTTTATCTCTAGGTAATGAGGAAGATTGAATGCTATAGTAATTAGTAGCTTACGTAGTGCTTACAAGTTCTGAACAAGTGCTGAGCATGAATAAGCAATCCAGATAGGGTCTTGGATAACATAAACACACTGCCCCCCCAACAGGTACACAATGATATATCCATGTACACCACAGAGCCCCTGTATCCACAACTATGCAGGTACAAGCTGCACTCAGGCTGCATGGGACCTGTCCACATCCCAGGTTGTATCATACACATATGGCAAAACAAGTTGCTCTCCACATACACATCATGTAAAACATAGCTTCATGTCAGACTGTGTACATACTGAATGGTACACACCAACAGGTATCACAACCCACAAAGGGGGAGACACCACTGATAATGGGAAGTACTGCACTACTACCCTGCTGAGTCTGGTCTGAAAGGCCATGAACCTTGATCAAATTATTTAATGTCAGCAGTACAGATGTAGATGACAGTAAGGTTGCTTTCACACTGCATATCATAACCTTGCCAGGTCATAGGACATCATCACCCATACTGTGTTCCACCTACACTCGGTATACTAGATGTGCATTCCTATGTCACAGGAGTGTTTTGCAACTGGCAGAACCAACACTACAGAAGGTGTTTGAATAATACATGCACATCACACCTGTGCCAGCTACAGTAAGACAGGATTAATTAATTGTATTCCCCTCATTGTAGTCCATACCACACAGACTAACAGAAGGCATCTGCCTATTGAAGTATGCAAATGACTATGACCTAGGAGCAATAGCCTATTCAGAGTGTTGTGGACAACATACAGAACGAGATTTGTGGGCGAGGTGTATGTGACATATGGCCGCAATCTGACAGCTACATATTGCATTGTCAACCCTATGTTAATAACGCTGTACCCATGAACTACCACCTAGGAAGTGGTCAACATAATGGACCCTGTGTGTAAGGGATGTAGCTGGGCAGTTGTCTTTCCTGTGATACCTACATCACCACACCTGTCAAGTAGTCATATGTGGCAACCCTAATCATGACAGGGTGCCATCCATGAATATAGAGATCATTGTCCAGCCATACACAACAATCAAGTGACCCATATCAGATCAAATATTTCCTTTAAGGGGTATTGGCCATGTTCAGATGGCCTACACCAGCCTTCCCATTCCCTATCTCCACTATGTAGCATGATGCATACCCTGAATTATCCATGTCCAACCCAGTGATGATGGACATGCTACACGTACACATCCTGATCTCAAACACATACTTCATGGACATCCACCTTCCTAGTACTAGGATCACCACATGCTGGACAGATCCTTGTCCCATACACTTTACATAGTCCTGCCATCCTATGTATTAAGGTCCAGCAAAGCTGCACATCACCCCCCCTCTCAGACATGGTGTGATGACCGTATAGTAAATGTATCATTAACCCTGTGGATCAGTTATGTGGCACTGCTCCACCTGGCCCCAGAGACCCACCTGTCAGCTACAGCCAGGTAACCGTTCATCCTAGATTCATACATGGCCCAGGGCATATAGCCTACTAGTTGACCTTGACTGTACATGCTATAGTTGATATCCATTCCTGCAAATACCATCTGGCTAGCCATCCCATGTGTATCACATGTGCAACACAGGTGATACATGGCAGGATGTTGAATTTCTGTACAGTGCCGTGTAAATGTATATGGCAGAACACATACATGTAAAACCTTCCATGAGCAAGTCTGCACGGTCACAGGTCATGTCCGTTAAGGCAGTGTAAGTCTTTATATGTGTCATATACACAGCATCAAGGTCGACTGCATTGATGTGGACACATCCAGCCATGTGCTGATAGGTAGGAACACCACTACAGGCAAACAGACATGCCCAAATCAAGACAGCATCCACATGGAGTATGAGCAATGTAATCAGGTGACACACACACATATATGGTGATAATATCCACTCACCATTGAGTGTCACTTGTGTGTGACACAAACATGTCAGTGGTGTTAATGTCATGTAGATATGCAAAGACAACTATTTAATCATAATAAATGTGATACACATGTATGTTCAGCTGTAGCTCTGTATGTCTCTGTGAGTTACTGTGACCTGTTTCCATCATTATGTCTTCCAGGTATGCCACATGCAAGGCTACCCTCTTATACCCGCTTGGAGGATGAGGTCCTTATCCCATACCTACATGACAATCATGATATCCTGTTCAGTCATGTGCCACAGGATGCACAGCAGCGGGATGCCCTGTGGATGTAACTTTGCTTGAGGGTCAATGATGTGGGTGGCCATAACTGCACATACCAGCAGGTGCGCAGACACTGTACAGACCTCATTAGATGGATGAAACAGCGTGTGAATGCAATCGCCAGGGAACAGGGTGCAACAGGTGGTGGAGCACCAACGCAGCCCCCACTCACACATACCGAGGAGCTACCAGCCAACCTGGAGCCACCTGCAGAACAACATCCACAAGCCTTAGCAGATATTGTGGAGGTGGGTGTCTCTCAGCCACCGAGCCTGGAGTTGCTTGGTACATCACTACTGCACCTATAACAACTATATTCCATATAGTCGCATGCGTCACTGTACAATATGTAATGCAACATCATATGCAAGGCATGTATACACACATGCTGCATACTATAGTATGCTACTCTGTGTATGCACACATGTGCATACGCCATAGTATAGTCTAATGTACTGGTGTATGTCTTAACATGCACATTGCACCCTGTAGCTACCATACAGGTATGGATAAAGCTCTTACTGCTGTGTTACTCCTACTTATGCACCTCTGATGTTCCGCTCTGACAGCAGCCCATTGCAGGTGAGACTGTTATTATTTATCAGGCATTGTAATGCACAGATCTATCTGCCATGTGGCCATTTACCACATATACACATAACGTATGGTCCTGTCACAATATACAGGTCGGACCTGCAATGCATCACAATGGCTACACATGTGCAACACTTGCAAACTATGTGAATCACCGACATGAATCCTCGCAAACTGTCATTGCCAGATGTGTGGACAGCTGTGCATACAATGGTGGAGGTGCTGTTCACTGTAGGGACATGTACTACAGATCAGAACTACAAGTGAGGGGAATACAAACAGTACTACACAGTGAGCTGGAGTATGGCCAGCCCACAGGATTCACTGGTGTGGATCATAGCCCTGCCATGAATGTCACACAATGTGATGTGCTATCTTGACATGTCCATAACATGTAGTGGCCTGGCTGCAACACTGCCTAACTATCCTGAAAAACATATCCCACATACGAAACATACCACCCTTTGTCTGCATAACCCTGACGTCAGTGGAGCATATGACAGCTATGGGTGTATGTCATATGGGACAACACAGACATGTGAAAAAGATGCCCGTCATAATAATTTGGCCAACACATGTACACACAAGGCCATGTAGGATGGCCAGAGACATGAAGCAACACACACAGTAGATGTGATGTGCTTGTGTGTACATTCTGTCATACAATGGCTACACATGGTCCAACTTTGGTCTTTCTGTAATGGTTATATTGCAGATGTGGAACACTAGACATCCTACAGGCCTGTGCACATCTTGTGTAGGTGTGACATCAATCCACCACATAAGATTTGTTGAACAATTTGAGTGTGTCATGACATGACAGCAGTCACCTGTACAGTATTCACATCAGCCCACAGATGCAGTGCATTCCCCTTGCTGGTATTGGACATCAATGTCATACTTGCTCCTCGTGTGTGTGTGTGTGTGTGTGTGTGTGTGTGTGTGTGTGTGTGTGTGTGTGTGTGTGTGTGTGTGTGTGTGTGCGGTACACAGATGTCATGTGGGACATGGTGTACCGACGTGTTTGCCATGTCTGGCCATAGTTGCCAGGCAGCAGCAATATGGTTGCAGATGTGCAGGGGTGTCATCTGTATACCCTTCAGTGACTTGTGTCACACATTCCACATCATGGTTAAGTGTGTATACACCTCAGTGATGTGGGTCACTTTCCACAGTATATATATATTTTATCTGAACACAGTCATGGCTATGAACTGTGTCTGTAACTCACAATGTATAGCAATAGAGACGCCTCATGATTCCCTGCAGTGATCATGCACATCAGCTAAATGTGCAGTATATCTGTAGGGCAGACAGACAACACTGCATTGGGACACCATTACCCCACTGTATATTTGACAGGACACCATTGTGTTAAACATGTATGCATGTAATTGTACACATCAGCAGATTACATGTCATACTACATGTGATTGTCAAGGTCATATGCCACACATCAGGAAGGTGTACTGTTAACCTGTGCTGGTCTACATGGTGTAACACAGGGATGTATTCTTACTACTATGATTGTGTAATTTGCATGCCTTCTGCTATTACACATGCATGCTGTTGTGTGCAACCCAGGGATGTATGATAACTACCACTATTATTGTCTGCGCTGCATGCCATCTGCCATATCACATGCATGTTGCATGCCTTCTGTCATATCACATGCATGTTGGGTGCCATAGCGTGTTTGTCTGTGTCTATTGTATAGATTGTAATGTACAGTTCTTGCCTGCCCTTCACAGTTGATGTAGGTGCATTGCCCTCCTGAGGTCCATCTGATGTTAGTGTCCCCACAGACTCTAGCAGTGATGATGAATATATGATTGAGGCACAGGCAGAGTTGTCAGGGGCTGAATCTGTACCATCGGTTGCCATTCCACCTATATCCCCCTCATCCACGCACACAGATCGCATGCCTACACATACCCCATCATCAATGGCCATAGAAGAAGGACAGTTGGCATCTGGTAGCTTGGAACAGCAAAGTGTGGGGGCTATGGAAGGTGTGCGTGCACACCATGGTGTCAGCCAACTGACTGGTGGTGTCCCACACAGGCACATGGCCAGTGCTGCACGTAGGAGGACCTCTGGCCAACATGCCCCTGCAAGACAGAGTGCAACAGCTGGTGTCACCAGACGCCTGTTTCAGGCTGTAATGGAGGCACAGACATGTGCTGAATGGCACAACAGAAAAGATCAGAGGCTTCAGAGGGCTGCTGTCCATTCTGTAAGCAACAACATCCAGGCAATGGTAAATGCTCAACAGCAGACTGCTGAAGCTTTGGATCAATGGTTGGGTGACATGGTTGGAGTCCTTGACCATGGCATGTCAATCTGCGAGCATGAGCTGTCTGTGTTGGAACATCTGGTAGGAGTGAGGCATCGGGCACATGGATGTAGGCCTGCTACATCACCTGTTTCAGGTCTACGTGAACGAACTACCTCGCATATCCACTCCCATAATGGCAATAGCAGCAGCAGTGCAGCTGGTGCTGTGCTGTCCACACCACAGCACAGTAGGCCACATGCACGTGGTCCTGGACAGTCCCAACAGGGTCACAGTTCCAGTGGACAAGTGTCATCAGAGAGAGTACCCAATCTGCACCTCTGCCTGGTAGTGCCCGTGCAACCCCTGGCAGGCACAGGTCACATGTCCGTGGCCGAACACCGTGAACTGTAGAACCTAGCCTGTACAGTCCGCAGCTGTCAATAATATCCCTGTGTAGGCCAAACACATGCCAGAACTGTGTGCATACATACACGCACACACTGGAAACATATGTAGGGCACCACAACACACACATGCATAACATCCACACACGCCCAATTAGATCAAAGGCCCTAACCCACACAGATGATGTCATCCAATGGTGCAGCCTAGGCCTCTGGCAAACATTATCACCCTGTGCATATGATGATGCCTGTGCCGCATCCCTGGCATCCACACCATTGGTGCAGGGACTTGCTCATATGGTCTGATGCACAGGATGAACAGACTAGGAAGATAAGTGTAGTTTACAGTTGTTGAGTACTGTTGACAGGCAGCAGACATACCATGTACTACAGGTGTACAATGCATTTCGTACTGTTAACAGTATGTGTCTTGTGTAACAACAGTAGCTGCATGTTGGTCATGATGTTCTGCTTTCCTCCTTCAGGTCTAATTGCACGTGCTGGTGGATGTCAGTGTTTGCAGTTAGTGTCCCATATGTCAATGTGGACTACTCACAGGTATGTATGAATATACCAGCATGCACCGTGTAGCTGCCACATAACAGTGAGAATGTCCCATGTTCCAAACACATCTACTTATCCAAGAGCATGATAGCTGTGTATTAAGCTACTGTGGCTACAGACGTGACATCCATACTGGGTGACATCACAGGTACAGTTACATGGAGTGGTGAGATAAGAGAGTGGTCTAGCTGATTACAAGGGTAGAGGCCAGTGGGAAGTGTGATGCCTCATTGGGAAGAAGTAATACATGTTCCCATGACAGGATGCCAACACAAAACTGCACCCACACACTCAAGTATTTAGTGACACAGTAACACACCCACACACTCACAGATTCACCAACACAGTAACACACACTCACACACAGTTGCTACTGTTGAGGTGAGGACCCCTGCCTATGTGCAAATCATCATTACCGTACTGTGCACCTACATGATGTGCCACAGAGAATACACATGTACAGGTATTCAGTATGGCCTAAGATCGGGGACATGAACACGGTTAGTAGATTGCATTGCCTGGATGGGGGGAGGGGTCTTATCAGTTCAGTATGGTAACATACATCCTCACTCCAGGGACCAGACAGTCATTCATACACACACACACACACACACACACACACACACACACACACACACACACACACAAACACTGTGGCATTCACTATTGAGTAAACCTATGTCACGCACATACAGATACCTCACATGTGTGAGATACACACCCCTGCCTATGTCCTGCTTTCTACATTGCAGTCTGTACAGATGTGTACACTAGTGTACAGGAGAGTGAGTAACAATTGAGATGTATTCCCCACCATACGTGACATATATGGACACACACACAACCACACAAGACAGTACTGTGAATCAAACACCTGCCTAGCTCATGATATGTATGACAGACTTACAGCAGTATTGCATGCATTACAAAGTGTACTGATGCTTCCTTTGGTAACAGTGCTGATATATGCACACGGGACATCTTAACTATTAACAGTTGTCAAGTGATTTACCTTTGGTGCCACCCTGACCACTGTCTAAGTTGTGTGTTATGTCCTTCAATTAACTAAACCATTGCTTATCGGTTACACAGGTTATTGTAGGACTGCTTGTGACACACCTGTGAGCTGTCCTCAGCAAACATCCATCTGCAAAGATGCCCCACCACTTAGTTATTTCCACAAATCTGTCCATACCTGAGGTACCTCTTTCCATACATTCAGCATATCACCATATAAAGTTGGCAATGTTGAGGCTGCATTGCAACTGCATGATGTACTAAGATACACATCGCCTGCATACATCAACAACTGCACATGCATGGTATCTGAATGCACACCACTACATGTACATGTGTGTAGGTCCTACAATACTGTCATTTGACCATGTTTGTAGGCATTGCAATTGGTGGACATGTGTAATGACATACATGACACATGGACTGTTGTATGATATGATAGGTGTAATGGGTGACCAGTACAGAGGGAATGTTACCTCTGTCAACACTGATATCACACCTTATGTACTGTTAGCATTCAGCAGCCATGGACCTACATTCCATGTGCATGTGTGTAATGGCTGTAGCCACCTGTCTGCACAAAGGACAACAACAGCTATGCTATTTACATGTATGTTGTGTGTTAGTGGCATGTTCATATCCAGGGCAGGTACATGTATTTCATATCCAAACATGAGGGTGTGTACTGGTGTAGAGCAACAGTCATCTGCTAATGCTGTAAATAACAGAGGGCCCCTGGTATGTGTACAGCTGACCTGGTTACAGACAGTGGTATCATTGAATAGCATAACACGATACAACTGTGTCAGTACATGGGTCCTCTCTACAGTTGATGTAGAGCTTGGTACAGTCCACTGGTCAAGGGTCACATGGTGTTGTACTCTTATATGTCCTACAACATGTATGGATGTATGCTGGTGGTCCAAGGGCATAGTGGTGCCTGATGTTTACATCCTAGAATGCAGCATTTGACAATGTGTCCTGAACCTGACTCATCTGTGATGCCTTTCATGGGGTTACCGGTCAGTACATGTATGTGGGGACACCACCACCTGGAGCGGTCCATACCTGTGTTATGGCCCACATGTCTGGTTCTGAGGTATATGGTGGTAGTGCTACTGTGCACTACAGAGCCTTCAGCTAGGTGTTCCTCACTGCACAGATGTCAGTGCTCCCCATTGTTAGATCTACAGTGAGCAGCTGTGATTATGGATGCTACACATCTAGCACTGGTTAGCATAAGCATACAATGCAGTTGTCCTCTAGGTGTCAGGGTGTTATCCAGTCTTTAGGACATTTGCTTTGTAATGACACTATATGGGTGGATGTGACATGGGTATTATCCCCACTCCCTTGAATCATGGATGCATGTGATATATGTCAAAGGCCTGTCTACTGTCAGTCATATCATCCCAGAATGACAAACACTGGACAACCTCGTACTTACAGCAGGACATTGGCTCAGTGTGTTGGTCAAGCAGTTGCCACTCCTAGCAAGGCTCATTGTGTTGGTCAAGCAGTTTCCACTCCTAGCAAGACATCACTGCGAGTGGCGGTATTGTGCTTGGTATAGGGTGGTACATCTAAGGTGATGGACAGCAGCAGACGTTGTGTAAAAGACCGGTGTCAGATATATGTAGAGCAGCGTTCCTGCTAACAATGACAACTACTAACACCAGAGCCCACTACAATGTGTTCTTTACATCTAAGTGTAATAGCATGGCCACTGTGGCCTTTCGTGCTTAGAATCAGAGTGCATCCCAGACAGCCCTGTGCTACTAAGTGTATGAGCATGCCCAGTATAACCTTGTGTAGATGGACACATAGTGCATTCCGAACAGCCCTGTGCTACTAAGTGTCTGAGTGTGCCCAGTGACACCTTGTGTTGGTTATGTGCCTTTGTGTATGGGCATGACCATTATAACCCTGTATAGTGATAGTAGTCGTCCATTCCACAGATGGGCATACTCCAGGTCAGGATGGATTCCTACTTTAAACACACAGGTTCACAGGTATGTACATCTTAACTGCCAGCATCCTTGTTGATGTCCACATTCCTAGAAGGTCATAATGACAGCCTTGAAATGTGTAGTCTGTGTGGCGCGACTTGTAACTATGCACTATTATAATAGTGGTCTGTAGATAAGCAAGTGTTCCATTCCCACCACGTGTGTGTGTGTGTGTGTGTGTGTGTGTGTGTGTGTGTGTGTGTGTGTGTGTGTGTGTGTGTGTGTGTGTGTTTGTCCCCATCTGCCTGAGGACTGAATAATGCTTTTAGACTCCTCACACTCCATACAATTCTTATACCCACCTTTGGCAAGGCTGATGATGTCACCCACCTACAAACTCTGGGAGTGCTGTGCCCCAGTAATCTTGGTGCTGCGTTCTGTAATTGTGTAATTCTGTAGTGTAAAAAAGTAGTTAGGTCGGTGTTCTAATCCCCGACTTGCCCAGTGTGTGCGTGTGTGTGTGTTTGTTTGTGTGTGTTTGTCCCCGTCAGTCTGAGGACTGAATGATGCTTTTAGACTGCTCACACTCCATACAATTCCTATGCCCACCTTTGGCAAGGCTGATGATGTCACCCACCTACAAATGCACGTCTGGGAGTGCTGTGTCCCAGTAATCTCGGTAGCGCATTCTGTAACTGCCTAATGCTGTAGTGTAATAAAGCAGTTGGGTTGGTGTTCTAATCCAAGACTTGCCATTTGTGTGTGTTTGTCCCCGTCTGCCTGAGGATTGAATAATGCTTTTAGACTGCTCACACTCCATACAATTCTTATACCCACCTTTGGCAAGGCTGATGATGTCACCCAACTACAAATACACCGCTGGGAGTGCTGTGTTCCAGTAATCTCGGTAGCACGTTCTGTAATTGCATAATGCTGTAGTTTGCTAAAGTACTTACATCGGTGTTCTAATCCCAGACATGCCAAGTGTGTGTGTGTGTGTGTGTGTGTGTGTGTGTGTGTGTGTGTGTGTGTGTGTGTGTGTGTGTGTGTGTGTGTGTGTGTGTGTGTGTGCCTGTGTGAGACAATTACAATGCTTTGTAGAGTATGCACTCTCTGTACAAATCACATGACCACCTTTGTTATTCCTGCTGCTGTCACCCACCTAGGTATACACCTGTAGGCATGCTGCAACCCAGTATTCCTTGTAGCGCATGCCCTAAAAGCGTATTGCTGCAGTGTGATATGGTAAGTAGGGGTTTGTATACAGGACATAGCAAGTGTGTGTTCAGGGCCGGCCTTAGCCGAAATGGCACCCTAGGCAAAGTAGTGCTCCGGCGCCCCTTAAGCCACACCCACACCACAGTCATGAAACACCCCTATTCGAGCCACACCCACAGGGTCATTCCCCAAGAAAGCCACTCCAGTCATTTCCTTAAATTATTTAAATGCATACGAAGAATAACTACATTACAAGGTATCTTTAACTACAACTACTTCTGCATAGTATTTTCTACTTTAAATACCAGATCCAGATCACAGTCAAATAGGGCCCTAGGCAGGGTAATAGACTGCCCCCCAGAGCAGCAGCTCCTGCTGCAACCCCCTCCCCCTAGCAGCAGCTCCCATTCCAGTGCTCCATTATTTGGTTATTTCTCACCAGTTACCATGCATACTGTTCTCTTATTTGCTTCTACAGTCATTACAGATATTGATATAAAACAGCACAAACACAGGTAGCCATTTGCTAAACAATACAGTCTCGCAATGAAAACAGACTTGGCATAAGCAGTAAACTTCTGTGCCCTTGAAACTCACATTCATTGAAATGGAAACATTCATATTCATTGAAACGGCATGAAAACCCATACTCATATAAAATACATCTGGCCAGTGAAGAATTAAGTTTACCTTTGGGCTGTTTTCAAAACAGAGTCCTTGCACACAATTTTTAGGCCATACTTCCATGTATTTGTTCTTTGATTCACCTTCCTGATTACATTGAATTATATTCCTTGTATAATACAGCACCACTTGTTATAAAGTGTTTTAAATTTGTAGTTTTAAACATTCTTTTAATAAGCAATGAAACAAAATGTATGAACCAATAACTACCCATTTCAGAAATTTTCAACCATAAAAGTCCACTCAAGACTTCTGTCATTATAATCCAGCAATATTACACCATACTTACAATCTCTGCAGATGTAAAATCATCTGAATTCCACATTAAAGAAATCCATACCTAATGAAGAGGTTGCTACCGGCAAAACAACTTCACATATCATTGTTTTATCTACAAATTTAGTGTCTGCTTTCCTTGAAGAATTAATTGCCTATATTGCATTAAAAAAATTGATAAGTTGGTAATATTGCAATAGGAAATGACCAACAAGTTCATAGTCACTAGGCATCTCATACAAAAGGACATACTCAGGAGTGTAGAACCCCTATCCCCCTTATGATGCACCAAATAATCAACAATCATATGGGCAATGCAATATCAGCACGCCATCTACATGGTGTGGGAGGAGAATCTACAACCTTATGTACCAAAGGCAATTATACTACTAACACTGCTTTCAGATTTTACAACACAGTGTGCCATTTGATAAACAAAAAACAGTTAGTTGCACATAGAAACATTTACACTTGTTATAGTAGGTTTTAAATTTGTAGTTTTGAACATTTTTCCAGTAAGCAATGAAACAAAATGTATGAACCAATAATGACAAAACTACCCATTTCAGAAGAGTTTAACCATAAAAGGCCCCTCAATCATCTGTCATTACAACCTACCATGCATTTTCTGAAGGAAATGAAGGCTGAAACTCAAACGTATAACATTTAGTTATTTAAATCTTAAGTGATTTGCCATAAAACCACAAATTTTATGAGGAATAGGCCAAAAATATGAGGCAAACATCTGGATAGTTGAGAGGTATGCATACCTCTCAACCTTACTGCAAGAAATCTGGACAGAATGTGGATGCAATGACCATAAAAATAGGGATATATTTTAAATATTACACTTTTTTTAACTTAAAGTTGATAGAACAACATGATTTGTGTTAACTTGCATTTCTGAAGGATATGAAGTATGTTAAAAAACTCTTATTTTAATTCCTGTGAAAATATGCCATGCCATTGTCCTGCTCAGCAAATTAAAATAAGCTTCAGTTAGTTGAGCATTGAAATCCCATTATAAATGTATATGCAATCAGTTAACCAACTTTTTTGCTAAAATGAAAGTGAAGCATTCCCATATTAAAAATATCAACCCTGAAATTGCACGTTTGGTTTTACAGGGAAAGTAGTAATAGCAGTTTTTGGCCATATACAACAAACAGTTTTCATAAACCTTGTGGGATTGAAATTTACTTAGTCTCCAAACTACAATTCCCAAATAGAATGTGACCTGTTCCTCATGTGGTTACCTGCCAAACCAAAGAGTAGGGGTTAGATGTGCATACATTTTTACAGTTATATGAGCCCAGACGATAAATACAGAATGGAGTGGTATACTGCTGAAATCATTTTTGTATGCATGAAACTTAGGAACACTTAAGTGGATAGCTCATCACTGTAAACTGGGGAGATACTGTGTGACTTCATGTAGCAATTTTACATCTTTAAAGCTGAGCTCTGTAGTACCTGATTGGAAAGGAGCTGTGAAAGCAGATCTCATTCCTGGTAATAACACTTTTCAACTTGACTTTAAACCCCCCTCCCCCCTCCACATTCCACTAACTATTGCACAGAATTGCAGATACAATTTAAAGTTGGGGAAATAGCTTAACACAACAGGTTTATGAGCGGTGAGCATTTTGTATGAATGGTTCCTATAGCTGATGAAATAATAATACTTGGGATCGCACGTCCGCTACGCTCTTCAAATGTAACACATAATCATGTAGTATTCCACACACCTACTCTCTCATACAACACACAGACACGCACCTTCTCTCTCATACACACACACCTACTCTTTCACATAGTATCACATGCACTTATCTCTCATACAAACAGAATGACTAATTAAAATTCCATACACACACACATACACTTTCTCTCACATACAGAAGGCCAGTTTAAACTACACAGACACACACATACACTTACCTTCTTTTTAATCCGAATAGCCACACGCGTACATATGGAGTTAACCTGTATCTTAAGGTGCTAGCTTGATTTCCGTGTGCAACTTTACAAATGTCTTTACATCCATGTTGATGTGCGTGGATGTGACGCATGCATGTTCCTATTAACAGGAGCAGACTCCGCTACCATGGAGTGAAGTTGTTTTTTTTTTTTTTTGTTAATTCTTGAAAGCCTCCTGGCCAACCTGCAGCTGTAAAAGTGGGAGGGCGCTCACTTCCCCCTCCTTGCCCTACGATTCCGGCGCCCTATTGTTTATTTATTTTAATGAATTTACTTTTCTTATTAAGAAAAGTAAATTCATTAAAATAAATAAATAAACACAAATTGCACCCTTTACGAAGATGGCCTCTATGGCGCCCTAGGCGGTCGCCTAGTTCGCCTATGCCTAAGGCCGGCCATGTGTGTGTTTGTCTGTCAGAACCTGTGTAGAGGTGGCTGTGTCTTACCATTGGACATGTTGGGGAGTGGATTTTGTAGTTTTCCTATATGGTGTCCATCTTATGGCACATTGACCACCTCACAAGGAGTACAGCTGTCAGTCAGCAACAGGACTGTGTTGGCAAGCCATACCCCTACATCTGGCAAAAGGCCTGGTGAACAAAGTATGCAACCCTACTAGTACCCGGTATATGTCCCATACCCATGTGCCATGCACAAACAAACTTGCCTAGGATATCCAGCTATATTGCTAGTACCATGCACATTAATGACAGATAGTAGGCATGGTGTGAATGCAGTGGCCTGCCTAGGACATGGTACCCTGTACAGCTGTACAATAGACACATATATGCAGACATTGTGCCTTCACTATGTTCCACACTGGATGCCTGCAACATATGTTTTGCCATCAAATGTGATCCACAGAGGCCATACAATGCTGTACACATTTGCCCTGTATGGACCCATGCCACTGACACCATGGAATACCTGCATCATACTATCAATGCAGTTTTAGGGTTGACCTGCTCACTATAAGCAGGTTTCGCCACACCAGGCCAGTATTAGCATATGGGGGGATAACAGGCTGTATACACAACATGTGCCTGCTAAACCAGGAACATCTGTACATGTCACTGCACAGTATTGTGGGACATGCACATCCCAGGCAATGTCCATGTGAAGAACTATCAAACACAGACATGGCATGCATTGCAAAGCTATGGCCATACACATTGGTAACCAGGATGTCAGAGCAGATCATGCAGTACCCATCTGTGTGGGACATTGCAGACACTACACCCCTGCATTGCACACCATTGTTGGGTGATGCGATGCCAAGGATTACCCCTCACCCAGCCTTGTACAGCCATCTTACATAGCTAACCACTACACACCCATGAAGCAATGCATACATGCATGCCAGTACTGGCACCTTGTGTCTGCGTGTGGGTTGTGATGCTCCCAACCACAGTCACTACCAGTAGAACCCTCATTGGCATACCAACAGATGTCAAACACTTTCACATGCCCTAGCCCATAGAACCTCCAGATATCCCTTGTGGTGCATGTAGTCCTGTGCATTACTGCAGTGTGGCAAACTAAGTAGTTAGGTTGTGTATTTGTGGCCCTGACAAAGAGTGTCAATGCATGTCCATTAGAGAGTGTGGCTGTGGTGACAATGGCATCCGTTCACATGGACAGCCATGTGTGCCACACCTAATGTATGTCTACTATATCTCTGTTGCAGATGTCACTCACCTACACACATATATGTTCTTACAGCACAGCAACATGTCGGCTTTGTGGCACATGTAGAAATGTCATGCACATGTAATAGTAATGAGTAGTCAGTCAGGGGTTTGACCCCTGTACTGTTAGGTGTGTGGCAGACAATGCTTAGGGTTAAGTCTCCAAGCCCTTCCCTGGTGTACTTTGCCTGTCCCACCCACACACTCTCTGGTGGGTGTGAAGGAGTACACCTGCACAGCAGCAGCATGTGTATTGTAAGTGATGGACATGGTCAGGTCATGGCCTCTGCACCTACTGTAGTCCTCCTCTAGCTTATTGCATGTGGAACAGCTGTGATGGTGTTCCCATAGCCATCCGCATGATAAACACAGTACACTATCTAGGGAAATCATGTTGGTATTCAGCCATGACAGTCGCTGTGAGTGGTACCTGGATGTGGTGTTCTGACACGGCATCACAGATGATATCTGGATGTACCTCAAACATTTTACACAGTGGAAAATAGCCTAAAGACAGGAGGGTGATATGCCACACATGACTACAGCATGTAAGTGTAGCTATGCTACATTGACACTACTGCCTGTTTAACATGTGTGTGGTAATGGCTATTCTGCATGTTATAATACAGACATGACAGAACTCTGTTCATTAGGGACCTCCATCTGTAGGGCCATCTGTGAACTGGTCAGTGTGTGCAACCATTTGTTTCCTGTGTTACACACTGAACACATATCTGTGCACAGCAGAAGCATAGTGTGAGGATTGCAGACAGTACATGATGATAGGGATGTGTTACTGCCATCGCATCCCTGACTGGACATGTGTCACATGAGACAGTGGTATGACAGACACTGTCTGGAGTTCCCAGTGACAAGCCAATAATGGGCAAGTGTTCATAGCTGCAGTCACACGTCTACTACACATTGTACAGATGGTATGCAGTACATATGCATGTGTTGTGCTCCCTCTGCAAACATATACCATCTGTTGTGTTGAGTTGATGGTGATATCTATGCATACTGTTGTAGATAATCCTGCATGCTGTTGTGTTGGGTTGATGGTGATATCTATGCATACTGTTGTAAGTAATCCTGTATGCTGTTGTCTATCACTAAGCCATATGTGGGTTTAAACTGCAACACCATAGGCTGAAAGGGTTGGGAGGTCCCGGCAGATCCTCCTGTCCCACTTCAGCTGACCATGGCACTGGGCACTATCACATCTGTGGCCCAGCCTTGGACATCAACCTCTGTTGGCTCTGCACCACCTTCTGGTGGTACCACCACTGAGGATGGAGCATATCCCCCCTGGGAGCAGAACCAGACAGGTACATGTCTGCTGTTGTGCGGTCACGGACGTGTTGCATTGGGGGATCTCTAAAGTGTTCCAAAGCCAGATATGCAAGCTCAAGGGTGGAGTGTCACATTTACAGGGTGATGCTGCCCCTCCTGGACAGCCCCCAGCACTGCCTCCTTTGTAGCTGTTTAGGTTCAGTGGCAGTTGCCCATGGCTGGGGACCTCCGTCCCACTTTTCCCATGGGCTTGTGAATGCCGAACACCCATCCCCGTCCAGAATGTATCCACCCACATGTTTCATATGCCAACCCTGTATGCTGTCTTTTCTGTGATCCTATCCTACTCTACCTATCCTACACAGTCATACCTAAACTCCTTCCCCTACAACCAACCCTCACCTATGGAAACATAAGGCCAATCAGCTCCTAGGACAACATCTGCCCTATACATAGCTGTCCATTTCACACATGTGCCCACTGGACACGTAACCCTTGTAATATGCATCACAACATACTCCTGTTATCCTCACCTCTGTCCCTCAGGCGCACTATCCTGGTATGCACATCACTCCTAAATGATCCAGATACACGTGATGAGGATGACCCCATTGTACACACAACACTTCCGGTCCCTCTATGGTTACCCCATTTACCTTTATCATGATGATGATGTTGCATACAGCACCTTGCAAGAGTACTGTTCACACATAAAGATTGGACAGGTACTGTTGTGTTAATTTTCATTACATGCACAGAGTGATGTATACGGCCAATGTACAACTATTTGCATGTATGAATGACACATGTCTGTCTGAGGGAGTCTTAAGATCACATAGAAAGACACCACTACATAATACAGGTGTCGCTGGTGTTTCCCATTTTATTCATTTGTAATGCTTTGTTGCCACATGGTATGTTCTTGATATATCTCTATATATGCATGTACCTATATGCTGGCCATAAACACTCACATATACATCTACATGATGAAATGCATTCCTATACTGTTGAATGACTGTGCTGTGTGATATGTTTGTGGTACTGTCTGTTGTCTGTATATCTGCCATGGTGTATTGGTAATTCACATTAGCTGTGTGTGCAGGGTCCTGGTTCTGACCCTTGCGAAGGATATTTATTTGGGTGCAGGGCAGAACAAGGCCATTGGATACGGAGGGAGTAAGGCACATTAAAGCAGATGGGAGAGGGTGTGTGTGGGTTTGCCCAGTGTTAAGCACTGCTGACCTCTGGTTACAGCTTCTTAAACTCGGTTAGCCTCTACATTGCTTTACCAGTGCAATATTCGCATACTGGTAGCCAAACACGCTTACTCCCGCTCGCTTCCGCACTTGCAAATGCACCGACATTAGTGCTTGCATCTGTTACTCACACCCCTGGATGGGAGCAAGGACCACAATATTATGCTATGATACCTATTACATTGGACTACATGACTACAGTATCGGTAATGGCTGCCCATTAGGCGACGGCATGGCGTTCAACTGTACGGAATCAGCGGCTTGTCCAGTGAATTAATCATATTATTTGTGTGTCCCTCATACAATCTGCTCCCATCTGGCTGATACATGGGAATCGAGACTCTTGAATACAGACAAGTAATTGGGTTTTGGGAGCCACATCCGTCGGCCGAGTCATGCTACCGCATACCTATTATAGGCTTGCCACCTTTTCAATTGGCCAAGGTGGGACTTTAGGGTTAACACCTGTCCCACTTTGCGAGGGACAGTTCCTCTTTAGGCAGTTGTGTCCTGCGAAAATAATCAAGACATAGCAAATGTCCTGAGATTACAGGACAATATTATATCCTAAGTTTCTTTAATAGTTGCATAAAACAGTTATTTTATATATGAAACTTCTGTATGTTATGTGAAGTAACATAAGCAATTCAAATGTTACTAGAGTAAGCTTTTATTTGTGCAAATAAGTAAAATTCTGTGCTATGCATGGCTGTAGGTATGTTTTCTCCTGGAAAGTCTGACATTTCTACAGAACATGTCCCACTTTGGGCATTTGAAAAGGTGGCAATCCTATAGGACCTTTATGTAGAGACGTCAGATTTTGCAGGACAAAAACATATCCACAGCCAGTACAAAGGAGAGTACATCACTGTTTTGCCTAATT
The DNA here is from genome assembly GCF_019279795.1 of Protopterus annectens. NCBI lineage: Eukaryota > Metazoa > Chordata > Ceratodontiformes > Protopteridae > Protopterus > Protopterus annectens. Next base: position 1,873,098,954 of record NC_056739.1, read on the forward strand.
AAAAGGTTATTCTTGTAGCATTATAGTTGCTTATACTGTTTCTTATAACGTTTAGGTGTTTCAGATACAAAATAATTGTTTTATGCAACTACTACAGACAATATAGGAAATCTTTGTCCTAAATTACAAGGAAATTTGCCATAATTACAATTATTTTGCAGGACACAACATCCCAAAGGGGAGTGTCCCTCGTAAAGGTGGACAGGTGGAAACCGCAACCCTATTATTCTATTATCTTTCTAAGGTAGCCAGCGGAACATGTGCTTTCTCTCACTAGCAGAACTCTCATACGAATGGGGAAGAATGAACACTGAATCAGGGACACTGCATAACAACCTCAGGGACACATTTAGAAGTTTGGTGCTATCAACTTGACACATTGATGGACCCAGAGCACATATGTATTCATACAAATTGTCTGAGGTACATGCTGTTTATGACTCTTACATCTTGTCATTATTCATTACATGTATTCCGCCACCTTTCCTCCTAATATCACTAGTTCTAGGAGGGTTTAGTTGGGACTGAGTTAGATTCTGATTCGTAATCACGGACGTCCATGGTAATTGGGGACAGTTCAATTATATGGTCCCTATGTGTTCCCTCAATGGTTTACAGACTATCCAGTAGATGTGCTCTTAAGGTTTGGGAGGTATGGGTGTTTGCTATACCCAGATCGGAATATTACTTACATCCACGGGGCAGTCCTAATATGGCTCTGCCAGCCAACATCTGCACGCCTAGGCCCATAATCGTATACCCATAGTTCCCCTGCCTGCCACTCCTCTACAGCACTCATCCTTACTGTGGGCACAGGTGGGGTATAAGCACACCCCTACACACTGCCCACTCTCCCTGTGTCAGGACACATGTTGTCCCATGTGTTATCAGACTTGCACAACCTACTGGTCTGTGTACAGCTATATCCTGGTCGCATCAATCTTTACAAGGCTTGGCTACAAGAATTAAATTGTTGGTGTCCCACAAGAGACATCGCTGTCCATGTTTAATGTGTAGACCTTGTAGATCTCTCCCACTGGTAGTTTCCTGCCGGTGGTCTTGGAAGCAGTGGTGTGTTTACCTTTATTGCGTGTCTGTATGTCTCACCAGCCTAGCTGGGGGAGTGGGAGGTAGACGTTTTGTTTATTGGACCTCCCACCAACATATGCCTGGACTGAACATATGTTACCCATAACTGCTGCATCATAGCCTAGGTATATACATGTATATATTTACTGTAACCTATATATATATATATATATATATATATATATATATATATATATATATATATATATATA
>NC_056739.1:1873100754-1873308254 GCF_019279795.1 Protopterus annectens
GTGGCCAGTTAACGCTTGCACCTGATGTTTGTTCCAGTCACGATATGCAGGTCGCACCACCGTGCATTCACACACGCCACCCATGTGCAATATATGCAAACGTAATGATATACAGACTTGAAACCACAGTACTTGTCATTGCGACATGTGTGGTCAGCTGTGCATACAATGGTGGAGGTGTTCTACAATGGAGGCATATGTAGTATACATTGGAACAACATGTGTGGTACACACACAGTACCACACAGTGAGCTGTGATATGGGCAGCCCACAAGTGTCACCATTGTGTCATATGCCCCTGCATCAGGTGCACACATTGTGATGTGCCACCTGACATGTCCCAGACATGTAGTGTTCTGTCTGCAATATTGTCACACTATCACATGACCTATACCCCACATACCAAACATACAACCCGTTGTCTGCATAGACCTGTGGAATGTGACATATCTGACATGTATGGGTGTATGTCATATGGGAACACACAGACATGTGGAGAAGATGCCCATCACACACAATTGGTCACCACATGTGCACACATGGCCATGGGGGAAGGCCAGAGACATGTAGCCACACAGTACATGGGATGTGTATACACCCTGTTGCACATTGTCCACACATGTTCCAATTATAGCCTTAGTTGACAGATTATACAGTTGATGTGGTACAGTGGACAACCTAAAAGCCTGTGCACAGCTACTGGAGGTGTCACTGAAGTCTACCATATACGATCAGTCAAACATCACGACTGTGTTGCAGTTATGGCTATGCAATGTGTACATATTATGTATTCTACAGCAACATACATGCCTCATGTTGCCATGCAATGGCACAGTGTTTGTACTTCACACTGTATAGCAATGTAGATGGCTCACACTACCCTCCCGTGCTCATGCACATTTGCTAACCATGCATTCTGTCTTTAGGGCATACACACAACACTGCAATGTGAAGCCCATTATGATGCTGTACATGAGTCAGGACACCATTGTGTCAAACATGTATGCATGTTAATGCACATGTCAGCAAATTACATGTCAAGGTCATGTCAGACATGTGTACTGTTATCCTTTTCTGGCCCACATGGTGTATCACGGAGATGCATGCATACTACCATGATTGTGTGAACTGCATGGCTACTGATATGACACCTGCTTGCTGTAGTGTGCACCCCAGGGAGGTATACTTACTAACACTATTAATGTCTGAGCTGCATGCCCTCTGCTCTATTGCAGGCATGCTGCATGCCATCTGACAAATCACATGCATGGTGTGTCTGTGTGTCTGTGTGTGTGTGTGTGTGTGTGTGTGTGTGTGTGTGTGTGTGTGTGTGTGTGTGTGTGTGTGTGTGTGTGTGTGTCTGTGTGTGTCTGTGTGTGTGTGTGTGTGTGTGTGTGTCTGTGTCTATTTTACTTTACAGTATTTCTTTGCATTCACAGATGATGTAGGTGCGTTACCCTCCTGCGGTCCATCTGATGTTAGTGTCCCCACAGATACTAGCGGTGATGAACATATGCATGAGGTACAGGCAGGGTTGTCAGGGGCTGAATCTGTGCCAATGGTTACCATCCCAGCTATGTCCCCCTCTTCCCCGCACACAGTTCTGCTGCCAACACATACCTCATCACCGGTGGCCATAGAGGAAGGACAGTCAGCGTCTGTTGGCGTGGAATAGGAACGTGTGGTGGCTACAGAAGGTGTGTCTACACACCATGGTGTCAGTGTAATGACTGCAGATGTGCCACACAGGCATGTGGCCGGTGCTGCTCATAGGAGGACCTCTGGCAGACATGCACCTGCAGGACAGAGCGCAGCAGCTGGTATCACCAGACGCATGTTTCAGACTGTAATGGCGGCACAGGCACATGTTGAATGGCAGAACAGAGAAGGGCAGAGGCTGCAGAGTGCTGCTATCCATACCCTAAATGACAACATCCAGGCATTGGCAAATGCTCAACAGCAGATTGCTAATGTTCTGGATAGGCAACTAGGTGAAATGGTCGGAATCCTTGACCGAGGAATGGCAATCCGTGAGTGGGAGCTGTCTGTGCTAGAACACCTGGTAGGAGTGAGGCGTAGGCCATGTGGACATAGGCCAGCAACACCACCTAGTATAGGTCGACGTGACCGTGCCACCTCACATGCCCACTCCCATAGTGCCGGTAGTAGTAGCAGTGCAGCTGCTGCTGTGCTGTCAACACCAGGACACAGCAGGCCACGTGGACATGGCCCTGGACGGTCTCAGCGGGGACACGTTTCCAGCGGACATGTGTCGTCGGACAGTAGCCACTCTGTACCTCCACCTGGTAGTGCCCGTACAACCCCAGGCAGGCACAGGTCACGTGGCCATGGACAGACACAGTGAGCTGTACAACCTGCACTGTACAATCTGGGGCTGTTAATTATACCCCGTGTAGGCATCACAAATGGCAGAACTGTGTACACACATACATGCACACAGCAAACACAATTGTAGGGCTCCACATCATCCACATGCATTCTGCACAGATATGTCCAGTCAACTCACCAGCCCTTACACACACACATGATGTTATCCATTGGTGCAGCCTATGCCCCTGGCAAACATATCATCCTGTGCATATGATGAAGCCTGTGTCGCATCCCTGTCATCCACACCATCGGTGCAGGGTTATGCACAAATATTCTGATGCACAGGGTGAACAGCATAGTGAGAGGTGTATGTAATACCTGTGTATGCATAGTGAGGGATGTGTATGTTGCAGTGATTGTGTGCAGCCTATGCCCCTGGCAAACATATCACCCTGTGCATATGATGAAGCCTGTGCCCGATCCCTGTCATCCACACCATCAGTGCAGGGTTATGCACAAATATTCTGATGCACAGGGTGAACAGCATAGTGAGAGGTGTATGTAATACCTGTGTATGCATAGTGAGGGATGTGTATGTTGCAGTGGTTGTGTGTGAATACTGAGTTGTGTATGTGACATAGGTTGCGTACTGTCGACATGCACCAGTCACACCATGTAGTGCAGTTGCAGCATGCATTGTGATGTGTTCATGGTATGTGTCTCAGTTACATCTGTAGCACCATGTTGGTTGTGATACCCTGGTTCCCTCCTATGGTGTACTTGCATGTGCCTACAGGTAGCAGTGTTTGCAGTCCCCCCATGTGTAACTGTGGAGTACACACAGGCACGTCTGGCAATATCAGCATGCTACATGTACCCTCATCCTGACTGTTGGACACACAAACATGACACAGATGTCCGCACATATACTGCACCTGATGCATGTGGTCGGTGCCACAGGCTACACTGGACAGAGACGTGACATACATAGCAGGACACATTACAGGTATGGTGACATGGTGCAGGGGTTGTACACAGCAGCCTGGCCAATGATGATGTGAGGTGTCACATGGTAGCTGGAGGCCACACTGTGCAGCAGTAGGACCCGTAACAGTACGTGAACATGGCCGCAGTCATGGGGTGTACACCACTATAATGCACACCCCATAGTGTGCAGCTGGGGACACTTGCCTGTGTGGTCATCACCCTCACAGTACTATGCACCCACACGAAGTGTCACAGAGAAGGGACATGCACAGGTAGCCAGTATGGCTGGGATCTATGGCATCAACAGGGTTGTGCAATGCATCACCATTACGGGTTAGTCAACACGTGGGGCCAATGATAATTTCCCACCGTATATTAGCATACACACTCACACCAAGCACCAGACATGCATACAGACACACAAACACTCTGGTGACCACACATGTATATACGGACAGCCGATGTGTGTGATGCACATCACCGGTGAACGTCATGCTTCCCACACTGACGTATGTACAGTTCTCTACAATGGTGTACAGGGATGTGTAGCAACTGGGACATATTCCCCATGATATGTGGCATCCCTGGTCACACATTTGGACACACATGGCAGTGCTGGGAATGATACACCAGCCATATGATGACACGTTTGCTGGACATGCAGCGGTATTGATTGCATTATGTGTACCAACGCTATATCTGGCAAATGTGCTGCTATATACACACGGGAGGTTGTAGGTGTTACAGGTGTCATATGACATATAGTTGTTAACACCTGACCGCTGTGTATGCATTATGTCAGCACCGTCACGTAACAGCGGCATAGCGTACAGTTAGCACATGGCATGATAGGATGGTGTGTGACACAACTGTGAGCCACCCCCTGCACACATACATCTAGACAGGTGGTTCACCACATTATGTACACACATCCCTCCATACATGCTGTTTGTATGTCACCGTATACAGATGTCAATGATGGGTCTGCATTGTGTCTGCATGTCGTAGGTAGGTGCAACTATGTTACGGACATCGGCCACTGCACATGCATGTTTGCTGCATGCACAGTACAGATGTCACATGTGTCTCCTGTTGCCATGTTTGTATGCATTGCTATTGTTGGACATGTGTGTTGACATACATAACACATGGACTGCGGTATGATATCACGGGTGTCACAGGCAACCAGTACAAGGGTATGTGTCCTGGTCAACACTGCTACCCCCTGTAGTGTGAGCATTCAACAGACATGGGCCCACCTTCAATTCGCATGTGTAGCACTGATTAGGCCAGTGTTAAGCACGAGGTACATCAAAGGCCATGTATGTATGTGTTGTGTATGCAGTCCATGCACACATCCACATAATCACATGTATGACGTACCCAGATGTGTGTTCATTGGTGTACAGCAACAGTCAGGTGTCACAGCTGTGTAAGGGCCATGGTATGTCTTGAGCTGACCTGTTCATGTATACTGGTATCATTGCAATGCATAACACCTGTTGGATCCCTGTTGGTACATGTGTACTCTGCACAGCTGGTGTACACCGCTGTACAGCCCAGTGGTCATGTGTCACATGGTGTTGTGGGACCGTAAGGCTGTGTAGTGCTGCACCAACGACATGGTGCTGACTTGACAGCTACAGTGTACACTGCAGTGTGTACGTGTGACCTGCACCTGTGACAGCTGTGATGGCAGCTGTGTGTGTACAGGTCACTGCATGTGTGACCGCCCTGTGCGTGAGGGCAGTTATACCTTACTGTGCCCTTCTGTGTGTACACTCCATCTGCATGCAAGATTGCCCTTTGCAACTGCTAAGTGTGTGAGCATGCCCAGTACGCCGTTGTGTAGATGGACACACAGTACATTCCACACTGCGCCCCTCCGTGATTAGACTCCGTGTGCATGCAAGATGGCCCTTTGCAACAGCTGTGTGTGAGCATGCCCAGTACGCCGTTGTGTAGATGGATACACAGTACATTCCACACTGTGCCCCTCTGTGATTAGACTCCGTGTGCATGCAAGATGGCTCTTTGCAACAGCTAAGTGTGTGAGCATGCCCAGTACGCCATTGTGTAGATGGACACACAGTACATTCCACACTGCGCCCCTCCGTGATTAGACTCTGTGTGCATGCAAGATGGCCGTTTGCAACAGCTAAGTGTGTGAGCATGCCCAGTACGCTGTTGTGTAGATGGACACACAGTACATTCCACACTGTGCCCCTCTGTGATTAGCCTCCGTGTGCATGCAAGATGGCCCTTTGCAACAGCTAAGTGTGTGAGCATGCCCAGTACGCCGTTGTGTAGCTGGACACACAGTACATTCCACACTGCGCCCCTCCGTGATTAGACTACGTGTGCATGCAAGATGGCCCTTTGCAACAGCTAAGTGTGTGAGCATGCCCAGTACGCCATTGTGTAGATGGACACACAGTACATTCCAAACAGACGTGTGATACTAAGCATGTGGGCCGGCCATTGACATCCTGTATAGCCATGGTGGTCATCCAGGCACCAGATGTCCAATTTCAATGTCACGATGGATGCCTACATTGAACACACTTGTTGCTCTCTCGAAGGGTGTACTGTCTGTGGTGCATCCCGTATCTATTCAGTGTAGTTGTGCTCCGTAGATATTTAGTTGGCCCATTGACAGCACTGGTGTGTTTGTGTACGTCTACCTTGGGACGGTAATATGCTTTCAGACTCTCACTCTCTAAACAATTCCCTATCAACATCTTTGCCTTTGCGGATGATGTCACCCACCTAGAAGTATGCCTCTGGGAGTGCTGTGTTTAGTAATCCCGGTAGCGTGTTCTGTAAATGCATAATGCTGTCGTGTGTTACAGTAGGTAGGTGTGTGTTCAATTCCCGGCCCTTCCAAGTGTGTGTGTGAGTGTGTGCATGTGTTTTCAGCTGCCTGGGGACACAGTAATGCTTTTAGATGCCTCACAACACATACATTCCCTATCGGCGTCTTTGCCTTTGTGGATGATGTCACCCACCTAGAAGTATGCCTCTGAGAGTGCTGTGTTCAGTAATCTTGGTAGTGCGTTCTGTAAATGCGTAATGCTGTAGTGTGTTAGAGTAGGTAGGTGTGTGTTCAACTCCCAGCCCTTCCAAGTGTGTGTGTGTGTGTGTGTGTGTGTGTGCATGTGTTTCCAGCTGCCTGGGGACACAGTAATGCTTTTAGATGCCTCACAACACATACATTCCCTATCGGCGTCTTTGCCTTTGCGGATGATGTCACCCACCTAGAAGTATGCCTCTGAGAGTGCTGTGTTCTGTAATCTCGGTAGCATGTTCTGTAAATGCGTAATGCTGTAGTGTGTTAGAGTAGATAGGTGTGTGTTCAACTCCTAGCCCTTCCAAGTGTGTGTGTGCATGTGTTTCCAGCTGCCTGGGGACACAGTAATGCTTTTAGATGCCTCACAACACATACATTCCCTATGGGCGTCTTTGCCTTTGCGGATGATGTCACCCACCTAGAAGTATGCCTCTGAGAGTGCTGTGTTCAGTAATCTCAGTAGCGCGTTCTGTAAATGCGTAATGCTGTAGTGTGTTAAGAGTAGATAGGTGTGTGTTCAACTCCTAGCCCTTCCAAGTGAGTGTGTGCATGTGTTTCCAGCTGCCTGGGGACACAGTAATGCTTTTAGATGCCTCACAACACATACATTCCCTATCGGCGTCTTTGCCTTTGTGGATGATGTCACCCACCTAGAAGTATGCCTCTGAGAGTGCTGTGTTCAGTAATCTCGGTAGCGCGTTCTGTAAATGTGTAATGCTTTAGTGTGTTAAAGTAGATAGGTGTGTGTTCAACTCCTGTCCCTTCCAAGAGTGTGTGCGTGTGTTTCCAGCTGCCTGGGGACACAGTAATGATTTTAGATGCCTCACAACACATGCATTCCCTATCAGCGTCTTTGCCTTTGCGGATGATGTCACCCACCTAGAAGTATGCCTCTGAGAGTGCTGTGTTCAGTAATCTCGGTAGCGCGTTCTGTAAATGCGTAATGCTGTAGTGTGTTAGAGTAGGTAGGTGTGTGTTCAACTCCTGGCCCTTCCAAGTGTGTGCATGTGTTTCCAGCTTCCTGGGGACACAGTAATGCTTTTAGATGCCTCACAACACATACATTCCCTATCGGCGTCTTTGCCTTTGCGGATGATGTCACCCACCTAGAAGTATGCCTCTGAGAGTGCTGTGTTCAGTAATCTCGGTAGCGCGTTCTGTAAATGCGTAATGCTGTAGTGTGTTAGAGTAGGTAGGTGTGTGTTCAACTCCCGACCCTTCCAAGTTTGTGTGTTTACAGCTGCCTGAGGACACAGTAATGCTTTTAGATGCCTCACAACACATACATTCCCTATCGCCGTCTTTGCCTTTGTGGATGATGTCACCCACCTAGAAGTATGCCTCTGAGAGTGCTGTGTTCAGTAACCTCAGTAGCGCGTTCTGTAAATGCATAATGCTGTAGTGTGTTAGAGTAGATAGGTTTGTGTTCAACTCCTGGCCCTTCCAAGTGTGTGTGTGAGTGTGTGCATGTGTTTCCAGCTGCCTGGGGACACAGTAATGCTTTTAGATGCCTCACAACACATACATTCCCTATCGGCGTCTTTGCCTTTGCGGATGATATCACCCACCTAGAAGTATGCCTCTGAGAGTGCTGTGTTCAGTAATCTCGGTAACGCGTTCTGTAAATGCGTAATGCTGTAGTGTGTTAAAATAGGTAGGTGTGTGTTTAACTCCTGGCCCTTCCAAGTGTGTGTGTGTGTGTGTGTGTGTGTGTGTGTTTCCAGCTGCCTGGGGATACAGTAATGCTTTTAGATGCCTCACAACACATACAATCCCTATCGGCGTCTTTGCCTTTGCGGATGATGTCACCCACCTAGAAGTATGCCTCTGAGAGTGCTGTGTTCAGTAATCTCGGTAGCGCGTTCTGTAAATGCGTAATGCTGTAGTGTGTTAGAGTAGGTAGATGTGTGTTCAACTCCTGGCCTTTCCAAGTGTGTGCATGTGTTTCCAGCTTCCTGGGGACACAGTAATGCTTTTAGATGCCTCACAACACATACATTCCCTATCGGCGTCTTTGCCTTTGCGGATGATGTCACCCACCTAGAAGTATGCCTCTGAGAGTGCTGTGCTCAGTAATCTCGGTAGCGTGTTCTGTAAATGCGTAATGCTGTAGTGTGTTAGAGTAGGTAGGTGTGTGTTCAACTCCCGACCCTTCCAAGTGTGTGTGTGTGTTTACAGCTGCCTGGGGACACAGTAATGCTTTTAGATGCCTCACAACACATACATTCCCTATCGGCGTCTTTGCCTTTGCGGATGATGTCACCCACCTAGAAGTATGCCTCTGAGAGTGCTGTGTTCAGTAATCTCGGTAGCGCATTCTGTAAATGCATAATGCTGTAGTGTGTTAGAGTAGGTAGGTGTGTGTTCAACTCCCTACCCTTCCAAGTGTGTGTGTGTGTGTGTGCGTGTGTGTCCAGCTGTCTGGGGACACAGTAATGCTTTTAGATGCCTCACAACACATACATTCTCTATCGGCATCTTTGCCTTTGCAGATGATGTCACCCACCTAGAAGTATGCCTGTGGGAGTGCTGCATTCAGTAGTCTCGGTAGCGCATTCTGTAAATGCGTCATGCTGTAGTGTGATAGGGTAGTTAGGTGTAGGTTTGATTCCCAGGCCTGCCAGATGTGTGTGTGTGCATGCTCCCATTTGCCTGGGGACTCAGGTTATGCTTTTAGACGCTTCGCAACACAGATGTATCCTGCTGCCGTCTTTGTCTTTGCGGATGTTGACACGCACCTAGTAGAATTCCTGTGTCTGCTGTGTTTAGTAGTCTCGGTAGCGGCTTCTGTAAATACATCATGCTGTAGTGTGATAGGGTAGTCATGTGTAGGTTCGATTACCAGCCCTGCCACGTGTGTGTGTGTGTGTGTGTATGTCTGTATCTTTCTCTCTCTCTCTCTATATATATATATATATATATAATCTATTTTCTGCCCATAACCCTGCTCTTGCATGGACAGCTGACTGTTTCATGTATCGCATATTTGCATAGCTTTCACATACCAATGGGGTATGTTGCAACTCCCAACATTGTCCATGCAACGTCTGTGTTACGGGTGGTGTTACACACCCTTACAGGCGTTTGCTGTATATCTTGGCAGACATCTATCCTTGCTCTACTCTCACTGTACTCGTACATGCTGGAGGCTTCATGTATCATGGCCTAGTTTTGATGTGTGTATGTATATTTGTGCTGTGTGCATGGCTGTGGGTATGTCCCAGTATCATCATTTGTAAAGGTGACAGCCCTAAAGGTTCTTCATGTTGACTGCTGTGTCATTTGACATGTCAGCAAATACCTGCGGACAGTACTGCACGTCCTACTGCAGCGCATTTCATACCTTCTGCATTATCTTGCAGTCGGTATTGCTGTTTCCTCACACATGTATCTGTTTCTGTTCATACCACTCCACCTCCTAGAGCAAGTTGCTGGACATGGCCTTATCTGATAGTGGGACACATAGGGGCAGTATTGACATGTTGCTCTTACAAACGTAAATAGTTGACACAATAATAGGTTTTGCATTAGTATGGCTTTTCTGTTGGATTTGGTGTCTTACACACATGTTTGTCATTATTTCATGTCTTCAGTTATCATGGAAGTGCCAGAATGTTACTGTTACGTGGAACACACCAAACATATGAGGCAGAACTCTGCACATTCATCGTAAATCTGTACAGTTGCGGAGTATGTGTCTGTAACAAAATATCAACTTTCTGACACCAATACACACACTGTATGGCGGCATCACAGGCCACATGCCATTACATTTATATTGCAGGACACACCCACCCAGACAGTTGTATTCCTCACACAGGCCAACAGCTGCTTATCCACACTAATTGGTCTATCATGTACCGTATGTGCGCCGGTATTTGCGCTTTCTGTCAGTGGCAGAGCTCACGTACGTGTCTGGGGGACTGGACATTGTTACGGTGACACTGCATGACACCCTGAGGGACACATTATGTTTTTGTCTATTAACCTTCCACATTGACATTCACAGGGCATATGTTGTCATTCACATTTGTCGGTGTACATGCGTGTGACTTGTACATGTTTTCTCATTTGTCCTGATGTCTTTCTTCTCACCTGTCCACCTAGTATCACTAGTTCTGTACATGTATTTTGGACAGGTTACCTTCATACCCCTAACCTGTACACATTATGGGTAAACGCCCTGACGTTTGACCTTGTTACATTTGTCATAGTGATGTGCCTTTCTGGTAAATTGCTGGCAAGGCATTACAGACTGTGCGGTAGATAATAGTGACTGACATTTCCATTACATGATTAGTAACACTCATAACATCCGTATTCATGGGTACGCCAGTATTCTCACAACATTCTGACTTTGTCTGGGGTATATCTAATATAGTCCCTATTTGTATTTCATGTACTATGCCTTAGTGCAGCTGTGTTATTCTGACAGTTTGCCAGTTATGGGTACCATCTTGGTCGTACGCATGTCCATCCATGATAATCGCCTACATGACACTGATATAGGGCCCTACATATTGCCAAAATGGTTTCCGTAATATCCAGTGGATGGTTTGCCCCATTATTGAGAATATAGGCGTGTGCTATACCCACATCACTCCCATGGGGCGGGCCTACGAAATCAATGCCAAACAACACCTAGGCCCATTTCTGCATACCCATGATTCCCATACCTGACAACCCTCTACAGTACCCATTACACATGTTTAATGTGTGCGTTACTGAAGTGTGGAGACACTTATATGCACTCCCCACTCTCCGGATATCAGTTCGTACGTCATACATTCTATCGACACGTGTCATTACCCCTGCACCTGATACTGTTGCATGTACAGCTATTTCGTATTTGCTGCGGTCACTTCTTTTGCGTCAATGTCGGTTGACACTACATATGATTCAATTTATGGAGTCCTGCAATGGACACCTATCTGCATGTTTAAAGTGTAGAACTTGCTGGACTGTCACTTTCTGGCCAATGTTTTTGAATGCTGCAGTTTATTCACCTTTCCTGCATGTCTGTTTGTCTACCCATATTAAATATAACGTCGCCTATTTATGTGCATATGTCATATCTATGGGACATAAGTCTGTTGGGTATACATATATACATGTACAATCCTCATTTCATAACTTGCTTTGGTTTACGTCTGTGGATTATGTGTATACACATATATCTATATCCATACCATACCTTTCCACTATACAGATTATCGCAGAGTGTACAGCTGCTTGCCCCTTTATCTTCGCTGTGTTTTACATACACCTGTGTCTATCTGGCAATGTAGTGGCATTTCATTTGAGACTTACAGTGGGGATTTCTGGCAAGCAGTTCAGGTTATGACTGCATACCCTTCAGAGAATCCATGCTACTGACACACCCGTTATTCTATCCACTTTCTATGTTTGTTCTGGCACATATCTGGGGTTTGTCCCTATTTGTACCGGTAGTTTGCATGGCTTCATCTGGTTTCATACTTTACGAGGTTAATGGGTTTGAGCCATGTATAACTAACGTGGGGGAAACAGCATTCATTTACTATGCTGTGAGCGGATCACACACGCACAGGCGCACTTGCATTTCCTTATTGTGGGTTACGCGAGGGCACACATACATATCCTTATTGTGGTTTACATATGTTTGCTAAGTCTTTGTGCTTACGTGGGCTTTATTACTTGTGACAGTACCAATAATTATCTGTAATCCGGTTAACGGATGTTTGCGAAACACACGTTCACCTTTACATATTTAACTGTCTGTACAGCACAGACGCATTCATTACACTTTCACATTATATGTGCTGTAGTTGTTGTTCAACCGGGACTGCATTCACGTTGGCCGGATGCTGTAACCAGTAAACGTTTGGTGTTATGACTCATTTATATGCATACCCATAGTACATAGCTACATTAACATATGCCTCACCGCTTCACTTACATCACAGGCATCCATTCTCCTGCTGGGAAAAATGCGATACTACATGTTACACATTCCCTATTCCCTACTGCTCTGGACCCAAGCTGCATATTTCATCACTGCAGGGATATTCGGAACCCAAAGGCTTATATTCCTGACACATACAGGTCTTTAATTGTCAGGGTGTTCATGTGGTGATCTGGGTTTAGGCTTGTCCAACTGGTGAACGGAACTGCCCTGACCGTGTTCAAATGTGAGACAAAGCACATGGACAGGGATTGTCCATTTTAAACATTTAATCTGTTTACAGACACAGGTGTTTGGGCACCTGTCAGCAGCTTATGATGTTGGCAATACATAATATGGGTGGGGGTGGTTATGATACATAATCCACGGTGAGTGGTGTTCCCATTCACATTTGACTATTTCCTGTATTCATTCTTATGAGGGTTATTATTTTGCACATGACGTAACTATGAATTAACTATGGGTATGCAGTAGTACAGTCAACATATGTGACCGTTTGTTACAGTATATATGTATGGACCTCTGTAATACTGGGGACTACCCCACATCCTTCACAACATTTCCGGCTTATGTACATACTATTATTCAGTGAACTTTCGAAGCTTGTGAGAGCAGTAATTACATCTGTCCCTATTTGTCCACCCATCCTTTTAGGCTTTGTCCAGGTTTTGTTGCTGTAATAGGTTGAGAGGTGGTGTCGGTATGTGATTGAGTTGAATATATACTGTCGATAATTCAGTGAGGAGTAGGGTTACCACTTGTTCCTCTTTGCGAGGGGAGGTCCCACTTTGGACAGTTGTGTCCTGCGACTACACATAAGACATGGCAAATGTCCTGTGATTTTAAGACAATGATATATTTCTTATTTTCTGTACTAGTTGCATGATACAGGTATTTTGTATCTGGTTCACATAACTATTATTTGGGATAGCATAAGCTATTCAAATGCTATGGCATAAGCTTTTATCTTGGCATACACGTGCAATTCGGTCCTTTGCACTGGCCGGGGGTATGTTTTATCCTGAAAATTCTCACATTTCTACAAGGGATGTCCCACCTTGGCCATCTGAACAGGTGGCAACTCTAGTGGGGTGACCTGCATGGTGGACAGCTGTTCCATCCTGCGTAGTATGAATTGCATGTCTGTGTAGAAACTGAACAGTACCATGACTACACATACATGTTTTGTCCAGATGTGTACAGTAATGGACACCGTGGCGTGTAAACAACTCTGAGGTTTCAACAGGTTACTTATCCCACGCGGGATGTACACACATTTTGCCGTAACATTAACGCGCGGGCATTTGGATTTACGTACCTGTGATGGGATGTTTACAATCGTGGGTTACATATTTGCAATCCGGTCACTGCCTAGAACGATACTTCCTACTACATATGGGGAATACTCGCTATGTGCAGGTGTACGGATGCGCAAGGCTGGTAGTTGGATTTGGTGGACATTCAGACATGGGTGCGGGTTATGTGCTATACTGGGGTTGTTGCATGTTGCATTTGCATGCATGGGTTCTACTTTTGGATATCCCGGTTCCGCATATAGCACCCTATGTGTATGTGACAGTTACGTTCCTGTTCATGTGTATAGCACATTTTAATATACATATGTTTGTGTGTGTTTGGTATACAATTTGGACTGTCAGGTTTCTTTACGGTTGTTATATAGCCACAACTGCCCTGTTGTGTACTATCACTACCACTGTGGGACTGCTGGTGACCATACCAATGGGGCTAGACGTGTGTATTGGCGGTGCGCTGACATGATGCGCTTCACTTCCACTGGGTATAACTTCTGACAGTGCAGTACATTACGGACACACGATTTTAAATATCATTTGTTCCATGGATGGGAACTTATATTATGTTGCGTGCATTACTGTTTGGTTCTCCATTTTGTGTGGCCGGGAACTATCTTGCATGCTTTGCATATGTTTCATTATCCACGGACACTGATAGGTGCGATTACTATTGCAGGCAGGCTATAATATTCAGCAGTTTAGGTTGCTCATCTCCAGCCGACATTGACACACCTCCGGGCGCAGCTTAGTAACGCCCCATGCACTCGCGCACGTGTCCTATGCACATGGATGTGGTAGTGGCGCACCTTCATTAATATGCATATGGCGCTACTACACCATTTATACGCCACACGGCCGGTGCAGGCCTTACACCGGCCTTGCGCCGAGCTTCATGAATCCGGGGGTTAGTAATTCAAAGATGTTACTCCCACTGGTAAAACTCTGCCTGTGGTGTAAGCAGCGGTGCTCTGCTCACTCCTGGGCAGCTTTGTATGACATACCGCTGACACCACTATATAATACCATATTTGCTCTTGATTCCCTTCACATCCCTTGTGTATGCTTTATTGTTACGACGTTCATTCTTTATATATATATATATAAACATATATATATATATATATATATATATATATTTCATATATGTAGATATATATCTATACACATATATATATATATGTGTGTGTGTGTGTGTGTGTGTGTGTGTGTGTGTGTAAATATATATACATATATATATATATATATATATATATATATATATATATATATATATATATATATAAAATGTCTGTACATACTAAATTACATTTCCTGTGCTGGGAGCTGCTTACACCTGCACAGGCACACTCGCCTATGCTTACTGTGTGTTGCATATGTTTACTGCCACTTATCTGTGCTTACTTGTGCCTTATTCATTATGAAAGTACCACTTTCATTGAAGGGATCTGGTTAATAGTCCCATGCGATACCCATGTTAACTTTTACATGTTTAAATGTTGGCTTTACAGCAGAGCGACATTCATTCCACAAGGAAAATGATATGTGCTATAGTCGAACTTGAGCTGTGAATGCCTGTTCATTAGGTGGATGCTCTAACCACTACACTATTGGTGTTCTGGTTCATTTATATGTATACCCATGGTTCATAGTTACCTGAACACATGCCTCAACACTTCACTTACGCAGCAGGCATCCATTTTCCTGTTGGGAAAACCGCACTACTACACGTGCGCCATTCTCTTGTGCTCTGGACCCATGCCGCATGCTGACTCACTCCGAGTATATTCACACCTCCAAAGCCTATAGTCCTGGCACATACATGTGTTTGATTGTCAGGGTTTTCATGTGGTTATCCTGGTTTAGGCTTGTCCAACTGGGGACTGGGACAGCCTTGTTCTTGTTTGAAAGTCAGATTTTGCATGAGGACAAGGTTACTCCCACTGTTAGTACCTAACCACCTGTGGTTAGAGATGCAGGGATTTTTGGCCATCTCTGGCCAGCTTGATCTGTCAGCACTAGATAATATGGGTGTTCTGCTGCTCTTTTCTTTCACATTCATTGTGAATGCTTTCTTGTTCCCATGTTTGTTCTGTGTGTGTGTGTGTGTATATATATATATATATATATATAGTTGCCACCCTTTCAAATGGGGCATATTTGGTACAAACATCAAGATTTTGCAGGCTGACACATACCCACAGCCAGTACAAAGGACAGAACCTCACTTTTATGCCTAACTGACAGCTTGTTCTTGTAGCATTTTAGTTGCTTATTCAGTTTCTTATGACATGTAGGTGTTTCAGATGCAGAATAACTGTTTTATGCAACTATTACATAAATATAGGACATATTTTTGTCATTAAATCTCAGGACATCTGCCATTTGACACTAAGTGTACAGGACACAACTGCCCAAAGAGGGACTGTCACTCACAAAGTTTGACAGGTGGTTACCCTATATGTATGTAGATATATATATATATATATATATATATATATATATATATATATATATATATAGATATAGATATGTGTGTGTGTGTACGTACTCATGCATACACATCTATATGATTTAATTACTTTGATCATACTGTTGAATAATTGTGCTGTCAGCTATGTTTGTGATAACATCGATGTTAGGTATAACTGCCGTGGCTTAGTGGTAAATCACAATGATTGTGATGTGTAGGGTCTTGGCGTCTGGCCTGGCCGACAAGGTATATTGTTTTGATGGGTGGAACAAGGGCCGTTGGACAAATGGTGAGTACAACACTTTTCAGCTGTGGTTTTCCATTTAACCACTGAATCACGTCACGCAAAATCCTTGTATATTCTTACTGTGATACGTCACCCCAGTTCACATTTCATTGGTATTATATCATTATACAGCATAAAATTAGCAAGATATGCTCGTATATGGATTACGCGTCATAAATGGTGTGCGCTGCAATTGAACCGGCAACGTCTGCTTGATAGTCGGATGCTCTAACCACTACACTATTGGTGTTCTGCTTCATTTATATGTATACCCATGGTTCATAGTTACCCGAACACACACCTCAACACTTCACTAACACAGCAGGCATCCATTTTCCTGTTGGGAAAACCACACTACTACACATGTGCCATTCCCTACAGCTATGGATCCATGCCGCATGTTGACTCATTCAAAGTATATTCAGACCTCCAAAGCCTATAGTCCTGGCACATACATGTATTTGATTGTCAGGGTGTTCATGTGGTCATCCAGGTTTAGGCTTGTCCGACTTGGGACCGGGACTGCCCTGTACCTAGCTGAAAGTCAGACTTAGCATGAGGACATAGTTAGTTCCACTTTTAGTGTCCTAATTGTGGTTGGGGATGCAGAGGTGTGCTCATCTCTGGCCAACCTGATATAACAACACTAAATATTACGGGGGGTTCCACTGCCATTTCCCTTCACATTCGTTATGACTGCTATATTGTGACCATGTTCATTCTTCATAAATATATATATATATAAATATATCGGTCTGTACATACACATGCATATACACCTACATGTTTATTTACATTTCCCATACCGTTGAATCACCACCACTTACCGTCATGCATACACGCTTGCATACCTGCTTACGTCTAGGTTTGCCACCTTTTCAAATGGCCAAAGTGGGGCATTTTCGAGACACACATCAGATTTTACAGGCCGACACATACCCACGGTCAGTACAAAGGTTAGAACTTTACTTTTTTGCCTAAATGAAAGCTTATTCTTGTAGCAGTTTAGTTGAGTATTCTGTTTCTTGTAACATTTAAGTATTTTACATACAGAAATAACTATTCTATGCAACTTTTACATGAAATATGGGACATAATTATTTCCTACAATCTCAGGACATTTGCCATTTTGTTATTTTTGGTCAGGTCACAACTGCCCAAAAAGGGACTGTCCCTCACAAAGTGGGACAGGTGGTAACCCTACTTACATCTGCTTTAAAGCGTCTTAATCACCCTCTATCTGACTGCCACTATGCGAATGTGAAAGGTATATATTTCTGATAATGCACATGGGGAGACGTGCATCATGGTCAGATGTTTAATCCCGGGTCGTAGGTTCTGCAGGACCGGCTGGAGGCAGAGCAGGATTGTGGACAACTACTGCTCATACAACCTGTGTCCAGATGTCTACAGGACTGGACATCGTGTCGTGACACAAAGTCTAATGTTTAGAACAGATACTTATCCCATGAGGGATATCCAAAAATTGTGGGGACCAATGATCTCGATTCTTTTGGCTTTACGAAAATGAGGTAGGGTTATACATGCAAGGGATAAATAGTTTTCAATCCTGAGACTGCCTACTAGATATCAGTAGGGGTCACTTTGTGCAGATTTGGCTGTGCCAAGCTAGCAGCCTGAGTATGGATGGTTTTGGTGGACGTTCAGGAAGGGGGGGGTGGTGTGCTGTGGAGGGGATGATGGGTATTCAATTATGTATGCAAGTGTGTTTGGGTTGGATGGCTCAGTTCAGGCCAGATCATTATGTGGGTGTGAGCTGGTAACGTTTCTGTACATGTGTATCGCACATTTTAATGTTCATATGTTTGTGGGATAGTGTTCTACAGTATGGCCTGTCAGGTTGTATTGTGGATGTGAATGTTTCTTCTTTGGTTTTCTTTCTGATTCACCCACTGCTCCCTCGTACACCTCCAGTTCACCTATTGTGCATCCGACCCAGTCTCCCCTTGCCGAATTATTACATTACCTGTCACCCCCCCACACCCATATTACACACACCATCCATCCCTTCTCTGGTTGATGGCCCATGGCACAGTCAACAGAACACATATCATACACTACATATCTCTGGTACGAATATGGTTGTGAGGATGACCCTAGCATTTTTGATCTTCCACATGCTGTACTTCACCCACATAGGTAGATGCAAATACTTATCTTTCATGACATGGTAGGTAGACCCGGGTAATACCCATTCATCTTTGGCCCATCCAGACAAGGACGACTTGGGCCGCGAATGGGCAGATATTGAGTGAATGCTCTGACATTGGTAGGGTTGCCACCTTTTCATATGACCAAAATGGGACATTTTCTGGACACACATCAGATTTTACAGGCCAACACATACCCATGGTCAGTACAAAGGATAGTATTTTAGTTTTATGCCTAAATGAAAGCTTAATGTTGCAGCAGTTTAGTTGCTTATTCTGTTTCGTTTAGTTGCTTATTCTGTTTCTTGTAACATTTAGGTATTTTACTTACAGAAATAAGTATTGTATGGAACTATTACATAAAATATGGGACATACTTATGTCCTACAATCGCAGGACATTTAACATTTATAATGGTTTTGGTATGGACACAACTGCCCAGATTGGGACTGTCCCTCACAATGTGGGACAGGTGGTGACCCTGACCATTGGGCTAGGCTTAGCAAATGGCAGCGGTGCACTAACACACTGCATTTCGCTTCCACTTGGTATAACAATCAACACTACAATGGAATATGGGCACAGGGTTTTAAATGTCATTTGTTTGAGGGACGGGGACTCAATATTCAGCTATGTGCCTTTGTGTTTACTTTTTATTTTGGTGTTCGCAAAACTGTCTTGTATGCTTTGCATACATTTCAGTATCCACGGACACTGACAGGAGTGATTATTATTAGAAGCAGGCTGTACTAGTCAGCATTTTAGATTGCGTGTATGCACCAGACATGTTCACGCCTCCATGCAGCGCTTAGACACACCCCCTGCACTTGCGCACTTTTCCTATGCACATGGACGTTGTGGCAGCATGCCTTCATTAATATGCATGTGGTTCTGCTGTGCCATCTCTATGCTTGTGCCGAGCTTCATGAACCCCGGGGTCTGTCTCTATTTTTGGGCCTTTGTCCCCAAATTGTTTTAGTCTTTATCCACATTTCTTGCACTAAGAGGTTGAGAGGTATGATCTGCACCCATATTAGAGGTTTTGCAGCCAGCAATACCAGTGTGAGCCACGAAACTTTGCTTAAGCACGCCATGCCGCATTAATATGCATGGTGCAGTGGGCAACATCGTGTACTGGAAAACACACCATGTAGGCTCTGTGCAAAATCTACACAGAGTTTATTGAATCCAAGGTTAGACTTTTAAAAATATAATATCGTTGTCTTTTTACATATCACTACTGAAGTTTTCATAGATTCATACTAGGCTAATTGCCCTCATGGGCCATTTTAAGCCTAGCCAATTGCCCCCTGTGAGAATCAAACCCTGTACCTTGTGTTTGTAAGACAAACACCTTAAATATTATGCCAGCCTCCCACCCCTGTTGTGCATAACAACTGATACAAATATCAATGTGAACAATTTTGGAAGAATCTTTTTGTTTTTTTTTTGTAATGCAGATATGTTGAATCTTGGTAGTATGTTGGAGAATGAGACATCAAATAGATTTACATTTAGTTTAGTCTCTGTGAGATATATTTCATATGCAGTTACAAGCCCAAGATCAATGGCTACAATTGATGCACCTTGTAAAACATTCGGCAGACCTTTGGATTATAGTCAAGATCTGCTGATTCACCATTAGGTAAACCGTCTATTTGCATTCCTTTTATAAATATTTATGGTTAAATATTTGATAGAAATATAACTCAAAAACTTTTGTTAATCTGTACAACTCATATTTAATTTAACTGACGCTTCTGACCATACAGACAATGTGGAAATGTCTTACATGCATTGTGTAGAGTATTATTCAAAACATACTTCTTTGTTAGTTATTAAATTAATATCTGCATACAGTCATGCAAAAATTCCACAGAAGTATTAGAGAAGAACATTTGTAAATATGTTTAAGCAATTATTTTTCTCTTCAGTGATTTACTTAATTTGTTTACTGCTGCACAACTAACAAAAGAAATACATTCCCTATGCCTTTTCCGTACCTAAAATTTTATAAATCACTAGCTTGCTCAGAACAAAATAAAAAATGACTCAAGAATGCTTTGTACTTTTTTGGGGATTTTTTCTCTACTTGAATGCTTTGACTATGAAGTTGGTATATCTAAATTTTGAAGAGATTTACCCCACCACTTGTTCTAAACAATCTGATTGATTCATATGTAATGGGCAGCTTTCTATATTATATAAATGAGTATTTCCTATGTGAGGGACTGTCAGTTATTTTTTCACAGTATAACTATTTGGAACTGATTTGAGTCTAAAATATCAGTCTGCCATCTACTGAAGTATGATTACTAAAGACATTCTTTAAGCATACATATTTCATCATTAAATATAGTTTCATGTGAGACACAGGTAATTTCTAAGCAGTCTGTAAGAGACCAGTTAAAGTGACAGTGCTTTGAGGAGGCTTACATAGGGCAAATTGTTTAAGCTTAACATCCTTCTTAAAAGGTTTTTCTGTGGGCATTCCAGCTGTTGCATGTGTCTCAACAGGTCTTCATTATTTCATTGAATGATTGGATGATCGACTGGCATTTCTAACAATATTTCATTACACATGCTGTTCATCTAACTATTCTGACTGAGATAGCATTACAGTACGGATTAGGAAATTTACCCTTTCCTCACTGTAGTGTAATCATGGAGTTGGTATATATAATTAGAGGGGTGGTGTGGGGGGGCACAGCCCCCCACATGAGGGGGTGTTTGATGAATGGCATTTCCAATTAAATGCCATTCAATGATCCAATCATTTGATGATTTAATATAGACCAGTCTAGACAGATACATGCCAAAACATGCCATTATAGTCAATGATTGGCTTTACAAGGACTGATCAAAGGGGAAAATGGCATCCTAGGACTTTAAAGCAATACTTTTCTTAATGAGCTGGCCATTTAATAAGGATTTCTCCACCACAGTTGTCATATGATCAGAATGTAGGTCAATGTCCACATAAATTCAAAAATCCTGAATAACTAAGTCAACTCTTAGGGGCACATTATCAATATAGTAGTTCACACTGACCAAACAACTTCCTAAAGGATACAATGATGCATTTTTTCAGCATTTAGCCTTACACAATGACTCTGGCATAATTTACTTATTTCGAACAAGCCCTCCTACAAGATGGCTAAGTCTTTTAGGGATTCAGTAATTGCACATAACTTACAATCATCTACAAACTTAGTCAGCCAGATCCCCTTAGTATTGACTTTAACTTGCAAGATATAGATGTCAAACAGGAAACGTCTCATCACTGAGCCCAGTGAGAATCCAGTGGTCACTTGTCTTTCACTGGAGGTAACTTCCTGTTTTTATCTCCTGCATTTATCTGTGAGCCATATGGCAATCCAGTAGGTGATTTATGTGATTATTCCTAGTTTATTAAGCTTTTCTACTATGCTTGAGTTTTGATGTTTAGTACCATTTTACCTTTTTCCAATGATTTGGTGACTTTTTCATGTCTACCTGGTAGATTTTTCAAGTGTACCAGACTGGGTAAGCCTGACCAACCTTTAACAAATTTAAACTGAGATGGGGCCAATGTGTGGAAGTTCCCTTTGTTCTTATTGATTCATTCCAAGATAATTATTTCCATGGTTTTGTTAACTTCACATTTTTCATTTGGTTTTAACTAGGAACAAATCAAACTATCTTCGGTAATTTAAACCTGACTTATTGACAAAAGAAAAACAAAAAAAAAACACAAAACGTTGCCCTTCTTTATCAGTCTTACCCTCACATCTTGAAATGTATTAAAATTTGATATGAAGCAGCAGTGAGATACAGGGAAATCATTCTCATCCTCTCTTAACTGTGTTCTAGATTGGCTAGCATTGACACAGTGTAACTTGACATGTGCTACATTATCATTAATTTTTCCATTAATGGTACATTTAGAATTAGTTACCCTGATTACTTTGGACATTAAAAATCTTAAAATGTTGTTATTGAATTTTAGAGAGCTGAAACTCAATGGATTCAAAACTGTTTGAAATTGTTGCTATCCTTTCTGCAGATTTATTTGTTATATCCTAAATATATGAATGCCTTGGTCCAGAGATTCTAATTTTTAAGTCATAAAATGAGGCAGAGCAGCAATAATTTTGAACAAAGCTGTTCTGAATTCTAGTTACTGCTATTCTGACTTCTTTTCTCATCACTTTTTCTCAGATTATAAGTAGCTCTCTTTAGTCACACCTTTTAACTCAGCCAATAATAATTTGTTCATTCTAAGAATGGAAAAAACACAATATGAATTACTTAATTGAAGTCTTCTTTGCTTCCAGTGATATGTGTGATACTTTTTGAACATCTGTGTGTTGAACAGCCATTTCTTATCATCAAGGAATAGAGTCATTGGGTTTCCCAGTTTCTCCTGTTTGGTCATTGCTATTCCTGGCTCATCATAGGACAACATACTGGCAAGATGGCAGACCACAACCATGTGCAATGAAACTTCTTACAAAACTGCCTATGTTAGCATGTTCCAAAATAGATAAATGGTATGCCATCTCAAATGGGTCCCCTTCACATAGTCGACACTGCAAAATGTCGACATTCATATGGCCGAGACCATATGATCGACATTTGGAATGCCAACAATGTGAAACCAGCAAGATTTCCATTCCTGCACTGTAGTGCGATCTCGGAGTTGGTATATTTAAGGTACAGGGGGTGGGGGGGCATAGCCCCCCCATGGGGTTGCAGCAGGGCTTGCCCCCCTGCTATCAATGTGTTAGAAATGTGTAGTGTTTTTTATTTATTTATTTTTTGGATGTTCAAAATTCCTAAAGTCGATTATATGGTCTTAGCCATATGAATGTTGACATTTTGGCATTTCGATCATCCAATGGTAACCCCTCTCAAACATATGTTCACCCATTCTATTTTCTGTTCTCTGTCAAAGAGGGGAAAGAAAAGCTTGTGGTTCCTGCAATGCACTGAGGGCAAGCCCTGCATGTGCTATGTAGTTACCATTTTGTGCACTGCAGCTATGGGGCAATGAAGTCATGTTTTCCCTTACAATATGATCCCCTTGTGAGTGGTCACATTCTTTAGTCTGATTTTCAGGGGTCAGACAAATAATGTTTCCTTTTTCTATTGGAAACGTACTTTTAACTATTAGTGTACAGGTTTTGTTCTAAGTCTAATTTTCTTTAGTAGGCCTCTTTGACCTTTTCTCCTACTAACCAAAAGGTTACCATTGTATGTAACCTTTGCATGTCTTTGCAAGCTCATTTTTGTTCCTTCCTGCTTCAATTCTGGCCACTCCCAGAGGCCTGTGCTTATGCTTATATGGATCCACGCAATCCTGAACAGAGCTACTAAAATAGGATTCATACTTCAGCAAATAACAGAAAGCCTATGAGAAAAATTACACTTGATTTAATAGGAAGCATTTTCTATGACTAAGCAATGCATCCATCATTACTAATACCCCTAGTATGCATTCAATTCCTATACTATCAACTACCATTTCACATACCACAAACATCATCTAGACTGCCAATTACAAGCAGTAACTAAATAATAATCTATAGTCTCAATTAGTCCAAAAATTAAGCTGGACTTTAAAATATAACAAAACAAGAATTTCCATTGTGTTTTCTTTCTCCAATATGGCTACCATCTTGGTAAGCCATACCACCATAATATTAACCATGATCATCATCGTTGTGCAAACAAGGCCTTAGTTTACTAAGCATACCCATAAGGTAAACAATCTTAACTCATTACAAAACCTAATGTGCTACTTCAAAATGACCGTTATTTATTCCTCTATGACTTCTCCTTCAGCCTGTCAGACTACAGCCCATATAACTGTTGACCATCACAAATAGAATCCAACAGTCTCTTTCACTTCTTACCTATCTTTACACACAGACCACTCACAACATAAGCCCAGATGAGTATTTCTGCTCTATGATATGGCCTACTGGCTTAATTAGTTTTCTCCTCATTAGGAAAAATACTGAAAATAACCCTGGTCCTCTAAGTCAATATAATAAAAATCAATCTGTGTCTCACCAAAGACACTAACAATACACTGGGTAAAAGTGCTCAAATTAATGCTTGTAGCCTAAGAAAACAAAATTGAACAAATAGGCATGATTCTTACCAACCACAATTTAGACTTCATTAGAATTATTGAATTGTGGATGAAAACGTACACCTCTAATCTTAGCAATCATGTTCCCAGATAAGACTACACATTTATACATGTCAGGAAAGAGGACTGGTGGATGTTCACTTTTTCTTACTAAGAACAATATTAAAACATTCCTTCTCACACAAAGTGCATCTGTCACTAACACTGACCCAAACCAGCTAACAATTGTATGGCATCTTATTATCACCCACTCAGTGCTTCTAGCTATAGCCTACCTTACTCTTTCAGCAGCTTTAACAAATCCAAACACAATTTAATTGATATACTACAAAATGTCAGACATGCAGACCACCTAGTTATCTTAGATGACTTTATAGAAATTTTCTGATTATATGTATGCATACTGCTATTCAGACTTGTTCTATTTTGTCTGTTTTGCTCCTTTATATTGTCATATGTCCCAAGCTGAACATGAAAATAGTCTTAACAGATCAGTGTTCTACTCCAGTTAAAAAAACTGAATGAATGAATGAATGAATGAATGAATGAATGAATGAATGAATATTGGAAACACAACTATTTTTTAATTTATCATGCTGGATATGAGTAATTGATTTTTGTACTTTTTTAGGTGGATAAGGGATTACAGATATGATGGATCTAAATTATTTGTAATCAGTTATATTCTCTTTTGTAATACAACTTGCATCCTATAAGGTCTAGAAATCTTATCCTACACAATGATTTATAAAGATTTAAAATTTGCAGGAAAAAATAATCAACTTACATAAATAAAAAAGAATGAATATACTAGTAATCTTGAAAGAAACTTGAAGAGATGCCAATGAACCCACATTTCATGTTTCTGAAAAAATGGACAGATCACCTTGTTCAGGTGCTAAATGCAAAAGTCATGCATCTTTTACATTTGTCACCATCTCCCTTCTCCACTCCAGTTTGAATAATTATTTATATAACTAACTTATGGAGCCCCAGCATTGTAGAGATTATAGAATTCTCTCTGTTTAACTTAGATGTCACCGCATGTCATACTTTCCACTGCATTGCATTGTATAAATTGTTAATGGGGGAAATAAAAGGAATAAAGCTTTTCCACATTCATAAGACATTGCAAACTTTGTAACAATGCAGTCTGGCTTCTTGGTGTAGACATTGTAACAATGCAGGGCGTCTTCTTCTTGTATACATTGTAACAATTCAGGCTGGCATCTAGGTGTAGAGTGGTAGAACCCTGATAGAACTCTTGATAAAACCTGTGTTTAGTGGACTGGATACTGGAAAACCAAGGTGGAGATAGATGGAAGTGAGTGATAGACACTGGGTTTTGAGTGCTGTAGTTAACACATTTATGCCCTACCACAGAAACACCGACAGGGGGAAGGCTCAGTTCTGTTTTCCAGTGTAATGAGACTCATGGTCATGATGTAGCCAGTGAGTGCTTGCATGCAGGCTATGACAGATGTAAACAAAAAAGTATGCATGCACAGCAAACCCTCTGTAGTCGAGTACCCCATTATTCAACCAGCTAAGAGGAGGTGGATTAATATAAGTATCATAAATCCTGTAATCTCTCATAGAATCATAACCACCATCCACTGTTCTCATTTGTCCCATCTGTAATCTTCTGACGTCTTGTCCAGGGAGCAATGAATGGGTTAATTAATTTCATGGCTTGACAGTGCAGGGAATAGAGTATAGTGGGCAAAAAAAATGATAAAAATAATTTGGAACTTGAAAACCAAGTGTTAAATTCCAGCAAGTGTGTAAATGGATGTGTCTGGAATGTTTTTCCTCAACAGCCCTATTTCCTGAAGCAAAAAATATGAATATTAAATTACCACAGACCAATAAGTTTTCCCAGAATCTTCGGATTGCAATACGGGAAATTATCATTTCCTTAAAACTCTAACAAAAACATAGCCACAAATAAACTTTTGTGTATATTGAATGTCTTCCCAAGGTGAATCCAGAGAACCTTAAATGTCATCTTCTTTCCATTCTCTGCATAGCCTTGGATATGAATCCATGTATTTTACTGGGATACATAATTTAGTTCTCAGCTGCAAACAAAGATAACAACTATAACATATGATTTGTGAAGTTTTGTTTCAGTGAATTTCTAAAGTATGCACATTGCATACGTATATACATTTATTTATTTATTTATTATTTTATTTACATTTGTTTACCGGGAAATTACGACTGGACACATGTCCTTTTTCAGTGGATGCCTGGGGAGAAAAGCTCCACATCATGTACATGATAAATAGAGATACAAAGTTGCAGCAATAGTAAACAACATTATGGGTTGTTGGCTTTAATACAATAACAAGATATTGATTATCAACAGTATATACAGTAAATGCTGCAAGTTAAGCTACTTTCTTGTCATTTATAATATTAGTAACAAAGTTGTCAGACAAGATTTTAAAGTATGTAAAGACAACTAGCTAATTCTGATTGTGGTTAGTAGTGGTGGTAGTATAGTTGGGTTAAGAGTCTAGGTTGGGGGGTAAGGTTGGGGCTGTTAGTCTGGATTAGAACAAGGCAAAGCCAGTGCAAATTTAAATGGAATTTGAGCACAGTCTTGAAAAGGCTGCTGGAAGGTAGAGTAGTTATAGAGGGTGGAAGATTGTTCCAAAGTTTAGATATGGTACATGAAAATATGGCTTCTCCTGCTGAGTTTTTGGGTTTGATAACAGTGAGTTGATTTTTGTTGCTTGATCTTAGGGGTCTAGTGGAGTGATAGAGTTGGAGAAGGGTTTGAAAGGAAGGTATGTTATGGGGGTGGTTAATAAGTTTATGAGCGAGGGTGAGTTGATTAAAGTGAAGGAGTTGTGGGAGTTCTAGCCAGTTTAGTTCTTTAGGGGAGATACAATGATTGCTGCGGTAGGAGGTTCCAGTTGCAAATTTAGCAATTTTGTTGTAACAAGCATCCAGCTTGTGTAGGTCTGTCTGTCTAAGGTTGGTAAGTTTGCATAGAGTAGGGTGGAGATTAGCTGGGAATTGGCTATGGAGATTCTAGCCACCTTGGTTAGGAATTGATGGCTTTGATATAATGCACCAAGTTTCTTGTGAACTTTTTTTATTGTGAGAGATATGTGGGTGTCAAATCTAAGCTTGTTGTCTATTTCCACATCGAGTAATTTTGTGTATTCTGATGGAAAGATGATGGTATTGTCTTTGGTGAGAATGTTGAAGTGGGAGGTGTTTTGGGTGGCTTTGGAAAGGTGGAACAGGAGAAGTTTTGTCTTACTTGGGTTGAGTAGGAGCTGAGCATTGGATAGCCAGCTTTCTACAGAAGAGAATGATTCCTGTGTGATTTGTTGTAGTTCTGGTAGAGTGGGGGCAGAGCAGATGAAAGTAGAGTCATCTGCGTACTGTATGAGAGATGCTTGTGTGGTGGCAGTATGTAGGTTGTTAGTAAAAAGTGAGACTAGCAGAGAGCCAAGGTTAGACCCTTGGGGAGCTCTGAGATTAACTGGGAGGTGAGGTTAAAGGTTATCATCCCAGATTACTGATTGCTGGTGTTTGTGTAGATAACTGTGGAACCAGTTGCAGGCTCATTATGAGAAGGAGAGGTTGAGGAGAGTAGAGAGTAGTAGCTCATGAGATACCATGTCAAATGCCTTTGAGAGATCTGGAAATATGGCAGTAGAGAAGAGGCCATTGTTTTTATGATGAAGTATAGTGTTGGTAAAGGAGAGCAGAGTGGAGGTGTGCTGTGATATGGCCTGAAACCATGTTGGGTTTTGGAGAGGAGATTATTAGCTAGGAGGTAGTTGGGTGTTGATACATTTTTCAAGTATCTTGGAGAGAGGGGAGAAGACAGCAATGGGGCAGTAATTGGAGAGGTCGGTGGAGGGGGTGCCGTGGTGGAGGGGAATGATGTAAGATATTTTCCATATTGAGGGAACATAGCCTTCTGTTATGGAATGGTTGATTAGAACTGAAATTGGGTAGGCTAGTGTATCAAGTGTTTCAAGTATTCAGCAGGAAGGTTGTCAGCTGAGAGTTTGGTGGGTTTATGTTTTGACAATAGTCTTTTTATGTTGGAGGTAGGTATTGAGGTGAAGAAGAAAAGAGGAGTGGGGGTTTAGGGTTAGGAGTTGGGGGGGTTTGTAGGGAAGTGTTGTTTGTTTAGAGATGTTATAGTTTCGGTGAAGTGTTTGTTGAAAGATTCAGCAATACTGCTGGAGGAGGGGGGAATGGACGGCTGGGGGGGTATCAACCTTCCCTGGGTGGAGGATAGTGTTAATAGTGGACCAGAATTGCTTAGGGTTGTGGTTGGTAGAGTTTAGGGTGGATTTATTGTAGAGGGATTTGTCTAATTTTATTTGCTTTTTGGCTTTATTGCGCAGTTCAAGGAATGACTGCCTGAGTTATTTTTTTGTTAGTCACCAGTGCTCCAAGGCCTTATCTCTGGATTTCATTAGGGTTCTAGTGGTCTTTTGTAACCATGGGGCATGCCTGGATCTGACAATGGCATTTCTTACAGGAGCATGGGTGTTTAGGATGGAGAGGAAGGTACTGTTGAAGAAGTGGACAGCCTCATCTAGGTTGAGGTATTTTAGTGGTGACCAGTTAATTTTTTGCAGAGAGGAGATGAAGGAGTTGGGGTTGAAGTTAGACTTGTTTCATATTTGCCAGTGGATAATGGGCTTGAGACTGTTTGTGTGGTGCTAAATTAGGAAAGTGGGGGAGTGGTCACTAAGACTGTCAGGTAAGCAGCCTGCTAGGTAAGAGTAAGGGGCTTTGTTGACTAGGATCCAGTCAAGTAAGGTATGATTGTTAGGGGTTTTGTTGATTCGGGTAGGGGATTGGATGAGTTGAGTGAACCCATGGAGATTAAGGTGAATGGTTGGGAGATTGTTATTACAGGATAGCCAGTTGATCTTAAAGTCACCGAAAATGATGGTTTCCTGGGGTAGAGATAGAGTAGCCCAGCTCAAGAGATTTTCTAGGGGTGTAATATTTTGCCCTGGTGGGAAATAGCATCCTATGATATTAGTTTGAGATTGGCATAAAGGATTTCTTCATTGTTCTGGTTTTGGGCAGATGTGTTCAGGAGTTGAATATTGAGGTGGTGTTTAAATATCAGTGCTACACCACCTCCTTTTTTGGACAATCTGTCTATGCGAAGGATGTTGTATTCAGGTGGAAGTATTTCCTCACTTTTGATGTGAGGTTTGAGCCAGGTTTCAGTTAGGAAGAGAATATGTGGGGGATATATGCTTATGCTGGCATGTAGTTCTTGGATTTTATTGCACATGCTTCTGATGTTTAGGAACATTATAAGTCGGTCTATTTTTTTTTGTTGGCTAGGAGTTGAGTTGTGGGGGGTTGCTTGGACTAGGGTTTGTGGTTGGGTTGGATTTGGGAGGACCAGAGTTTGGATGGATGTCTCCAGCGAGGGCTAGTTTATAGAGGGTGTTTAGGATATGTTTTATATACATAGTAAATTGCTTATGGTATCTTAGGGATATTTTATTTTTGAATGTGCTAGGTGTTTGATAATGGAGTGTGTGTATTGGGAGGATGCTTTTGGTGGCAGGGGTTGTGTAGTTATAGTGTAAGTGTTTGAGGGAGGGTGTTGAGAGAGTACAGTGGAAGTTGTTGGGACATGTGACTGTGGAGCCTTGGTAGGATGTAATGTGAGCTAGAACTATGCAGGTTAGGATTGTTATTATATTAGATAGTAGCATGATTGTGTTGGATGTAGAGGGAGGGGGTGACTAGTGGTGTAGCCTAATTGATGGTAATTAGGGGTGGGGTTAAGGCTAAGAATAAATGTAGAGGTACTGGGGCAGGTGGGAATAGGGGGCAGGGAGGGGAGCAAAGTGAGCGTAGCAAACAGAGTGGGCTAGAACCCCCCAGGCTAAAGATTGCAGGGTACGTGTCTAAATAGCCAAATTGTTAGGCGTTATTAGAATCTAGTAGGGAAAAACAATCTATAGACCTGATTTCAGCTGTGTCCTTTCTGGGTAGACACCTAGTTTAAAGCAGACAAAAAGTGGCAGTGTAAGTACCTTTTTGTCTCTATTTGACAAGTGGGCAATTCCAGTATATCTACTGGGTGGGTCTATATTATATCATCAAACGCTTAAAAAAGCGAACGCTGATTGATCAACCTAATTTAAGCGAAAGCTTACAATCTCGAACTGTCAGATCAGCAAATTTTTTCCCCAGGGAAAAAAATCGCTGATCCAAAACACGTACACACAACACAAGCACACCAAACAAACAGAAATCCACACACATACACCTAAAATCTGATACCTAACCCTACACTAAACTATGCACACACCACTAACTACCCACTTACCTAAACCCAAACCCTAACCCTAAGGTCCGTCACTATCGCACACTCACCTCACCTTCTCCCTAACCCTAACTCACTTAAATCCACCCTAACCCTCATGTCCACTCAATCGCACACACACCTAACCTGAGCCCTAACCTTAACTCACCTAAATCACCCTAACACTCACATCCACACAATCGCACACTTACCTGAATCTGACCGGTAACTTTCTATAATAACACTGAAAATACCGAAGCAACAGGAATGGACAACCAAATTCTTTCCCTAGGAAAAAATTTGAGTTTCTGCTGCTTCGATATTTTGCAGTTTCGCGAAAATAAGTTTGATCAATCAGCATTCACTTTTTTTAAGCTTTTGAGGATATAATATAGACCCTACTGGGTTACCTGTTTTTCGCCTAGAGCTTTATCTTGGTTTACTGATAACTAAAAAGAAAAAGTTTACCTGGGGAATGTATTTACAGCTGATGGGGGTGGGGAGCAGCTGCTGTCCCTAGCTGTGGGTAGAGCCAGTTATTTCTGCTTTAGACCAGGTACTTTCTACAGTAGCAGGCTAAGAGGAAACATAGCTAGGCACCTACATTAACTTATTTTCTTTTTAAAACCCTTGAGTCCTTGTGGCTGGTTTCTTCACTGCAGATGTGCTCAATGGCCAAGGATTCAGCAAGTGCGAGACTGAGACAGAACCCATTCACAGGGACAGTGGTCACTAAATGAAAAAATGGAGACAAAAAGAATTATTACATTAAGGTCTCTGAAAGGGGAATGAGAGAGAAGTGCTGTAAAAAGTAACTGAAATAATAAATTATCACCCAGGCAGGAAGGGTATTGGATTTAAGAGCAGCAGCATGTTATACTATTTACACAGGTACAAAGTGTTTAGTAAAAAAGGCTCAGGCAACTGTTATGCATTCGCATATGAAGCCCTTGACATAAAAAAACACCTTACTTAGTGTTATGTACCAAATAATTTAGGTAGCCCATGAATTTAAAGAGAGTTCTATCACAGATATAGCAGTAGTAAACTATCACAGCAATTGTATATAACAATACTTAAATATCGCAACACAGACATTTACATATCTACATTGCTATAATATTTCTCATGGTACAGCAGTTAAAACAACTAAGGATCACTCTGACTTGGCAGCAAAACAGGACTTTTAGCCATAATATGGTGTTCTGTATTTAACTTATGCTTTCCTTCAAACTGAATCACAGAACACTCAATCAGACTGCTTAGCATCTATTTTAACTAAAAAGTATGCACTAAGCAAAAGTGATGAGGAGTAGCAACCCAGTTTGATACTATAGCATCTGTAGGAGCTAGCAGCACGAAGCATACTAAGCACCAAGTCAGACTGGAAAATGATACATTGCAACACTTTGTCTACAACTTGTATAAATAGGAGACCAGTTCTGCAACAGTAGCAATGCTGACAATAACATATGTACATACAAACATAAAAACATCCATACAGAGTGGACAAGTTGTTCCTTGTTTCGTCTACCATATACCACCTCCACTCCCTTTAAATCTGAAATTTTTGATGTCTTCTTTTACCACGAGATTCTGTTTTTCAAAAAGTTGAAGAGAGAGACATAGATCAACTTATTTGAAACTCTCACTTCTCATCTGTCTAGAGTTTCACAGAATGTCTAGATTTTTGCTTCATAAGTTTAGGCTATTCCTCATAAAATGTATAGATTTCAGGCAAATCACTGAGGTTTGAAGTCGCTAAATAATGACATACATTTCAGTTTCAGATTTCATATCCTTCAGAAAATGCAGGCTAACACAGATCCTCTTGAAACTTTCAAGGTTTATAAGAGTAATACTTAAAATCTGTCCCTATTTTTAGGCATATGCCCCCCTCCCCCAATATTTTAGGCTTTGTTCAGATTTCTTCTGCTAAGAGGTTGACAGGTATGTTGCAGCCTGTTCCATATATAGACATACCTATTTTGAACTGGTTATTTTTTAACATACCTTAAAATGAACCTTCTCTTGCAATTCTAAAGATTATCGAACATCTTTTGTGTCATGTTCTATAATTGTCTACTTGAAAGCATGTACAGCACATTGATATCTTGCCTTAGTCTTCAATATGCAACAGTTTAAGTATGTATGGTTTTATACCTTTCTATATATAGTGTTAGGATCATGTATTATTTATTTATTTATATATTTAAATGTGTATGTGTGTATGTATGTATTTTACCCATTTATATTTGTTTGATACAGTTGGTATACTTTTGTTAATATGATTAAAGGCAGAAGACTTATGTCTATTATTCTGTTATTATTAAAATATCAGAATGCAAGCTGTCACCATAGATGATTCATGATGGTAAAGACCACTGTGTCTAAAACTGTGCATTTGTCAATAAATGGAATGTTTGCATTTCTTTACTTATATGGCAACATTGCAGCAGCCTGCAGATAATATTTTTCATTGTTGCTATACTTGTCTTCACCCTCTTAATTAACAAAGCATTGTTCTTATATCAGTTATTTAAATTAAAATGGAAGATTGTGGTAACTTTAATTCAGTGGAATGTGCTACTTTGATGCTGTTTCATAAGCAAGTTCTAAGTTAGCTGTCCTTGAGGGACAGTAGTTCAGTGGAATGTGTTACTTTGATGCTGTTTCATAGGCAAGTACTAAGCTAGCTGTCCTTGCAGGGCATTCTAAGTCTAGCTAATTTCCCACAAAGGTCAGAATCAAACCATATACTTTATGTGAATGAGGTAAACACATTAACCATTATACCATCCTTCATCTCCAATTATTGGATTTGCATGGCTACAACCAAATCCTTACTAAGCTGCAATATTCAGCTTATAAATGGAAAGCACGTAGATGCCTAATGCAAAGCTGTTAATATGATTTCTTTCATAACTTGACAACCTCAGTAATAAACGTTGACCTTGGCACTCCAATTTTAATTGTTTAGTCAGTCTGCAATACACACAACAATGGAAGTAACTGTGCCAATGTCCTTGGGGTTCTTTATGAGTT
This sequence comes from Protopterus annectens, assembly GCF_019279795.1. Lineage (NCBI taxonomy): Eukaryota > Metazoa > Chordata > Ceratodontiformes > Protopteridae > Protopterus > Protopterus annectens. Next base: position 1,873,134,833 of record NC_056739.1, read on the forward strand.
TTCAATGATTAAAGGCGTTAGTTGTTTTAATCTATTCTATGTACATCGTGTTAACTAGCATGCCCTTAACCATTTATATAGTGACACAGTCAGCAACTTTGTTTACTGCTAAGACACAGGATATACGGTTACTATGTTCACTCTAGTATGATAATATGAGAATGGCAGTATGCTTGGTCTGTAGTCGTCATACAGTTTTTACACATCTTCCTACATTGCTAAACATTCTTGACTTTCAAGCTGTATAAAATGGTGGATAAGTTAAATATGCCAATTCATGTTGGAATAAGCAAGATAATTGTTTTCTCTATTCTCCTCTAATATTTACAAAATACACACTTATTTGGACTGACTTATAGTTCTGAGCATCTGCCATGTTTTGCCTTTTATACCATTGTGTGTGTGTGTGTGTGTGTGTGTGTGTGTGTGTGTGTGTGTGTGTGTGTGTGTGTGTGTGTGTGTGTGTGTGCAAATGTGCACATATGTGGAAATTTGTCTTTATATACTGCCATTACTATTTATTGAGTGAAGTGAAGTTTTTGGAATTATAATGATTATGATGACCTGTTAATTGTCTTTAATTATGAAGCAGATTGACAATATGAATACTCAGAAAGACAGAGTGAAAAAAAACTACATCAATGGTTTGAGTTATCAGCCAAATGTGACATCATATATGTGCATATATCTGTATGACCCAATATCTAATAGGTACAATGTTGACATCTATTTGGTCTACACCATTTGGTTGACAGAAACAGATAGTCCAAAAGTGTATGCAATCAAGGGAATATACTCTCTTCCAGGGGATTGTACAATCTTGTAGATAGCCTTTACAATTAGCAGGGGTTTGGGTTTTGGTTTCATCTGCTCTGGGGTTAATCCAAAGAACAAACGCAGTATGTGGCAACATTCTATTTTTGGTGTTTTAACATTTATATTTCGAATGTGGATCATTGTTTTGGTCAATGAGAACAAATACACCAATACAAATATATACAGTTCTTATTCATGAATAACACCATTTAAAATGATTTACTCCACAATTTTAACAGTAGGGGTGTCTTAAAGCTGAAAGTTTTGCCAGTAATGTACATAATTTTTTTACAAGTCAAAAATCTCTTAAAAATATGACATTCCTTTAACAATTGACATTATTTGCTTCAGAACTATAACTGAGGTTTACTGTGTAAAATAATTTTCTTATCAAAACATCTGACATTTAACTTGATAGATGCTTATTATAGTCTGAAACAGTACGGTTCACACTAATAATGCAGATCTCCTAAAGTATATACAGCTGTATATGGAATGGCACAAAAAATGTTGAACTATTATGCCAGATGTACAAAATTCTGATCAGAAGATAATGAGTAGACATGAGCTTGAGCTTAATTTGTTACACGGGTAAACTACCCTTATATCTCCAAGTGGGATGCTGTGCTGTGTCTCTCCCACCATTCCTTTCTTTTCCCTGAGATTCATGAAGCTTGCGCCAGTTGCAGGAGTAGCATCGGTGATCTAACGCCAAATATGGCCACCGAGCGATTCAGGTACGAGCTGTTTCCATGTGCACTACCAGCATATGCCCCAGCTGCACAGCTCCCAGCGCATGTATGCTAATTACCCCTTGTGCAGCAGTGTAGCATTCAAATGAAGGTATATAGTGATTCATGAAGTGGTGCAGGCGTAGCATAAGCATGCAGAAATATAAACCAAAAAAACGGTTTACATTTTTTCAAACATAAAATCGGACCCATGAAAGCAGACCAAACTTACGTATTCTAATGTTAATATATGCCAATGGCTAAATATATAGCCAATGGCATAAGAAAACATGCACAACACATAAAAAATAACATTTAATGTCATGGCCACACTAAATCAAAGTAAAATCACAGTGCATCAGTGCGCAAACAGGATCACAATGAAAATATATTTATATGTCATAAAACTGCAATGTAACACATTTCATGAATTCCCCATAATAGTCAATGGCAGGCAAGTTACACCACAAACATGGTGCAAGGGTTGCTAAGGGTCTGTGACAGTGTTCTGCATGGTAACTAGGAATTAGTAGTCAATGCCATGCAAATGAGTCAAGTAATACTGAATTGCAAAATCCCCACCAGCGGAAGGATGTACCACACAGCATAGTGGTACAACACCGAGGTGTGGCCTGGAGATAAAAATGACATCAAGAGAGGGGTACGCCACCTTAGCTGTAAGCACATTGGAACATTGCTAATCCAGGTTGCCTGTTGCTAAGCAAAGCCGCAGGATAGGGGTGTGGAAGTAGCCATAGCTTTGCTTTGCTGAGAGCACACAAGGTAACCGAAAGTGCATGTGAATGTGGATGAAAACGCGCTCGAAACCTGGTAAACAGCTGTGCGCGGCATGCACCATAGCTGAAACAGGAAAAATATGGGAAGACAATAAGGAAATGCTGCAGCATGGTAATTGGAGTACAAATCAGTAATTAACACCTAGGAACTCACAGTGGGCCATTGACAACAGCTAACAAGGCTGCTAGCAGCTACCAGCAGAACAGGAAAGGGGAGGTGCCATACTGCAAAGAAAAAAGAACTGCCACAGCAGAACAAAGCAAACTTGCAGTAGATCTGCTACATAACACATTTCACAACACAATCCTGGGTTGGGAAAGTACAAAACAAGAAAGCAGGCAGCTGGATGCATGCCTTGACAATGGGAGGAGAATCAGATTGAAAAGTGAAATAAAGGGCAATAGATGAATCATGGCAGCCAAGCGTAAGTCAACACCAAAGGCCCCACAATAGCAGTACCTGCTGTAAAACCCATAAATAAGATACCCTGCAGCTGGAATTGCACATACACACCCAATTACACCAGCAACATCCATTACACAATAGTATAAAGTGTGAAAGCCCCACACACACACGTGTGTATTCCCAGACACTCTGCACCATTGGTGTAAACAGACAGGGAACTTTTAATATGTACATGTTAGGGGCTGCCATAGCTTTGATTCACCAGCATGTGTTGGAGACTGATGGTGGTGTGGAGGATGATGCTGACAACCATCCCAGGCACTGGAGGAGGACAAGAGTGTTCAGACCCAGGGTAACCTGCCAGGGGCTATGATCTGGAGATAGTAGAGCATTACAGAGTGGACAGGGACACCATACAGCAACTAGTTGAGCTGTGCCGGCCACGTCTCAGAGCCAGAAATAACAGAGGGGAACCCATCCCAGTGGACACGAAGGTATGTGTAAGCTTGAGAATACTAGCCACAGGTACCTTTCAAAGGCCTACTGGGGATATCATGGGGATCTCACAGGCATCAGCATCCAGGGTGCTCCACCAGTTCCTGTATGCCATGTTACCACATGCCAATGAGCACATATACTTCGCCTGAACGCAGGAGGAACTGGCCAGCAATATGCGTTTCTTCTACCGTGTGGCAGACTACCCAGAGGTATTGGGTGCAATAGACTGCACATACATACACATCAAGACACCACCCGGTGAGCAGAGTAGGTGCTAAATAAACCGCAAGGGACACCCTTCCATCAGCTGCCAGGTCATGTGCAATGTCTAGGGCATTATAATGGATGTGTGTGCTAGCAGCCCTGGAAGCTATCAAGACTCCCACATCTGGCATGCCTCACAGCTGTATCAGGTATTTGCCAGGGGGGACATCCCATATGGCCACCTGGTGGGGGATGCTGACTATGCACTGGAACCATGGATGATGACTCCCATCAGAAATGCACACACAGCCAAGCAAGAACGCCATAATGAGGCACACGCAGAAACCAGAATCATCATAGAGCATGTGTTTGGGATGCTGAAATCATGGTTCCGTTACTTGCACATATCTGGTAGATCCTTGCAGTACTCCCCAGGCACATGTGCCCACATCTTCATAGTATGAGCCATGCTACGCAATATGATCCTGAGGAAACAGCTGCAGCAGGGACAAAATGGTGAAGGCCCTCACAGCCCACCACCATTGCCAAGGGCCCTACAGGCACAGAGGGACTCAGACCACAAAGCCCCAGTAGGCAGACAGAGGCATGCCCAGTATGCCCATGTTTTGGCAAAGAGGGAATGTATAGCACACACACTGACAGTGTAGGCACCTATGGACTGACACACTTCTCCACCTGCACACACAGCAAACATGGATGGCAGACACACACGACCACCTGTAAATTGTCATGTATAGGTGGTCTACTGTGTGCATCCTACATAGGCAGCCCTCAACTATTGTACACACAACTGCCATTGGCACAAGGTAAGTCAATACCTGAATAGTAAATTAAGCTATCAGCATGTGTCGATTATGTATGTATAGGTTCATAGATACATAGGTAGGTACATGCCTAACTGACCGAGGCCAGTCATAAGGATAGCCAAAATGTGTCTGCTGTCACCACCCCATTGATTAACTAACTGTCCCTCTGTGGAGTAGAGCCAATTGCAGGATCCCTGGGGTGTATCCACTGTTCCCCACCCACTCTGCAAGGATTCCCTGGAGTGTTAGTGAGGGGTTCCATATAATGTAATCAGGGATGCAGTTTCAAATAATGGGGAGTACCCATGACAGGAATCTGTCACTCCAGCATCTTCCAGTTATGGTTGTGGCAAGGTGTAGCTCATTACAGTGTGTGGCTCACTGTGACATGGATGCCCATAGGTGGAGCATATCCATTAAGTCTGACTTGGACACGGCTTTGTTGGCCAGCAAATATCATCTCTGAGCCACTGAGTAATGCATGAGTTTATGCAGTCTGGCAGCAAAGGACACATGTCTGAGGTATTATCCCTCTATGAGAGGTACATTCGTGGCCCTTCCAGCTGTCAGATGTATCTTCTGAGGTACATCCAAAATGGGTTATCATACTCGATGATGGGATTGATGACTGATGAGTAAAGGGGCACAATAACCTAAGTCTGTTTAGATGGGAACCCTTAAGTAATCAGATGGCCTCCATAGATGGATGTCCCAACTACTTTGCACATATGACTATCAAAGGAGAGAGCACTATGTAATGTAGTCCCCACATACCCATTACGTCATCTGAATTATACTGTCTGCCACTCATGTGTTAATATGTGTGTGTGTAGTTTCCCAAAATGGAATGACCATGCAGTATGTGGCCTTTAGCTGGAGGCCATCACTCTGACATCCTGTGTTGGTTTATGTGAGGCCACTTGAAGGAGGTCTGTGACAGCTGGACTGTCAGTTATGGCTCCCGGTCGGCAGTAATCGCCAAACACGCCTGCTGTAGTCCACCTGTGTTAACCTGTACCTCTGAGAAGTAAATGGCAAACAGTAGGTGTCCCTAGACTGAGTCCTGTGGGACACCAGTTGTGACTGGTCAAGAGTTGGACCTGGAGGCTGCTAGGCTTACCATGTGCGGTCTGTGTGTAAGCCTTTTGGCAAACCAAGCTGTGATGTATGGGTGTATGTACTGGCTGGTGAGTGTAGAAATAATACCTGAGTGGGGAATGGTGTCAAAACCCTTGGCGAGGTCCAGGTAGTATGTGTGAACTACCACACCCCCACACCTAAAGTCTAGGTGACTGTAAGATGTCAAACTGGTTCAGTAGGCATGATCTGCACTCAATCAAGGTGACCTGGGTTGGGTCAAGTGTCTGGAGGTTACCATTGTCTATGTTAATGGGTGCCATGAGGATGTGCTCCATAGCCATGCAGATCAGGCTACTCAGGCCTATGAGGTGGTAGTTACCATGGTCAGTTGTGTCATCACCTTGGTGGAGTGTAATAGCTGTTGCCATGCACCAGTGAATGGCCATGTAGCCTGTGTAGAGGCTGATGTTGAATTGCTATATTAGTCGGGGGGGGTCACTTTGTCTTGTAGTGTCTGCAGGATGCAGTCTGGGACACCATCTGCCTCCATTGACACTCTGTCATACCATTTGAAAGGGCCATTACCACCTGTATGTCTCAGATGTCTGGGATACTGTACATTTTGGGTATTGTTGTGGGCCCAGTAGGGGGTGAAGCTTGCTCCAAATGTATCATCAATGTGTTGGTGATATCAGTAGGGTCAGTATATTCGGTGCAATATTGCACCAGCACAGTGCAAATCTGTGTGTTACTGCTTACATCCTTGACATAGCCAAAGAAGCCTTTGTGGTCATATTCCAAATCCATGACTATTTACCTGTGGATGTCAGTCTTGGATGATTACATGAGTAACATAAGTATCTTGCTAATACTGGTCACGGATGTCTGCATGTCTTGGGATTTGTTGTTGTTCTGGACTACTGTACTACTTCTGTTGTATAGCCAGTATAATGCAGGGCTTCAGCACACTGGTGTCCTTGTGTAGGAGTAGCTAGTCCTGGTTTACCATTGATGGCATGACCCATACATCTGTAGGCGCTTATAGAGTGCATTCATAATTCTGTCTGTGTCTTGAGCAGTGTCATCCCTGAGCATAGGGGCTGTGAACCCTCCCACCTCTGTCATTAGTACTGTGAATTTAGCTGCAGGAAAGGTATTCACTGTGTGTTCCTTGGGTGGGGGAGATGGTTGGTAGTAGAAATCATCAGTGAAGAGTTCATGGTCACATCTAAACGGTGACCAGTTTACCTCTGCTGTAGTGCACCTGTTGCACATGTCAGTGATTACCACTTCTAGTATGTTTTCACCTCTCGTTAGTCCATCTACCAACTGATACAGGTCATATGAGGTGACAAACCCCAGGAAGTGCAGGGCCTGGAAGTGAATACTTGAGTAGGTTATCCAGTTAAGTGTAGGGTAGCTGACATTGACCAATAACAGGGTGTCTGGTAGGACTGTCATGTTTACCACTGTCTCCAGATAGTTGTAGTGGTGCTCCTGGGTCATGGAGTGTTATCTGTAGCAGCTCACAGTTTGCATTGCAGTCGTGGCTGATGTTAGCTACACATGGATGATCACATAGGTATCATGCTGCCCCACTAACTTGGAGGTGTAGGTATCCCCGATGAATATGGATACACCCCCTCCATGTCTGTGCCAGTCCATGTACAGTGGCTGAAATGTGTGTTATGGGTTGTAGTCTGGTAGTGCCGGTGTGCTCACAGGAGCCTTATACAGGTCCCAGTCACAGAACAGATGTAGATGTTGTCCATACTGAGGGGTGCTGTGAGTGTGTGCATGTTGTGAGTACTACCCCTGGTGTTGAGTAGCCTAACCGTCATTGGTTCCACTATTGTGCAGTTTATGGAGGTGAGATTCACCTCTGAGACCTGCCTAAAAATGGCACCATGGGGGCACCGATAGCCTTGCCCAGCATTCCAAAGCCTTAGGCTAACATATGCAAGTTGGTATGGCATTGTTGCAGGCATGTATCCCATCTGTGCTTGTGTCCCATCTTTCCTGTAGGTAACCTACTGGTAAGCAATACAAAGCCTTAAACCTATACATGTCCACTAGCTTTTGGTGTGATTATGTATCAGTAGTCTGTATGCTATTGCTGTACTTAACTGTTGTCTGACTACATGATGAAGTTACACTGTATATTGTGATCAGAAAACTCTATAATCACATATGATGTTGGAGATGGCCTGCACTGTAGAGGTTCACAGATAGGTAGTAGGCTATTTGCCCAAGGGCATTTAGAAGCATAGCTACAGTGTGGTGGCTTTACCTGCACCATTGATGAAGTAACTGAGTCTCTGTCAAGCATAGCCAATGAAGTGATTCCAGGCAGAGTTGCTGGAAGCTGTTAAAGACTGATGTGCTGTAGGGTGTAGGGTGATAGGGGCACATAGTGATCTCAAAAGGGCATGTTAACATGGCAAACCAACAGCATTCAATTTCCCCAACAAGTCTTGCAGCTGTAGAACTGGAGTGGCTCCCCCACACCCTGGCTGTATGTGTCTGGGACACATGAACCCAGGGGTATATATACTGTTGGCCAGTCACACATCAAGGTTTCCCCTGAAGTGTGTCAGTGAGTGGTTATGCCAAATGTAGTTAGGATGTTAATGTATAGTCTCTCAATTCATGTGTCATGTCGGTGTTTCGAGAAGCTCACTAGGTGTGGGTGGCTCCGCCTGTTGTGTAGCCAAGCTTGCACATAGGATTCATGGACATAGGAAATAGGCAGAAGGAACGTTAATGTCAATAGTGTAATGGCTACAGCATTTGCATAATATCTGTGCAGTCCTGGTTCAAATCCCAATAAAGTCAGAGATGATTTACATTTTACATAGTATACCTTAACCACAGCTTGCATATATAGGTAGTATTCCACAGAATAATAAATATTTGGAACACAAAACCGCTGAAATATGATTTAATCACCCTTGCTCTACCAGTGCCTGCTCTGAGAGGTAAAATGACCACTGCCAGGATTAGAACACACAACCATGTACTCAATTTTCACAATAACCTACCACTAAGCTACCTGAGATGTACCAATGGCAGTTGTGTTTTCTGAGAGGTCAAAACACAAAAGGGAGAAATGTGTGGAAATAGGGCAAACCGGCATGTACCCAATGAAAGATGTATGCTCTCTCTCTCTCTCTCTCTCTCTCTATATATATATATATATATATACATGTATATATAAATCAACATATATATAGAGACAGAGAGAGAGAGAGGGAGAGAGAGAGATATATGTCGATATATGGGGATATACATATATATGTAAATATATAGATAGGTTAACAACATCTACATAACCATGGAGGTACATATAAATGGGATAGCTACTAAATACCGAATGCCTGACATACCGAAGAGTGTAATCACGAGGCTTAAAGACCGAAAGACCACACTACCGAAACACCAGAAGCGTGAGGTTTAAAATCCCATTGATAAGGGACATTTAGTCAGTGCTTCTGGTGTTGCGGTTCAGGTAGGTTACTGCATGCAAGTTTGTTTCTCAGGGCTGTAGTGTGTGTAAGTGTGTGTTCTGAGTGTGGTGTGTGTTCCTAGGGGACTGTAATGTGTGGGTGTGGGTTTGCTTTGTGCGTCTGTTTGTGCAATCTAGGAGGTAGAATATTAAAGTAGTGGGGGTGTATGGGGGCTTGCCCACCTGCTCATACGTAGTGTAGGATGGTTTGTTTGGATGTGGTGGGTAGTGATGTGTCTCTGTGTGTGTGTGTTCCATGTTTGTGTTACTTTCGCGAGTTTGACTGTCGCTGTTGGTAATTTGGGGTATGGGAGTCTGGGCCCGGTACTGTGGGCGTCGGAATTGTGTGCATTCAGGATTCCATAGGTATCCCGTATACAGCGGTTGAAGTGTTCAATTATGAGTATAACATGGACCATAGCAATCCCACATTCCACCATGACCAAACTTTATGAACAAAGGATATGGAGAGTATATGCCTATACACTATTACAAATATGTGCTATGGACAAGATCCAAAGATAGGGTTACCACCTGTCCCACTTTACAAGGGACAGTCCCTCTTTGGGCAGTTGTGTTCTGACCAAAAATATTAAACGTGGCAAATGTCCTGAAATTGTAGGACATAATTATGTCCCATACGTAATGTAATAGTTGCATACAATAGTTCTTTCTGTATCTAAACTACCTACATGTTACAAGAAACAGGATAAGCAACTAAACTGCTACAAGAATAAGCTTATATTTAGGCAAAAATGGAAAGTTCTATCCTTTGCACTGACCGTGGGTTTGTGTCAGCCTGTAAAATCTGATGTGTGTCCCGAAAATGTCCCCCTATGGCCATTTGAAAAGGTGGCAACACTAGCCAAAGAGGGTCAGTCACCAACACAACTCCAATGACTGCAAATACCTATGACAGAAATACACAGATTTCATGTAGCAAAACTTTATTACATTCCGATGTATTGCCGAAAGGATTCAAAGACTAACATTACCTGCATGCTATACAGGAACCAATTAACAGTGCCTTAATGAATCAGCCTGCAATTACCATATTATTAGTCCACTAAAGGATAGGTGTTCAAATAGGGAAGGAACCCTCATGCACATATCGATTATGTATAAAAGCAGTTCCTACACAACTGCATCTGCTATGTACACCCAACAACATCTCCCCCACACCCAAACTAATTACAATACAAACTGTAATAACATCACAAATCATTCACTCACTGTACAACATCTGCAGAAGCCTTAACATACCTTGTCAGAGACACACTAACATGGCCCTATGTGAAATAGTTGCAGTTATATAATGGAACAGCTGCTGATGTTACAAGGTTTGTTTGCCCTAATCCCATTTCAGAGGGTTGTGTGTACACTGGGAAGTGTTACCAATTACTGATTAACAGCACAGTATGATACACGTACACCAAACCAAAGATGTCTGGTGAGCACACTGTAAACCACCTAACATTTCATGCATAGCCATACAGCCTTGAGCTGCCCAAACATCCTTGCCAGACTGAAACATCTGCAGATGTATCAGGTACAAACAAACCCTGCATAAGTAGCAATGTTCTGAAATATAACAGCTGTACTCAAATGTAGAACAACATCTTCTAGCCATTACACACAATCCACGGGAGTCATGAAGCTAATATATCTCTGTCTGTATCCATGTAGCTGTTGAAATACATCACAAGCAACACATCCAGGCCATCTTCCTCAAAAGTAAGGCAAAGAGACAATGCCCAAGTGGAGTTCCCATTTATACACCACTGTTGCTATGGTATTGGCTAATGGAGTAGCTGCACAGCTGATGTGCATCTAATTAACTACTTTGGAACACCAATTGGTGGTCAGGATAGCACATGTTACTGATATTTAACTATAAAAGGATGGCTTATTACACATTCAAACCATCTGTATATACCAGCAGAATGTTACAAAGAAGACTGAAACACAAACTAAAAAGAATTGAAATAACAGTCGACACCTCGGGTTACTAATAAGGTATGTAGGACACTCAGTATGTCTGTGTATGTAGTACCTGTTCTGTAATATTTAAAGTGTATGCAATGCATATAGTGAAAACAGTTAGCTTGTAGTGATGTATTGTTGAGCATAGTAGCGCTTGTAGTATTTATATGTGTACTGCTGTAGATCACAAGGCAAACACCGCATACACCACAAGGGATGCTATATAAGGACTTTGAACCCAACAATTCCTCACCAGCCGCTGTCAATGGCAGGGTTGGTCCAACAAGTATGTGCTATAACAGGGGATAGTTTATGTTGATATATTGTAACAGTAGGCATATATATCGGTGTATTACTGAGAATAACATGTCAAAGGTTGGCCTACTGTGCAATTATAATTTGCATTGTGGGATATTGTGCCAATAACTGTGTAATGTACAGTATTGTAGGCAGATATGTATTACAAGTTACATAGCATTACTGTTATGTTAGGCAAACATTAGTTATGTCTATTGGCATTTACAATACACAATAACAGGATACATATGACTTGTAGTCACCCGACAGTTTATCAGCATGATTGCAAAGTAAAATGGAAGAGCTAGTTAACTATCCATGCACATAAGACATGTAATAAGTTCAAAGATAGGTACTAGGCTGTCTGCCCAGGGGTATTTATAAGCCTAGCTAGAGTGTGTTCACTTCCGCCACCCCCTTAGGTTAGTTCCCTGTGCGTCTGAATGGCAGAGCCATTAGTTCCCTGTACCTCTGTCCAGCAGAGCCACTGCAGTGATCCCCGGGATACATGTCTGTCTCCCATCCACCTGTCAAGATTTCTCTTCAATAGTGCTAGTGAGGGGCCCTGCTTGATGTACATTGGAATCATGTTCCAAAGCATGGAGAGTCTCCGGGTCTGGAATATATCCATCCAGCACGTCCTAGTCATCGTTGTGGTTAGGTGTATATACCTAGAGCATGTGGCTCTCAGGGGCTTCTGTTTAGGTGGAGCATATCCAGCAATACTGGGTTGGACATGGGCCTTGAGTGTCAAGCAGAGATCACCTGTGAGTACATGGTATGCAACTGAGTACAACTGGAGTTTCTTTAGTTGGGCTGTATAGGTCATCTGTTTGAGGTCAGTAATCCTCTAGGTGTGGTACTGTTGTGGTCTTCCAAGCTGTTGCAGTTGTCTTGTAAGCTACATCCCAAATGGGGTGTTGTATCCTTTAATGAGTCTAATAATTCATGAGTAGAAAGGTACAATGGCCTCCTTTGTTCTGGATGCAAACCCATTAGAGAGTAGGGGGGGCCACATAGAAGGATATTTTAACCACCTTGGCATTATGGTTATCAAAGGAGAGATTGCTATTTACTAGGGTTCCCAGATCCCTTATTACCTTTTCTGTATGTAGGGGATTAGCACCTACGTGGTTGTCTGTGGGTAATTAGTTTTATCCAAAGGGGATGACTATGCACTTTTTGGCATTCAGCTTGAGGCCATGATATTGACACCAGGTATCCGTCTCAGTGCGACCCTTCCGGAGGGTGTCTGTATCAGCTGGGGAAACAATTATTGCCCCTAGTTTGCAGTCGTCTGCAAACCTTTTCAGCTAAAGCCCTCCTGTGCTTGCCTGTACCTCAAAGAAGTATATACCGGACATGAGGACTGTGCCCTGGGGGACACCACTTGTAACTGGTTTACAGTCGGACCTAGGGTATGCAACTCCCACTGTGTGGGTTCTGTCCATGAGCCAATTTGCAAACCATCTCATGACGTAGGGGTTAATGTTCAGGTGGATGGGTATGTCGATAATACCAGAATGGGGAATGGTGTTGAAAGCCTTTGAGAGATCAAGGTAGGCTGTGTGGACCTCCTTACCCTCATCTAATGCCTCGGTAACTGTCTCAAAGAAGTCCACCAGGTTTAGGAGGCATGGTCTGCCCTTAACCAAGGTAAACTGGGAGGGGTCAAAGGTTTGGAGGTACCCAGTGTCTCTGTGACTGAGATCCATGATGATGTGCTCCATAGCCTTGCAGACCAGGCTAGTCAGGCCTATAGGGCAATAGGTCCCGTGGTCAGTTGTGGCACCACCTTTCTGGAGTGGGATAACTGTTGCTGTGCACCATTCAGGGGGCACAAAGCCTGATGTGAGGCTATTATTGAACATGGTGCATAGGTGGGGAGCCAGTACATTTTGAAGTTCATGTAAAACGCAGCCTGGTATGTTGTCCAGTCCCATGGATTCTGTGATATTGGCTTTAGAGTGTGCAGCCTTTACCTGTGTAGTTGTGATTACAAGGACTCTGCATTCTTCCTGTATAGATATGGGCCCTTTAGGGGGTGAGAAGGGGGAAAGGTAACACTGAACCTATCTGCCAGGATGTTGGCAATATCAGTTGGTTCTGTAATGTTCATGCCTTTGTGCTGTAACTCAGAGCAGATCTTGGTATTGACATTGAGATATTTGACATACCTATAGAAGGCTTTGTGGTTTTCCTTGGAATTAGTGGCAGTTTTGTTTCCATAGCTAGCTTTGGAGGATCTTATAAGGGATCTCAACTTCTTACTGAGGCTGACCAGGGAGCTCCTCCACACATGGGATTGTACTCTCTTTTGCAACAGTGTCTTCCTTCTGTTGTACAGTTTGTTTTGTGTCACAAGGCTACAAGTTTCACTTCCATACCCTGCCAAGGGCAAATGTTTGGCCAAACCTGCCAAAACATCAATGGGCAGAGGCACAAAAACAAGTCTCAATCCCTCATGGACATGAGGGCCATTCAGCAAGTACCAGAGCAAGAGCAGGGACAAGGATTTTATTCAAGACTGTTCTTGGTACCCAGAAAGAACAAAGCCTGGAGACCAATACTGGACCTATCTATTCTAAACACATATCTGGATATTCCAAAATTCAAAATGTTGACTCTACAGCAGCTCGGCTTAACAGGAGACGGAGGTAAGGAGTCAGGGGTCAGACTGGACTCTGAAAATACATCATCTACAATGTCTAACACAGGTGGAATAGCTAGGGGCCTGTGTTGTGGTAGTAAAAGAAAGTCTATGAGCCTTTTCTTAGAATCTGAATAATCTTGGCTCTCCCAGTGGAAATGCTCCCTCATGGTATGTAAAGTTTCCCCAAAAGAATAATCCTCATGAGGAGAGGCTGAAGGGATGGATTCTTCAGCATCAGAATCCTCATAGGGAGGAAGAGAGTATTCCTGATCAGAAGAGGAATCAGTTGAAATGGAAACCTAGAGTGCATTTGTGTAAGATTCAGCAGTTGTAACTGCATTGTCCATCTGCATGAGTGTCATGAAGTTCAGCAGGTCTGTCTTAAGAAGCATGAAGTTGGCTTTGTAGAAATATTATACTGTGGTTTCCTTAATGGGGGGGGGGGCAGGATGTGAATATCAAGGGTGTTTAGCTTATGGTCGGATCGGACCAACAAGGAGTTGACTTCAGGTGTGGGACACTGGTCACTCATGTTGGTAATGCCTAGGTTTAGGATATTGTTGCCCCTGGTGGGTGTGTGGATAAGTTGATCCAGGGCATTGGTGTTTAAGAATTCCAGAAAGTGTTGAGCTAATGAGTTGGTACACGAGTAGTTTTCCCAGTTAATGATGGAGTAGGTGAAGTCACCCATTAGTAGGGTGTTTGGTTGAACCCTAATATATTCCAGTACATCAAGTAAAGAGGAGTGGGAATCTTAGGGCATGGTGGGTGATCTGTAGCAAGCTACAATTTGGATTGCAGTTTAGCCCAGAGGTAGTTGCACTTGGATAACCTCGGATGCATTGTGCTAAGCAACTATCCTGGAGGGGGTGGATATCCTTAATGAATATGGACACACCACTGCCTTGGGTGTTCCGGTCCAGGTTACATGGCCGAAAAGTGTGCTATGAGTTATAGCCTGGTAGTGCAGGGATGCTCTCTGGAGCCTTGAACCAGGTCTCAGTCACTGCACAGATATCAATGTTCTCCTTTACAAGGAGTGCCTCGAGTGAGTGCATTTTGAGATTTAGACTTCCAGTATTGAGTAGCATTACCCTTACTTTGTGCTTACCTGTTCCTGTTATGGTGGTGAATATGTTATTTGAACCTTGCCTAAAGAAGGCACTATAGCGGCAGCAAGAGCCTTAGCCAGTATCCGGAATCCCAGGGGCGACAGGTGCAGGCCATCTGTGGCAAAGCATCATGGTCTGTCGACCATGTCATCCCAAGCAGACAGATACTGGATCCCCTTAGAATGACATCAGAAGCTTAGCCAATTGTTGAAGTCAATCATTTTGTCCTCGTACTGCATTATCATTATGGACGATGGCAGAATGCAACTCAGGGCTAGGGTCATACCTGCCTGGCCTACAAGATCAGAGAGCTCTTCCATGTCTCTTTTCATGAAGTCCAGGCAGGTACATCTCAGGTCATCCACACCAACATGGAAAATGACAGAGTCATATTTGTACTTGTTGTGGAGTGACCTGAGTGCGTGGGTTATGTGGCAGATCCTGGTACCCGACAGGCAGCTGACAGTAACCTCCTTTTTTAGCCTGGTGAGTGGAACATCAGTGTGCCTGACTATAGAGTCACCTATGACTAATGTGCCATTCGGGTTGTGTTGGGGGATGGAGGCTGCTTGTGTTTCCGCTTTGGAGGTCTCTGTTGCTTAGACAGATTATTATTGAGAGCCTCCGCAAATGTTTGTGTGTTACTATGTGTGGATTATGGTGGTGTAGATTTAGTGAGACTATGTGATGAGTGTGGTGTGTTGCAAATGTTTACCTTCTCCACATGACTGTCAGGGTCAGTCTTGGTTGGAGAGAGCTTTACCTCCAGTTTGGCTAGATAAGTGCATCTCTCACAGGTTGTAGTGTTGGGTGGTAGGTGCATTTAAATTGGAACCTGTGTGCTGAGAGACAGCCTTACAAGACTATCTGCAAATATATAGAGCTGAGTATATTTTTCTGTATTATTCTGTATTATAGAGCTAAATTGTTGCTTAGATATCGGTTGTCTTACTGTTCTGCAAATATACAGAGATCAGTATATATTTTTTTGGTTTTATAATTTGCACTGTGATTCCTCACATCTCTGTTGAAACTGTCTTCCCCATCCCCCCTCCCTGTTCTTGGTTGTAGTTTAAATTTGGTGGCTTTTGCAGTGCCCGCCCCACTGTAGATTTGATCTAGGACACTCCCCCAGTCCCATCTCTTTACCACATTCTACCTAATAAACCCTTTCTGCACTTGCTTTTAGTCCTTTTTAATTTAATTAAATTTTTTCAAATGTTGTGTGGACTAATATTGCTACATATTCAAGTGTGCCAGCTTGCACTGCATGTGAATTGTTTTTACTAGTGTTTTTGCTACTTTTCTGGAAAAAAAATGTAAGCCTGTTTCCTACCTTTCCTGTAATTAGTGTTCCAGATAAAGACTTGCTGTATCCAGGACTGTTTGTAAGCTTCTGAGCCCCCAAGCCTTTCTGTGTTGGAGGGAAGCCTTCTAGCTTATCAGTGGGAGTGGTAAGCATTAGGTAACCTGTCTACCACATAAGGAGTGGTTCTGGCCCAGAATTTGTAGTTATTGGCCATTTTGGGCGGTCTTCCATCTCTCTCAACTTTCTGATTTGAATGCCTGCATTTGCACTTGTTTCTGTCCTGTAACTCCTTGGCCCATTTCATTTGCTCACTCAAAAAAAAAAATGTATCTGCTTTTACTGTATTTATGTTTCTTCCTACTTTATTTTGCTTTTGTGTCATCTTAAAAGTACTCAATTATATTTATTACTGCTTGGTGTAACTCATTCTAAGCCTTTCAGTTTAAGCACTTGGGCTTCAGACCATTTGTTTTATATTAAGAAGGTTTGTGGTCTGCACTGTAGTGGCAGAACAGGTAGCTTACATCCTTCTAAGTTGGGAACTGCTGATTGAGGGCTCAGTGTCTGTTATTCTAAAAGTGTATTAATTCTGGTTTAAGCACTTGGGCTTCAGGCCAGTTATTTTACATTAAGAAGGTTTGTGGTCTGCACTCTTGTGGGAGGAGAGGCTGGACTCTGCCCTTCTGAGCGGGGAATTTCTGGTTAAAGGCTTATAGTGCCTGCATATTTGAAATGCTTCTTATTGAAATTGATACACCTTGTTTGCTGTAGCATAGACTAGATCCAGGCCTGCTGAATCTAGCTTTGTTTGTATAACTTGAGCACTAATCCAGGCATTCTTTAAAGTATTCAATTGTATTTATTACTGCTTGGTAGTAACTTGATTAAAGTGTAGCTATCATTCTAAGTCTTTTGGATTAAGCACTTGGGCTTCAGACCAGTTGTTTTACATAGGAAGGTTTGTGGCCTGCACTGTGGTGGCAGGACAGGAAGCTTACATCCTTCTAAGTTGGGAACTGCTGATTGAGGGCTCAGTGTCTGTTATTCTAAAAGTGTATTAGTTCTGGTTTAAGCACTTGGGCTTCAGGACAGTTATTTTACATTAAGAAGGTTTGTGGTCTGCACTCTTGTGGGAGGAGAGGCTGGACTCTGCCCTTCTGAGCTGGGAATTTCTGGTTAAAGGCTTATAGTGCCTGCATATTTGAACTGTTTCTTACTGAAATTGTACACCTTGTTTGCTGCAGCATAGACTAGATCCAGGCCTGCTGAATCTAGCTTTGTTTGTATGCTTGTTGTTTGTTTGCTTGTTAATTCCCTGAAACGCTAATTCCACCTAAAATGTGGCTTTTCAGCCCTTCTGTGGATCCCTAGTGATATCTGCATTGCTTACTGTACTTATTTCCTTGTTTCACTTGAAAGAAAATTACTGTTTGTCATTTTTGCATTTAAGTTACCTGTAACACATTGCATTTAAGTTACCTAGCACTTGCTCACTAAAGCAATTATATAAGTCAGCACTAAAAAATTAAAAGCACTACACCCTCACAAACTCCCCTTGAGTACCATGTTCCCCATTCACCCTTTGTTCAATTATAAAGGAATTCCCAATACTATTCTAGCATGTCCAAAGGTCAGTTGTCAATCTCCTCTCCGGTCCAGCTGGTGAATCTGGGAATCTTGAGGCAATGTTACAACTGCCTCATGTACACAGACAACCCTCTCTTCCTCCCAACAAATTCCAACACATGTGAGAGATGCAACCATATAGCCAAACTGGAGGCTAAGCTCTCTCAACTCAGTACTGGCATAACCAGTCAGGAGGAGAAGGAAATCACACTCACTACAATTCCAGTCTCACATAGACCTACCACGACAGCAAACCAAACACATAAACACACAAAAACATACTCGGAGGTTCTAAATAAAAATCTGCCTAAGCAGCAGACACCTCCAAAGCAGACACCCAAGCAACTGCTACCCCAAAACAAAACACGTGCAACACATAGCTCACAAAGCCAGTGTGCCAAACAGTCACAGCCCTTAAGGCTAAACAACACACCTGATACACTTGTAATAGGTGACTCTATCATCAGGCACACTGGCGTCCTGCTCACCAGGCTGAACAAGGAGAAGGTCACGGTGAGCTGCCTGTCGGGCGCTAGGATCCGCCACATAACACAAGCACTCAGGTCACTCCAAGGCAAGTACAAATATGACTCAGTCATTGTCCATGCTGGTGTGAATGACCTGAGATGTACCTCCCTGGACTACATGAAAAGAGACATAGAGGAGCTCTCTGAGCATGTAGCCCAGGCCCGTTAAGTAGCATCTTACCCTCACCAAGAATGATGCCACAATATGAAGACAAGATGATAAATTTCAACAACTGGCTTAAGTATTGGTGTCATTCAAAGGGGATCCAATGCCTGTCAGCCTGGGATGACATGCTCGACAAGCCGCGATGCTTCGCTAGGGACAGCTTGCACCTGTCACCCCTGGGCTTTCAGATATTGGCAAAGGCTCTTGCTACCCCCATAGCGCCTTTTTTAGGCAAGGCTCAAAAGACAAACCCACCTCCATAGGTATCACAAGGGATAAGAAACTAAGAGTAATGCTACTCAACGCCAGAAGTCTAAACCTCAACATGCATGCACTCAAAACTCCCCTTAGCATGGAGAACATCGATATCTGTGCAGTAACAGAAACCTGGTTCAAGGCTCCCGAGAGCACCCCAGCACTACCAGGTTATACCTCATACCATGCTTTTCGGCCCCAAAACTTGGACCGAACCACAAAAGGAGGGGGAGTATCAATATTCGTCAAAGATACCCACACCTCCAGGTTGGTGGCACAGCACGAAGCATCAGAGACTATCCATGTGCAACTAACAGTGGGTAAAACTGCCTTCCAGTTTATAGCCTGCTACAGACCACCCTCCCAAACCCAGGAACCCCACTCGGCCTTCCTGAGAACACTGGAAAATATGAAGGTCACACCAAACACCATTATATTGGGCGACTTCAACTACCCAAATATAGACTGGGAGCATTATTCTAGCTCCAACATCCTAGCCCAAAGGTTCCTAGAATTTATAAATTCAAATGCTATGGAACAACTTGTTACCACTCCCACAAGAGGGGAAAACATACTGGACCTGATCATCACCAACATGGAGACTCTATGCTCCAGACCAGAAGTGTAACCCTCACTGGTAAGATCAGACCATAAACTAATCTCACTGGATATTCACATCCCGACCCCACCCCCTGCCCAGAAAACCACAGTGAAAAACTTCTCTAAAGCAAATTTCACACTCCTCAAAACTGAGGTGGAATCCTTCAAAGCCCGGCCTGTGGAAAATACGGCCCAGACCGCAGAATCCTTTATAAACGCATTCTATGAACACCTTCAGGAATGCATGGATCATGCAATCCCAAATAAAACCAAGACCTAATCCTCCAAAGGCAGACGTCCTGTCTGGTGGACCCCAGCCATAAACAAACTATACAATAGAAGGAGGAAGCTACTACATGATAGAGAAAAATCCCAAAAAGGGAAGGCATCTCTGATCAGTATTAGCAAAAAACTATGGGGACTCATAAAGTCGTCTAAGGCCAGCTTCAAGAGAAAAATTGCACAAGACACTAAGAATAATCACAAGGCTTTCTTTAGTTATGTTAGGAGCCTGGGTGGGAATTCCCAGATATGCTCAGAATTAGTCCAAAATGACAAAAAATACACCGAACCCACAGACATTGCCAGCATCCTAGCTGACAGGTTCAGCGCAAACTTCTCGCCCCCTCCCCACCAAAAGGGCAAATATCTATCCCAGCAGAGTACTGCCCCCCTGACATCTCAGATGGTCAAGTAAGAGCCGCCCTCTCCAAAGCAAAAAACACAGCATCGATGGGACCAGACGGTGTCCCGGGCTGTGTCCTACATGAACTCCAAGAAGAGCTAAACCCAAACATAAAACTACTGTTCAATCTCAGCCTTACTACAGGATATGTACCTAAAGAGTGGCGTACAGCAACAGTGGTCCCTCTCCACAAAGGTGGTGCCTCAATGGATCCTGGAAACTATCACCCCATAAGCCTGACTAGCTTGGTCTGCAAAGCTATGGAAAGGATCATCATGGACCTCATAAATAAAGATATTGGGGACCTACAGACACTGGATCCTACCCAGTTTGGCTTTGTTAAGGGCAGATCTTGCCTCTTAAACCTGGTTGATTTCTTTGAAACAGTCACCAAGGCCATTGGCAAGGGGAAGGTGGTCCAAACAGCCTACCTGGACCTCGCAAAAGTCTTCGATACAATACCCCACTCAGGCATTATAGATAAGCTCACCAGCTTAAATATAAACCCCTATGTCACTAGATGGGTTGCAAACTGGCTCAAGGACAGAACCCACATGATTAGAATTGCTAGAGCCATGTCAGACTCCAAACCAGTTACAAGTGGCATCCCACAAGGCTCAGTCTTGGGACCTTTCTTGTTCGGTATATATTTCTCGGAGGTACAGGCCAACATGGAAGGACTGTGGCTGACCAAGTTTGCAGATGACTGCAAACCGGGCACCATAATCGACTCTCCAGCTGACACAAGCATTCTCCAAAAGGGCCTCATAGAAACAGACAACTGGTGCCAGAGCCATGGCCTCAAGCTAAACGCCAAAAAGTGTATAGTCATCCCTTTGGCAAAACAAAGTGCCACAAATTACCACATAGGTGGTAATCCATTAAGTACAGAAGAAGTAATTAGGGACCTGGGGACCCAAGTTGATAGCAATCTCTCATTTGACAAACACGTGGCCAAAGTGGTTAGAAAAACATTTTATATAGCCCACCTAGTCATGAAGGGATTCACATCTAGATCAGGGGAGGTCATCGTGCCTCTTTACTCATCCCTCATCAGGCCCATAATTGAGTACAATGCCCCTTTTGGGATGTACCTTACCAGACACCTGCAGCAACTGGAAAGACTCCAAAAGTACCTCACCAAGAGGATCAAAGGGCTCAAACAGATGCCATATGCTGCCCGGTTAAAGAAACTCCGGCTCTACTCAGTGGCATACCGCCTGCTCAGAGGCGATCTGTGCCTGGTATGAGCAAAGCCATGTCCAACCCGAAATTAATGGACATGCTGCACCTCAGAAAATCCAAATCCCATCGAGCTATGCGCTCAAGAGACTTGAACCTCAGCACTGAAATAAATAGGACATGCTGGAGGGACAGATTCATAACCCAGAGGCTCCCTTTAATCTGGAATAAAATCCCAGTCCAGGTTAGGCAGAGTCCCTCGTTGACTCTCTTCAAGAGGAATCTTGATGAGTGGATGGGAGATTGTAGGTTTACCCCGGGTATCAATTCTGTGTCACTGTTAGACAGAGGCACAGTATACTAACCTTGAAAAAGGGCATAGCAAAATTAATTTAAAATGGGTGGTGAAAGCCAAACACACTCTGGCTAGGCTTATAAATGCCCTAGGGCAGATAGCCTAGTATAAACCTATGAACCTATGAGAGGGTTGTCTGTGTACATGAGGCAATGTCTGCATTGCCTCAAGATGTCCAGATTCATCAGATAGACAGGAGAGAACACTGGGAGCTGACCCTTGGACATGCCTGAATATAAATCTATTTTCCCCTAGATAAGTGAGGAAAGTGAATACAAGAGCTATTTTACTCTAAGCAAGTGAGAAAAGTATGTACAAAACTGTTTACCTCTAGGTAATGAGGAAGATTGAGTGCTATAGTAAATAGTAGCTCACATAGTGCTTACAAGTTCTGAACAAGTGCTGAGCATGAATAAGCAATCCAGATAGGGTCTTGGATAACATAAACACACTCCCCCCCAACAGGTACACAATCATATATACATGCAAACTACAGAGCCCCTGTAACCACAACTATGCAGGTACAAGTTGCTCTCAGGCTGCATGAGACCTGTCCACATCCAAGGTTGCATCATACACATATGGCAAACCAAGTTGCTCTCACATACACATCATGTAAAAAATAGCTTCATGTCAGGCTGTGTACACACTGAATGGTGCAAATCAACAGGTATCACAACCCACAAAGGGGGGAGACACCACTGATAATGGGAAGTACTGCACTACTACTCTGCTGAGTCTGGTCAGAAAAGCTATGAATCTTGATCACATTATTTGATGTCAGCAGTACAGATGTAGATGGCAGTAAGGTTGATTTCGCACTGCATATCAGAACCTTGCCAGGTCATAGGACATCATCACCTATACTGTGTTCCACCTACACTCAGTATACTAGATGTATATCCCTATGTCACAGGAGTGTTTTGCAATGGGACGTTTGGCAGGACCAACACTAAAGAAGGTGTCTGAATAATACATGCATATCACACCAGTGCCAGCTACAGTATGTCAGGGTTAATTCGTTGTACTCCCCAACATTGTAGTCTATACCACACAGACTAACACAAGGCATCTGCCTATTGAAGTATGCGAATGACTATGACCTAGGAGCAATAGCTGACTCAGAGTGTTGTGGACAACATACAGAAGAGGCTTTATGGGTGAGGTGTGTGGCATATGGGCACAATCTGACAGCTACATATTGCATTGTCACCCCTATGTTAATAACCCTGTACCCATGAACTACCACCTAGGCAGCGGTCAACATAATGGACACTGTGTGTAAGGGATGCACCTGGGCAGTTGTCTTTCCTGTGATAGTTTAGTCACCACACCTGTCAGGTAGTCGTATGTGGCAACCCTAATCATGACAGGGTGCCATCCATGAATATAGAGATCATTGTCCAGCCATACTCAACACTCAAGTGACCCATATCAGATCACATATTTCCTTTAAGGGGTATTGACCATGTTCAGATGGCCTACACCAGTCTTCCCAATCCCCATCTCCACTATGTAGCATGATGCCTACCCTGAATAAAGCCATGTCCAACACAGTGATGTTGGACATGCTACACGTACACATCCTGATCTGAAACAAATACTTCATGGGCATCCACCTTCCTAGTATTAGGATCACTGCATGCTGGACAGATCCTTGTCCCATACACTTTACATAGTCCTGCCATACTATGCATTCCTGTCCAGCAAAGCTGCACATTGCCCCCCTCTCAGACATGGTGTGATGACCGCATAGTAAATGTATCATTAACCCTGTGGATCAGTTATGTGGCACTGCTCCATCTGGCCCCAGAGACCCACCTGTCAGCTGCAGCTAGGTAACCTTTCATCCTAGATTCATACATGGCCCAGGGCATATAGCCTACTAGTTGACTTTGACTATAGATGCTATAGTTTATATCCATCCCTGCAAATACCATCTGGCTAACTAGTGTCCCATGTGCATCACATGTGCAACACAGGTGATACATGGCAGGATGTTGAACTGCTGGAGAGTGTCATGTAGATGTATATGGCAAAACACATACATGTAAAATCTTCCATAAGCAAGTCTGCAGGATCTTAGGTCATGTCCATTAAGGCAGTGTAAGTCTTTATATGTGACATATATACAGCATCAAGGTCGACTGCATTAATGTGGACGCATCCAGCCATGTGCTGATAGGTAAGAATACCAGTACAGGCAAACAGACTTGCCCACATCAAGACAGCATCCACATGGAGCATGAGCAATGTAATCAGGTGACACACACACACACATATATGGTGATAATATCCAATCATCATTGAGTGTCAAATGTGTGTGACACGAACATGTCAGTGGAGTCAGTGTCATCTAGATTTGCAAAGACAACTATTTAATCATAATAAATGCGATGCACATGTATGTTCAGCTGTAGCTCTGTATGTCTCTGTGAGTTACTGTGACCTATCTCCATCATTATGTGTTCCAGGTATGCTGCGTGAAAGGCTACCCCCTTATACCTGCTTTAGAATGTGGCCCTCATCCCATACCTACATGACAATCATGATATCCTGTTTAGCCATGTGCCACAGGATGCACAGCAGCGGGAAGCCCTGTGGATGGAACTTTGCAGGAGGGTTAATGATGCCGGTGGCCACAACCGCACATACCATTAGGTGCGCAGACACTGTACAGACCTCATTAGATGGGCAAAAGAGCGTGCAAATGCAATCACCAGGGAACAAGGAGCAACAGGTGGTGGGCCACCAAACCAGCCCCCACTCACACATACAGAGGAGTTACTGGCCAACCTGGGGACACCTGCAGAACAACATCCACAAGCCTTAACCAATATTGTGGAGGTGGGTGCCTCTCAACCACCGAGCCTGGCGTTGTCTGGTAAGTCACACATGCCGCATACTATAGTATGCTACTCTATGTATGCACACATGTGCATACTCCATAGTATAGTCTATTGTACTGGTGTGTGTGTTAACATGCACATTGCACCCTGTAGCTATCATACAGGTGTGGATAATGATCGTACTGCTGTGTTACTCCTATTTAGGTACCTCTGGCATTCCGCTGCGACAGCAGACCATTGCAGGTGAGACTGTTATTATTTAACAGGCATCTTAATGCACAGATCTATCTGCCATGTGGCCATTTACCACATGTACACACAATGTATGGTCCTGTCACAATATACAGGTCAGACCTGCAATGCATCACAATGGCTACCCATGTGCAATACTTGCAAACTATGTGAAACACCGACATGAAACCTCTCAAACTGTCATTGCCAGATGTGTGAACAGCTGTGCATACATTGGTGAAGGTGCTGTTCACTGTAGGGTCATGTACTACATATCAGAACTACACATGTGGGGAATACAAACAGTACTACACAGTGAGCTGGAGTATGTCCAGCCCACAGGATTCACTGGTGTGGCTCATAGCCCTGCCATGAATGCCAAACAATGGGATGTGCTATCTTGACATATCCATGGCATCTAGTGGTCTGACTGCAACACTGCCTAACTATCCTGAAAACCATATCCCACATACCACCCTTTGTCTGCGTAACCATGTCGTCAGTGGAGCATATGATATCTATGGGTGTATGTCATATGGGACAACACAGACATGTGAAATAGATGCCCGTCAAAATAATTTGGCCAACACATGTACACATATGGCCATGGAGGATGGCCAGAGACATGAAGCAACGCACATAGTAGACGTGATGTGCTTGTGTGTACACCGTGTCGTACATTGGCTTCACATGGTCCAACTATGGCCTTTGTGTAATGGTTATATTGCAGATGTGAAACACTAGACATTCTACAGGCCTGTGCACATCTTGTGTAGGCATGACATCAATCCACCACATAGGATGTGTTGAATATCTTGAGTGTGTCACGACATGACAGCAGTCACCTGTACAGTATCCACATCAGCCCACAGATACAGTACATTCCCGTTGCTGGTGATGGACAGAAATGCCATACTAGCTCCTCGTGTGTGTGTGTGTGTGTGTGTGTGTGTGTGTGTGTGTGTGTGTGTGTGTGTGTGTGTGTGTGTGTGTGTGTGTGTGTGTGTGTGTGTGTGTGTGTGTGTGTGTGTGTGTGTGTGGGGGGTACACAGATGTCATGTGGGACATGGTGTACTGACGTGTTCGCCATGTCTGGCCATAGTTGCCAGGCTACAGCAATATGGTTGCAGATGTGCAGGGGTGTCATCCGTATACCCTTCAGTGACCTGTGTTGTCACACATTCCAAATCATGGTTTAGTGTGTATACACCTCAGTGACGTGGGTCACATTCCACAGTATATATGTATTGTATCTGAACACAGTCATGGCTATGAACTGTGTCTGTAACTCAGACTGTATAGCAATAGAGACGCCTCATGATTCCCTGAAATGACCATGCACATCAGCTAAATGTGCAGTATATCTGTAGGGTGGACAGACAACACTGCATTGGGTCACTATTACCCCACTGTATATTTGACAGGACACCATTGTATTAAACATGTATGCATGTCATTGCACACGTCAGCAGATCACATGTCATACTACATGTGATTGTCAAGGTCATATGCCACACATCAGGCAGGTGTACTGTTAACCTGTGCTGGTCTACATGGTGTAACACAGGGATGTATGCTAACTACTACTATGATTGTGTAATATACATGCCTTCTGCTATGACACATGCATGCTGTTGTGTGCAACCCAGGGATGTAAGATAACTACCACTATTATTGTCTGCGCTGCATGCCGTCTGCCGTATCACATGCATGTTGCATGCCTTCTGCCATATCACATGCATGTTAGGTGCCATATCACAAGCATGTTGGGTACCATAGCATGTGTGTGTCTGTGTGTGTGTGTGTGTGTGCGTCAATTTTATAGATTGTAATGTACACTTCTTGTCTGCCCCTCACAGGTGATGTAGGTGTGTTCCCCTCCTGCAGTCCATATGATGTTAGTGTCCCCACAGACTTTAGCAGTGATGATGAACGTATGATTAAGGTACAGGCAGGGTTGTCAGGGGCTGAATCTGTGCCATTGGCTGTCATTCCACCTATATCCCCCTCATCCATGCACACAGGTCTCATGCCTACACATACCCCCCCTCACCAGTGTCTGTAGAGGAAGGACAGTTGGTGTGTAGTAGCTTGGAACAGGAAAGTGTGGGGGCTATGGAAGATGTGCCTGCACACCATGGTGTCAGCCAACTGACTGGTGATGCCCCACACAAGCACATGGCCAGTGCTGCTCATAGGAGGACCTCTGGCCAACATGCCTCTGCAAGACAGAGCACAGCAGCTGGTGTCACCAGATGCATGTTTCAGGCTGTAATGGAGGCACAGGCATGAGCTGAATGGCACAACAGAGAAGATCAGAGGCTTCAGAGGGCTGCTGTCCGATCTTTAAACAACAACATCCAGACAATGGTAAATGCTCAAAAGCAGATTGCTGAAGCTTTGGATCGACGATTGGGTGACATGGTTGGAGTCCTTGACCGTGGCATGACAATCCATGAGCGTGAGCTGTCTGTGTTGGAACATCTGGTAGGAGTGAGACGTCGGGCATGTGGACGTAGGCCTGCTACATCACCTGTTTCAGGTCTACATGAATGAGCTACCTCACATGTCCACTCCCATAGTGGCGGCAGCAGCAGCAGTGCAGCTGCTGCTGTGCTGGCCACACCACGACACAGCAGGCCACATGCAAGTAGCCCTGGACGGTCCTAATAGGGACACGGTTTCATTGGACATGTGTCATCAGATAGTACCCAATCTACACCTCTCCTGGTAGTGCCCATGCAACCCCTGGCAGGCACAGGTCTCATGGCCATGGCTGGATACTGTAAACTGTAAAACCTGGCCTGTACAGTCCACAGCTGTCAATAATACCCCTGTGTAGGCCAGACACATGCCAGACCTGTGTGCATACATACATGCACACACCTGAAACATATGTAGGGCACCGTAACACACACATGCATAACATCCACACATGCCCAATTAGATCAAAGGCCCTAACCCACACATATGATGTCATCCAATGGTGCAGCCTAGGCCTCTGGCAAACATTATCACCCTGTGCATATGATGATGCCTGTGCCGCAATCCTGTCATCCACACCATCGGTGCAGGGACATGCTCATATGGTCTGATGCACAGGGTGAACAGACTAGGAAGATAAGTGTAGATTACAATTGTTGTGTACTGTTGACAGGCGGCAGACATACCATGTAGTACAGGTGTACAATGCATTTCATACTGTTAACAGTATGTGTCTTGTGTAACAACAGTAACTGCATGCTGGACATGATGTTCTGCTTTCTTCCTTCAGGTCTAATTGCAAGTGCCAGTGGATGTCAGTGTTTGCAGTTAGTGTCCCATATGTCAATGTGGACTACTCACAGGTATGTATGAATATACCAGCATGCACCTTGTAGCGTCTACATCGCAGTTAGAATGTCCCACGTTCCAAACACTTCTACTAATCTAAAAGCACGATAGCTGTGTATTAAGCTACTGTGGCTACAGACGTAACATCCATACTGGGTGACATCACAGCTACAGTTACATGGAGTGGTGAGGTAAGAGAGCGGTCTAGCTGATGACAAGGGTAGAGGGCAGTGGGAAGTGTGATGCCTCATTGGGAAGCAGTAATACACGTTCCCATGACAGGATGCCAACACACAACTGCACCCACACACTCAGGTATTGACACATGTATTCAGTGACACAGTAACACACCCACATACTCATGGATTCACCACAACAGTAAGACACACTCACACACTAGTGTTGAGGTGAGGACCCCTGCCTATGTGCAAATCATCATTATAGTACTGTGCACCTACATGATGCACCACAGAGAATACTTATGTACAGGTAGTGAGTATGGCCTAAGATTGGGGACATCAACACGGATAGTAGATTGCACCGCCTGGATGGGGGAGGGGTCTTATCAGTTCAGTATGGTAACATACATCCTCACTCCTGGGACCAGACAGCCACATTTACACACACACACACACACACACACACACACACACACACACACACACACACACATATACACACACTGTGGCATTCACTATTGAATACACCTATGTCACGCACATACAGATACCTCACATGTGTGAGATACACGCCACTGCCTATGTCCTGCTTTCTACATTGCAGTCTGTACAGATGTCTATAACAGTGTACAGGAAAGTGAGTAACAAATGAGATGTATTCCCCACCATACGTGACATATATGGACACACACGCAACCACACATGCCAGTACCCTGAATCAAACACCTGCCTACCTCATGATGTGTATGACAGACTTACAGCAGTATTGCACACATTACAAAGTGTACTGATGCTTTCTTTGGCAACAGTGCTGATATATGCACATGAGAGGTCTTAACTTTTACAGGTGTCAAGTGATTCACCTTCGGTGTCACCCTGACCGCTGTCTATGTTGTGTGTGTTGCCCTTCAATTAATGAAACCATTGCTTACCGGTTACACAGGTTATTATAGGACCGCTTGTGACACACCTGTGAGCTGTCCTCAGCAAACATCCATCGGCAAAGATGCCCCACCAATTAGTTATTTCCACACATCTGTCCATACCTGATGTACATCTTTCCGTACTTTCAGCATATCACCATACACAGTTAGCAATGTTGAGGCTGCATTGCAACTGCATGATGTACTAATATACACTTTACATGCATACATCAGCAACTGCACACACATGGTATCTGAATGCACAACACTACATGTACATGTGTGTAGGTCCTACAATCCTGTCATTTGGGCATGTTTGTAGGCACTGCAATTGGTGGACATGTGTAATGACATACATGACACATGGACTGTTGTATGATATGATAGGTGTAATGGGTGACCAGTACAGAGGGAATGTTACCTCTGTCGTCATTGATATCACATCTTATGTACTGTTAGCATTCAGCAGCCATGGACCTACATTCCATGTGCATGTGTGTAATGGCTGTAGCCACCTGTCTGCACAAAGGACAACAACTGCTATGCTATTTACATATGTGTTGTGTGTGTGGCATGTACATATTCAGGGCAGGTACATGTATGTCATATCCAAACATGAGGGTGTTTACTGGTGTACAGCAACAGTCATCTGCTAATGCTGTAAATAATCATGGGCCCCTTGTATGTGTACAGCTGAGCTGGTTACAGACAGTGGTATCATTGCATTGCATAACACATGATGCAATTGTGTCAGTACATGGGTACTCTGCACAGTTGATGTAGAGCTTGATACAGTCCACTGGTCAAGGGTCACATGGTGGTGTACTATTATATGTCCTACCACATGTATGGATGTGTGTTGGTGGTCCGCGGGCATGGTGGTGTCTGAGGTTTACATCCTAGAATGCAGTATTTGACACTGTGTCCTGCACCTGACTTATCTGTGATGCCTTTTGTGGGAGTACCGGTCAGTACATGTGAGTGGCCTCTATGTATGTGGGGACACCACCACCTGGAGCGGTCCATACCTATGTTATGGCCCACATGTCTGGTTCTGACGTATATGGTGGTAGTGCTATTGTGCACTACAGAGCCTTCAGCCAGGTGTTCCTCACTGCACAGGTGTCAGTACTTCCCATTGTTGGATCTACAGTGAGCAGCTGTGATTACAGACGCTACACATTTAGCACTGGTTAGCATAAGCATACAATGCAGTTGTCCTCTAGGTGTCAGGGTGTTATCCTGTGTTTAGGACATTTGCCTTGGAATGGCACTATATGGGCGAATGCGACTTAGGTATTATTTCCACTCCCTTGAATCATGGATGCATGTGATATGTGACAAAGGCCTGTCTACTTTCAGTCATGTCATCCCAGAATGATAAACACTGGACAACTTCGTAATTACAGCAGGACATTGGCTCATTGTGTTAGTCAAGCAGATGCCACTCCTAGCAAGGCTCATTGTGTTGGTCAAGCAGTTGGCACTCCTAGCAAGACATCACTGTGAGTGGTATTATTGTGCTTGCTATAGAATGGTACATCTAAGGCGACAGGCAGCAGCAGACGTTGTGTATAAGACCGGTGTCAGATATATGTAGAGCAGCATTCTTGCTAACAATGACAACTACTAACACCAGAGTCCATTACAATGTGTTCTTTATGTCTAACTGTAATAGCATGGCTACTGTGGCCATCCATGTTTAGAATCAGCGTGCATCTCAGACAGCCCTGTGCTACTAAGTGTATGAGCATGCCCAGTATTACCTTGTGTAGATGGACACATAGTGCATTCCAAATGGCCCTGTGCTACTAAGTGTGTGAGCATGCCCAGTGACACCTTGTGTTAGTTATGTGCCTCTATGTGTATGGGCATAGCCATTGTAACCCTGTATAGTGATAGTAGTCATCCATTCCACAGATGGGCATACTCCAGGTCAGGATGGATTCTTACTTTAAACACACAGGTTCACAGGTATGCACATCTTAACTGCCAGCATACCTGTTGATATCCACATTCCTAGAAGGTCATAATGACAGCCTTGAAATGTGTAGTCTGTGTGGCACGACTCGTAACTATGTAGTATTGTAACAGTGATTTGTAGATAGGCAGGTGTTCTGTTCCCACCACTGACGTGTGTGTGTGTGGTGTGTGTGCGTTTGTCTCCATCTGCCTGAGGACTGAATATTGCTTTTAGACTGCTCACACCTTTGGCAAGGCTGATGATGTCACCCACCTAAAAATACACCTCTGGGAGTGCTGTGACTCAGTAATGTTGGTAGTGTGTTCTGTAACTGCATAATGCTGTAGTGTGATAAAGTAGTTAGGTCAGTATTCTACTCCCAGACTTGCCAAGTGTGTGTGTGTGTGTGTGTGTGTGTGTGTGTGTGTGTGTGTGTGTGTGTGTGTGTGTTTGTTCCCATCTGCCTGAGGACTGAATAATTCTTTTAGACTGCTCACACTCCATATAATTCCTATACCCACCTTTGGCAAGGCTGATGATGTCACCCACCTAGAAATACACCTCTGGGAGTACTGTGACCCAGTAATCTCGGTAGCGCATTCTGTAACTGCATAATGCTGTAGTCCAATAAAGTAGTTAGGTCAGTGTTCTAATCCCAGACTTGCCAAGTGTGTGTGTGTGTTTGTCCCCATCTGCCTGAGGACTGAATAATGCTTTTAGACTGCTCACACTCCATACAATTCCTATACCCACCTTTGGCAAGGCTGATGATGTCACCCACCTAGAAATACACCTCTGTGAGTGCTGTGACCCAGTAATCTCGGTAGCGCATTCTGTAACTGTGTAATGCTGTAGTGTAATAAAGTAGCTAGGTTGTTGTTCTACTCCCAGACTTGACAAGTGTGTGTGTGTGTGTGTGTGTGTGTGTGTGTGTGTGTGTGTGTGTGTGTGTGTGTGTGTGTGTGTGTGTGTGTGTGTGTCTGTGTGTGTGTTTGTCCCCATCTGCCTGAGGACTGAATAATGCTGTTAGACTGCTCACACTCCATACCATTTCTATACCCACCTTTGGCAAGGCTGATGATGTCACCAACCTAGAAATACCCCTCTGGGAGTACTGTAACCCAGTAATCTGGGTAGCGCATTCTGTAACTGCATAATGCTGTAGTGTGCTAAAGTAGTTAGGTCAGTGTTCTAATCCCAGACATGCTGTGTGTGTGCGTGTGTGTGTGTGTGTGTGTGTGTGTGTGTGTGTGTCTGCCTGCGTGAGACAAGTACAGTGCTTTGTAGAGTATGCACTCTCTGTACAAATCACATGACCACCTATGTCAAGCCTGCTGTTGTCACCCACCTAGGTATACACCTGTAGGTGTGCTGTAACCCAGTATTTGCTGTAGCGCATGCCCTAAAAGTGTATTGCTGCAGTGTGATATGGTAGGTAGGGGTTCGTATACAGGACATGGCAAGTGTGTGTTTGTCTGTCAGAGCCTGTGTAGAGGTGGCTGTGAGTGTCTTACCATTGGACATGTTGGGGAGTGGATTTTGTAGTTTTCCTATATGGTGTCCATCTTATGACAGATTGGCCACTTCACGAGGACTACAGCTGTCAGTCAGCCATGGGACTGTGTTGGCAAGCCATACCTCTACATCTTGCAAAAGGCCTGTTGAAGAAAGTAGGCAACCCTACTAGTACCCAGTATATGTCCTGCACCCATGTGCCATCCACAAACACAGTTGCCTAGGATATCCCAC
This sequence comes from Protopterus annectens, assembly GCF_019279795.1. Taxonomy (NCBI): domain Eukaryota; kingdom Metazoa; phylum Chordata; order Ceratodontiformes; family Protopteridae; genus Protopterus; species Protopterus annectens. The sequence continues at coordinate 1,873,167,674 of NC_056739.1, forward strand.
TATGTTGCTAGTGCCATGCACATTGATGACAGATAGTAGGCATGGTGTGAATGCAGTGGCCTGCAGAGGACATGGCACCCTGTGCAGTGGTACAATAGGCACATATTTGCGGACATTGTGCCTTCACTATTTTCCCCACTGGATGCCTGCAACATATGTGGTGCAATCAGATGTGATCAACAGAGGCCATGCAATGCTGTACACATGTGCCCTGTACGGACCAATGCCACTTACACCAGGGAATACCTATATCATACTATCAATGCAGGTGCAGGGTCGACTTGCTCACTATACGCAGGTTTCGCAACACCAGGCCAGTACTGGCATCGGGGGATAACAGTCAGTGTACACAAAATGTGCCTGCCAAACCAGGTACACCTGTACATGTCACTGTACAGTATTGTGGGATATGCACATCCCAGGCAATGTCCATGTGAAGGACTATCAAACACAGACATGGCATGCATTGCAAAGCTATGGCCATACACATTGATAACCAGGATGTCAGGGCAGATCATGCAGTACCCGTCTGTGTGTGACATTGCAGACACTATACCCCTACACTGCACACCATTATCGGGTGACACAATGCCAAGGAGTACCCCTCACCCAACCTTGTACAGCCATCTTGCACAGCCAACCACTAAACACCCATGAAGCAATGCATACATGCATGTCAGTACTGGCACCTTGTATCTGCATGTGGGTTATGATGCTCCCAACCACAGTCACTCCCAGTATAACCCTCATTGGCATACAAACAGATGTCAAACACTTTCACATGCCCTAGCCCATAGAACCTCCAGATATCTCCTCTGGTGCATGTAGTTCTGTGCATTACTGCAGTGTGGCAAACTAAGTAGCTAGGTTGTGTATTTGTGGCCCTGGCAAAGAGTGTCAATGCATGTCCATTAGAGAGTGTGGTTGAGGTGACAATGGCATCTGTTCACGTGAGCGGCCATGTGTGCCACATCTAATGTATGTCTACTATATCTTTGTTGCAGATGTCACTCACCTACACACATATATCTTCTTACAGCACAGCAACATGTCGCCTTTGTGGTACATGCAGTAACATCATGCACATGTAATAGTAATGACTAGTAAGTCAGGGGTTTGACCCCTGTACTGTTAGGCGTGTGGCAAACAACGCTTAGGGTTAAGTCTCTAAGCCCTTCTCTGGTGTACTTTGCCTGTCCCACCCACACACTCTCTGGTGGATGTGGAGGTGTACACCTGCTCAGCAGCAGCATGTGTATTGTAAGTGATGGACATGATCAGGTAATGGCCACTGCACCTATTGCAGTCCTCCTCTAGCTGATTGCATGTGGAACAGCTTTGATGGTGTTCCCGTAGCCATTTGCATGATAAACACAGTACACTATCTAGGGAAAACATGTTGATATCTGGCCATGACAGTCGCTGTGAGTGGTATTTGGCCATGACAGTCGCTATGAGTGGTACCTGGATGTGGTGTTCTGAAGTGGCGTCACAGATGATATCTGGATGTACCTCAAACATCATACACAGTGGGAAATAGCCTAAAGACAGGAGGATGATATGCCACATATGACTACAGCATGTAAGTGTAGCTATGCTGCACTGAGACTACTGCCTGTTTAACATGTGTGTGGTAATGGCTATTCTGCATGTTTTAATACAGACATGACAGTACTCTGTTCGTGAGGGACCCCCATCTGTAGGGCCATCTGTGAACTGGCCAGTTTGTGGAACCATTTGTTTCCTATGTTACGCACTGAACACACATCTGTGCACATCAGGAGCATAGTGTGAGGATTGCAGACAGTACATGATGATAGGGATGTGTTACTGCCATCGCATCCCTGACTAGACATATGTTACATGAAACAGTGGTATGACAAACACTGTCTGGGGTTCCCAGTGACAAGCAAATAATGGCCAACTGTTCATAGCTGTGGTCACACGTCAACTACACATTGTACAGATGGCATGCAGTATAAATGCATGTGTTGTGCTGCCTCTGCAAATGTATACCATCTGTTGTGTTGGGTTGATGGTGATATCTATGCATACTGTTGTAGGTAATCCTGTATTCTGTTGTCGATCACTAAGCTATATGAGGGTTTAAACTGCAACACCATAGGCTGAATGGGTTGGGAGGTCCCGGCAGAACCTCCTGTCCCACTTCAGCTGACCATGGCACTGGGCACCAGCACATCTGGGTCCCAGTCTTGGACATCAACTTCTGTTGGCACTGCACCACCTTCTGGTGGTACCACCACTGAGGATGGGGCATGTCCCCCCTGGGACCAGGACCAGACAGGTACATGTCTGCTGTCATGCGGTCCCGGACGTGTTGCGTTGGGGGCTCACTAAGGAGTTCCAAAGCCAGATACACATGCTCAAGGGTGGAGTGTCACATTTACAGGGTGATGCTGCCCCTCCTGGACAGCCCCCAGCACTGCTTCCTTTGCAGCTGTTTAGGTGCAGTGGCTGCAGCCCAAGGCTGGGGACCTCCGTCCCACTGTTCCCATGGGCTTGTGAATGCTGAACAACCAACCCCATCTGAGGTGTATCCTCCCACATGTGTCATATATGAACCCTGTATGCTGTCTTGTCTGTGATCCTACCTTAGCTATTCTCCATGGCCATACCTACTCTCCTTCCCCTACATCCAACCCTCATCCTACAGAAACATAAGGCCAATTGGCTCCTAGGACAACATCTGCCCTAAACATAGCTATCCATTAAACACACTTGCCCACTGGACACATGTAACCCTTGTAATATGCATCACAACATACTCCTGTTATCCTCACCCCTGTCCCTCAGGCGCACGATCCTGGTATGCACATCACTCCTAAATGTCCAAGTACACGTGATGAGGATGACCCCATTGTACACACAACACTACCAGTCCCTCTATGGTTACCCCATTTACCTTTATCATGATGAGGATGTTGCACACAACACCTTGCATGAGTACTGTTCACACATAATGATTGGACAGGTACTGTTGTGTTAAAATACATTACATGCACAGAGTGATGTATACTGCCAATGTACAACTGTTTGCATGTATGAATGACACATGTCTGTCTGAGGGAGTCTTGAGATTACATAGAACAACACCACTACATAATACAGGCATCGCTGGTGTTTCCCGTTTCATTCGTTTGTAATGCTTTGTTGCCACATGGCATGTTCCTGATATATCTCTATATATGTATGCACCTATATGCTGGACATAAACACTCACATATATATCTACATGATGGGATACATTTCTATACTGTTGAATGACTGCGCTCTATGATATGTCTGTGGTACTCTCCGTTGTCTGTATATCTGCCATGGCGTATTGGTAAATCACATTAGCTGTGTGTGCAGGGTCCTGGTTCCGAGCCTTGCAGAGGTTGTTTATTTGGTTGCAGGGCAAAACAAGGCCATTGGATACGGAGGTAGTAAGGCACATTAAAGCAATTGTGAGCAGGTGTGCATGGGTTTGCACGGTGTTAAGCAATGCTAACCTCTGTTTACATCTTCTTAGACTCGGTGAGCCTCTACATTACTTTACCAGTGCAATACTCGCATACTGACATTGGTGCTTGCATCTGGCACTCACACCCCTGGGTGGAAGCGAGGACCACAGTATTACCTTGTGATGTGTATTACATCGGATTACATGCCTATAGTATCAGGAATGGCTGCCCATTAGGCAACGGCATGCCATTCGACTGTACGGAATTTTATTATTTGTGTGTTCCTCTTACAATCTGCTCCCGTCTGGCTGATACATGGGAACCAGGACTCTTCAATACAGACAAGTAATTGGGTTTTGGGACCCACATCCATCGGTCATGTCATGCTACCACAAACCTATTATAGGGTTGCCACCTTTTCAATTGCCCAAGGTGTGACTTTTATGTAGAAACGTCAGATTTTGCAGTGCAAAACATACCCACAGCCAGTACAAAGGAAAGAACTTCACTGTTTTCCCTAAATAAAAGCTTATTCTTGTAGTATTACAGTTGCTTATTCTGTTTCTTATAACATTTAGGTGTTTCAGATACAAAATAATTATTTTATGCAACTACTACAGACAATATAAGAACTCTTTGTCCTAAAATCTCAGGACATTTGCCATATTTTCAATTATTTTGCAGGACACAACTGCCCCAAGGGGACTGTCCCTCGCAAAGGTGGACAGGTGGTAACCCTAACCTACTATTCGATCAACTTTCTAAGGTAGCCAGTGGAATATGTGCTTTCTGTCACTATCAGACCTCTCATACGAATGGGGAAGAATGAAAACTGAATCAGGGGCACTGCATAACAACATCAGGGACACATTTAGAAGTTTGGTCCTATTAACCTGACACATTGACAGACCCAGAGCATATGTATTCATACACATTGTCTGAGGTACATGCTGTTTATGAGTCTTACATGTTGTCATTATTCATTACGTGTATTCCACCTTTCCTCCTAGTATCACTAGTTCTAGGAGGGTTTAGGTGGGACAGAGTTAGATTCTGAGTCGTAATCATGGACATCCCTGGTAATCAGGGACAGTTCAATGGTATGGTCCCTATGTATTCCCCCAATGGTTTACGGACTATCCAGTGGATGTGCTGTTAGAGTTTGGGAGGTATTGGTATCTGTTATGCCCACATCGGAAAATTACTTACATCCACAGGGCGGTCCTAATACGGCTCTGCCAACCAACGCCTGCACGCCTAAGCCCATAATCGCATACCCATAGTTCCCCTACCTGCCACTGCTCTACAGCACTCATCCTTACTGTGGGCGCAGGTGGGGTATAAACACACCACTACACACTGCCCACTCTCCCTGTGTCAGGACACATGTCGTACGTTGTGTTGACACTTGTTATCAGGCTTGAACAACCTACTGGTCTGTGTACATCTACAGCCTGGTCGGAGAAATCATTACAGGGCCTGGCTCCGATTATTAATTTTTGGTGTCCCACGAGGGACATCGATGTCTAGGTTTCAAGTGTAGACCTTGCAGATCTCTACCTCTGGTAGGTTCCTGCCAGTGGTCTGTGAAGCAGTGGTTTATTTACCTTTATTGTGTGTCTGTATGTCTCACTGGCCTAGCTGGGGGAGTGGGGGGTGATGCTACATGTTACACATTTGTTTATTGGACCTCCCACTAACATATGCCTGGCCTGTGAACATATGTTACCCGTAACTGCTGTATCATATCCTAGCTATATACATGTGTATAATATATATATATATATATATATATATATATATATATATATATATATATATATTTACATTAATATATACAGATATATCTGGATATGTATACATACATGTATATTCATACACTGCACACACATATATAATTAAAACAAACTGGGGACTGGGACATCCCCATTGCACAAACCACACACAGAACAGAAGGACACCAAAATCCTTACAAGCCCACAAACCTTACCTAACCCTAAGGTCAGACTTACCATGTGGACAAACTTAGTTCCACTGTTAGCATTCTACCTGTGGTTAGAGACACAGGGGATTTGTTTAACTCTGGTCAGCTTGATCTGTCAAGCACTAGATAATACGGGTGTTCTGCTGCTGTTTTCCTTCGCATTTGTTATGAATGTCTTCTTCTATATATATATATATATATATGTATACATACATGTATATTCATATCTTGCTGTATATACATATATATGGGGACTGGGGACTGGGGACTGGGGACTGGGGACTGGGGACTGCCCTGCCCTGCCCTGCCCCCCCCCGCCCCGCCCCCGTTTGAAAGTCAGACTTACCATGTGGACAAACTTAGTTCCACTGTTAGCATTCTACCTGTGGTTAGAGACACAGGGGATTTGTTTAACTCTGGTCAGCTTGATCTGTCAAGCACTAGATAATACGGGTGTTCTGCTGCTGTTTTCCTTCGCATTTGTTATGAATGCTTTCTTGTGCCCATGTTCGTTCTATAGATATATATATATATATATATATATATATATATATATATATATATATATATATATATATATACATATATATATATATATATGTATGTGTTTATGTACGCATGCATATACATCGACATCATTAATTACTTTGATCAGACTATTGAATGACTATGCTGTCTGTTATGTTGGTGATAACATCAGAGTTAGGTATAACTGCCATGGCTTAGTGGTAAATCACATTGATTATGATGTGTAGAGTCCTGGTGTCGAGCCTGGCCAAGGCGGTTTATTGTGTTGCTGGGCAGAACAAGGGCCATTGGACAAAGAGTGAGTACAGCACTTAACGGCAGCGGTTTTCCATTTAACCGCTGTTTCCCATCACACAAACACCTTCTGTATTCCTACTGTGATACGTCACCCTAGTTCACATTTCAATGGTATTATATCATTATGCAGCATAAAATTAGCAAGATATGCTCGTATACGGATTACGCATCCTAAATGGTGTGTGCTGCAGTCGAACTGGCAACTTCTGCTTGATAGGTGGATACACTAACCACTACACTATTGCTGTGCTGCCTAATTTGCATGTATACCCATGGTTCATAGTTACCAGAACAAGCACAGCAAAACAACAGTAACAAAGCAGTCATCCATTCTCTGGTCAGAAATAAACCACACCACTACACATGCACCACTCCCTACTGCTCTTGACATGTCCCGTATGTTGGCTCACTCCAAGTATATTCAGACGTCCCAAGCTTATAGTGCTGGGACATATGTTCATATAATGGTCAGGGTTTTCAATAAGTCTTTTGGTTTGCCTCATCTGAATGCTGAGTGGGACTGCCCTGTACCTGTTTGAAAGTCAGATTTAGCACGTGCACACAGTTAGTTTCACTGGTAGCATCCTACCTTTCGTTGAGGATGCAGGAGGTTTGTTCACCTCAGGGTGGCTTGATATGACAGCACTAAATACTATGGAGGGTTTGTTTTGATTGCTTTATTGTGTCCATGTTCCATGTTCATTCTTCATGGATATATATATATATATATATATATATATATATATATATACATACATACATACATATATATCTGTGCATTCATACACCTATAAGCATTTTTATATTTCCCATACTGTTGAATGACCGCCAGTTACTGTCGCACATACCCGCTTACATCTGCTTTGAGGCACCGTAATCACCCTATTTCTGACTGCCATTATTGTGGGCATCATTTAAAATTAGTAGCCCTTGCATGGCTTGGACTCGGGAACAGGAACAGCATAGTCACTGGTTCTACCACTAAACCATCCATGATTCATTCTGTATGGATGGTAATTAGAAGATATGACGTTACTACAGGCATTCCACAGTACTGGTAACATATGTGAAAGTCTGTTGGTGTACATATGTATAGTACATGTTACTGGTCATATGTTTCTGAGAGGCATATGTATACATTTGCAAGTATACATATTTATGAATTGGACACATACTTGACAAGTACTTATATGCATGTATTTGTGATGTGTAGCTATGTGAATGTAAGTATGTACATTTAGAGATATATGACTACATATCTGGAGTTATACATGGCCATGTATATGAACAACGGCATACGGGAGGTACCTGTACCATTTGTATACAGGGGTTTTGTGCATCATTACGACGAGGAACATGGACGGGGTATACAATTTGTGGACATGTACTATTTGGAAGATGGCTATGGGGAAGCTTCATGGGAACATGTGAAAGGTATTTATTCCCGATAATGCACATGGGGAGACGTGCATCACGGTCAGGTGTTTAATCCTGGGTCTTAGGTTCTGCAGGTGGAGGCTGAGCAGGGTTGTGGTCAAGTACTGCTAATCTGACTTGTGCCCAGTAGGGTTGCCACCTTTTCAAATGCCCACAGTGGGACATGTTTTGTACAAACATCAGAGTTTGCAAGGCAAAACATACCCACAGCCAGTACATAGGACAGAACTTCACTGTTTTGCCTACATAAATGCTTATTCTTGTAGCACTTTAGTTGCTTATTCTGATTCTTATAACATTTAGGTGTTTCAGAAACAGAATAACTGTTTTATGCAACTATTACATTAAATATAGGAAATATGTTTCTCCTAATATCTCAGGAAATTTGCCAATTTTTTCAATTTTTATGCAGGACACAACTGGCCAAAGAGGGACTGTCCCTCGCAAAGTGGGACAGGTGGTAGCCCTAGTGCCCAGATGTCAACGGGGTTGGACATCGTGTTATGCCACAAAGTCTAATCTTGAGAACAGACACTTACCCCATGAGGGATGTCCAAAAATTGTAAATGACGGACCCCATTCAGCTGGCTATTTGAAAATGTGGTAAAGGTATGCATGCATGGGATACCTAGTTTGCAAGCCTGAGACTGCCTAGGGGGTGACTGCCTACTAGATGTGGGTAGGGGACACTATGTGCAGATATGGATGCGCAGAGCTAGCAGCCCAAGTATGGGTGGTTTTGGTGTATGTTCAGCAAGGGGGGGGGGTTGCTGTGGAGGTGTTGATGAGTATTCAGTTATGTATCCAGGTGTGTTGGGGTTGGATGGCTCGGTTCAGGCCAGACCATTATGTGGGTGTGAGCCGGTAATGTTTCTGTACATGTGTATCGCACACTTTAATGTTCATATGTTTGTGGGATTGTGTTCTGTAGTATGGCCTGTCAGGCTGTATTGTGGATGTGAATGTTTGTTCTTTGGTTTCCTTTCTGATTCACCCACTGCTCCCTCATACACCTCCAGTTCACCTATTGTGCATCCGACCTAGTCTCCCCTTGGTGAATTATTACATTACCCGTCACCCCCCACCCCCATATTCCACACACACCATCCATCCCTTCTCTGGTTGATGGCCCATGGCACAGACAACAGAACACATTGCGTACTCTACATATATCTGGTACCAATATGGTTGTGAGGACAACCCTGGCATATTTGATCTTCCACATGCTGTACTTCACGCACATAGGTACATGCAAATACCTATCTTTCATGACATGGTAGGTAGACCCGAGTAATACCCATTCATCTTTGGGCCATCCAGACAGGGATCACCTAGACCACGAATGGGCAGATATTGAGCGAATGCTCTGACTATTGGTAGGGTTGCCACCTTTTCAAATGGCCAAAGTGGGACATCTTCGGGACACACATCAGATTTTGCAGGCCGACACATACCCACGGTCAGTACAAAGGAGAGTACTTTACTTTTATGCCAAAGTGAAAGCTTATTCTTTTAGCAGTTTAGTTGCTTATTCTGTTTCTTTTAACATTTAGGTATTTTAGATACAGAATTAACTATTTTACGGAGCTATTACATAAAATATGGGACATAATTATGTCCTACAATCGCAGGACATTTGCCATTTTTAATATTTGTGGTAAGGACACGACTGCCCAGAGAGGGACTGTCCCTCACAAAGTGGGATAGGTGGTAACCCTAACCATTGGGCTAGGCTTAGCAAAGGGCATCAGGGTGCAAACATGCTGCGTTTTGCTTCCACTTGGTATAACAATCAACACTACAATGGAATACGGGCACGGGGTTTTAAATGTCATTTGTTCGAGGGACAGGGGCTCAATATTCAGCTATGTGCCTTTGTGTTTACTTTTTATTTTGGTGTTCTCAAAACTGTCTTGTATGCTTTGCATACATTTCAGTATCCATGGACACTGACAGGAGTGATTACTATTAGAGGCAGGCTGTACTAGTCAGCATTTTAGGTTGCGTGTCTGCAGCCGACATGTTCATGCCTCCGTGCAGTGCTTAGACACGCCCCATGCACTTGCGTACATTTCCTATGCACGTGGACGTTGCAGCAGAGTGCCTTCATTAATATGCATGTGGTGCTGCTGCGCCATCTCTACGCCACATGGTCGATGCAAGGCTAACGCTGTCCTTGCGCCGAGCTTCATTAGGACTTCCATATTAACAATTACTAAAGAGGGAAGGCAAATGATTGAGTCTTGCTTATAGCATCAATGTTTTTGTCTTATTCCTTTCTTCACTGAATTTGGAGACTCAGTGCTTAATTTGGCATTATTTAAGCACTTGTACATGAGCACAAGCAATGCTATCCAAAATGCAGCTAGATTTCTACAGCAGTTCTAGATAAAATTTACTTCAGTATTTATGAACATCATTTTTTCTGTGTGCTCTAAATTCCAAATACCAAAGTTGTAGGAGCCAAGGTAAAAAAAAAAACCCTAATAACCCGTTCAATACCTTAGTAATGGCTCTTAACACAAATAAACGCACCTCAAAAAATAACACAGACACAGATGTAGTCCAAACAGTTTGCTTTATTATGCTTGTTTTCTGTCAAAAGAAAAGCACTTAATAAAACAAACTGTTTGGACCACATCCATGTCTATATTATTTTCGAGGTGTGTTTATCTGTGTTAAGCTGCTACCAAGGTATTGCTTTAAATTCCATGCAGTCATCTTATATATTTTTTTTCTTTTCATTACAACTGAGTTTTACACCACTTAAGATACACATCAGTTTTCATTTGCAACAAATCCTGAATCTGGGTATACCAGCTGGTGTGGAAAAGAATACTTTGTTTATCTTAAAGACATTTATAGTTTAATATGTTCCTGATTTTTCTAAAATAGATGGGTTCAAGATAGTTATTTTAATCAGTGAAACATTGAAAAGACACATGGATTATATCAATGTTTTTCCTAATAACATATTTGTAATAGTATTTCTTTATAAACTTATTCAAGATACATATTTCATTAACAACAAAAAATCCTTTGATTTGCAAATGTAATTGCTGTCCACGGAGTTCAGATAAAATTTATTTAATAACAGTTATCAATAATCTTAATGATATTGATAATAATGCAGCGGCTGAAATGTGTCATACTTTACATCTTTTCAATCTGTAAAACAGATTAGTAAAGCTTCCCCTGCAGGTCATATCCAATATATTTGTTGCTTTCTATATGTAATTATGTATAACAGGAAAATAAATATTTAAATTTATCCCTGAGCTATTATTTCTCTCAGAAAATATCCATGATTGGAATAACAACCAGCTATGAAGCCAGCTTATATGCTGTATGCAAATACTTTTTAATACATGTTTTGAGTAAATCCAGAAACATGAAAATATGATCCGGAAGTCCTTTCCTGCATGTTTGCTGAGATAATAATTTCTGATTTAACAAAGAGCTCTTTTAATTATTTTTCTGAGGTTCTTCCACGAATCTCAACAGATAGTACACTTGCCGTTGGTGCAGATGGTTGTAGGTTCTATTCCCACACCAGGTAGATCAATAGTAGCTGACACTGCAGTGCAGCATAAAGGGGGGGTGCACTCCAGAAAGTGTTGTCCTTTGCAGAGAAATTAAACTATGGCCCTATCTGCCTGAGCTGGTAGATGTAAAAGATCCCATGGCACATACTGAAAAAAGTAGGGGAGGTTTCCTTTTCCCTTGACAAATTTCCCCTAATAGTATGAATACCACCTTGGGTCTCCTCATGAAAAGATGCTACCAGCATAATGTTACAAACACGTTCAACAAAAGGATAAATAAATAAGTTAATTCACTTCTAATGTCATGTAACTGCTGTAATATATATTTTTTCTTTTTTTTTTTTAAATAATGGAATACGTGATAATTTTTAATTTTCTGAAAAAAATTTAAATTGTTCTATATTTACTGAGGAAAACAATGGTGTTTCTTTTGCTGAGATAATTAATGTATATTAGCAAATGTGTTTGGGATAGCTTATTACCCTTTTAGCAGTGCAGTCTGTTTGATGTTTACAAACATGAAATTTGGTGCTGTGATCTCCATGAAATGCACCCTGGATTCATGAAGCTTGCGCCAGGCGCAGGCGTAGCATAGGCAGAATAACGCCAAATATGGCCGTCGAGCGATTCAGGTATGATCCAATTCCACATGCACTACCGGCATATGCCAGAACTGCGCAGCCCACAGCATAGGTATGCTAATCAACCCATGCGCAATGTCGCACCATGCAAATGAAGGCAGATAGCGATTCATGAAGTGATGCAGGCGTAGCGTAAGCCCACGGAAATGTAAACCAAAAAACACGGTTTACATTTTCTCAAAAAGAACATCGGAGCTATGGAAGTGGGCTAGACTCATGTATTACAAAGTTAACATATGCCAATGGCTAAATACACAGCCAATGGCATAAGAAAAGATGCACAACACCTAAAAAACAACATTTAATGTCATGTCTACAGTAACGCACAGTACAACCGCAGGGCATGTGTGTGTAAACAGGAACATAAAGAAATTATATAAAAATGTCATAAAATCGCAATGTAATACAAATCAGGTTTACACCATAATACGCAATGGTAGGCATGGAACACCACAACCAAGGTGCAAGGGTTGCTAAGGGCTTGCGACAGTGTTCGGCGCGGTAACTATGAATTAGTAGTCAATGCCATGCAAATGAGGCAGGTAATACTGAATCGCAAACGTCCCGCCGGATGAAGGTTGTACCATACGGCCCAGCACTATAACACCGAGGAGTGGCTCAGAGGAGATACATGACATCAGCAGAAGGGTGTGCCACCGTAGCAGTAAGCACATTGGAGCAATGCAAATCTGGCCTTGCCATTGCTAAGCAAAGCTGCAGGACAGGGGTGGGGAGGAAGGTATAGACTTGTTTAGCTGAGAGCACACATGGTGCCCGAAAGCGCATGTGTACGGGGATGAAAACATGCCCGAAACCCGGTAAGCGGATGCATGCGCCGCGAACAATAGCACAAATAGGAAGGTCAGCGGGAAGAAAAGAAGGAAATGCCGAAGTAGGGTAATTGGAGTACTAATGAGCAATTAACACCAATCACCTCACGGCAGCCGATTGATGGCAGCTGACAAGTCTGCTCGCAGAAACCTGCAAAACAGGATAGGGGAGGCATTGGAATGCAAAGAAAGGAGATCTGTCATAGCAAAGCAAAGCAAACCGACAGTAGACCGGCAACAGCACACATTACGCAAGATAAGCCTGGTCTAGGAAAGTACAAATGAAAGCAGGCTGCTGGATGCATGCCAGAAAATGGTAGGTGGAATGTGCAGAAATGTAAAGGGAAGGTCAAGAGGTAATCCACGGCAGCCAAATGTAATTCAACACTAAAGGCACCACAATAGTAGTTCCGGTAGTAAAACACATAAGATACCCTGTAGCTACGATCGTACATACACACCCTAAGACATCATCAGTGTTCACAGCACAATAGTATAAAGTGTGAAAGCACCCTACACACACCTGTGTATTCCCAAACATTGCACCATAGGTGTAAACACACGGGGAACTTTTAAAATGTACATGTTGGGAGCTGCCATAGCTATGATTCATCAGCATGTGTTAGAGACTGACGGTGTTGTGGAGGAGGATGCCGACAACCACCACAGGCCCCAGAGGAGGAGAAGAGTGTTCAGACCAAGGGTAACCTACCAGGGGCTACATGATCTGGAGATAGTAGAGCATTACAAGGTGGACAGGGACATCTTACAGCAAATAGTGGAGCTGTGCCAGCCACACCTGAGAACCAGAAACAACAGAGGGGAACCCATCCCACTGGACACGAAGGTATGTGTAAGCTTGCGAATACTAGCCACAGGTACCTTTCAAAGGCCAACTGGAGATATAATGGGGATCTCACAGGCATCGGCATCCAGGGTACTACCCATTTCCTGGATGCCATGTTACCACATGCCAATGAGCATGTATACTTCCCCCGAACTCAGGAGGAGTTGGCCAGCAATATGCGTCACTTCCACCATGTGGCACACTACCCGGAGGTACTGGGTGCAATAGACTGCACGCACATACAAATCAAGTCACCACCCGGTGAGCATGGTAGGTACTACATAAACCACAAGGGATTCCACTCCATCAACTGCCAGGTCGTGTGCAATGCCCAGGGCATTATCATGGATGTGTGCGCTGACAGCCCCCGAAGCTACCATGACTCCCATATCTGGCATGCCTCACAGCTGTATCAGTTATTTGTCAGGGGGGACATCCCACATGGCCACCTTGTGGGGGATGCTGGCTATGCACTGGAGCCATGGATGATGACTCCCATCAGAAATGCACACACACCCATGCAAGAACGCCATAATGAGGCACACGCACAAACCAGAATCATCATAGAGCATGTGTTTGGGATGCTGAAATCAAGGTTCCAATGCTTGGACACATCTGGTGGAGCCTTGCAGCACTCTCCAGGCACATGTGCCCACATCGTCATAGTATGTGCCATGCTACATAATATGATCCTGCGGAAACAGCTGCAGCAGGGACAAAATGGTGAAGGCCCTCATAGCCCACCGCAATTGCCAAGGCCATCACAGGCACAGAGGGATTCAGACCATGAACACACTGTGCCAGCCCCAGTAGGCAGATGGAGGCATGCCCAATATGCCTACGCCTTGGCAAAATGGGAACGTATAGCACATGCTCTGACAGTGTAGGCCCCTATGGACTGACACACCTCTCCACCTGCACACACAGTAAAATGGATGGCACACAAACACGACCACCTGTAAATTGTAATGTATAGGTGGCCCACTGTGTGAATCCTACATAGGCAGCCCTCAAACATTGTACACACAACAGCTATTGGAACAAGGAATGTCAACACCTGAACAGTACATGTGCCTATCAGCATATGGTGGTGCTGTGTGTATTCCTGCTTTTCTGAACTAGAATAGTCCAGTCTTCAGATTTTGCTGATCTCTGGGCTTTGTCTTGGTTCCTGTGCTATCCATACCCTTATTTGGATAAGAGGAAGCTTTTTTGTCTCACCAGTGGGAGTGGGGAGCACTGAGCAACCTATTTGTCCCTAGAGGATTGGTTCCAGCCCAGAAACTTGTAGTTTATTGGCCATTTTGGGTAAATTCCTGGCTCTTTTCAACCCCCTGCTATAAAGCCAGCTTTTGCACACTTTTTTTACTTGTAACAGACTCAGCACAGCTCCTCGTGGTGTCCTGCAGAGTTCTACAAGCAGCAGAGAGTGAAAGAGTGACTTTCCTGGATGTATAAGTATTTTTTCTGGCTTTCGCTTAAAGTACTGCATCTCGACTGCATTTCGCTTAAAAAACAGCTCTGCATATTGTTTTTACTGTTCTTGTGTTGAATTTATACTGTTAGCACTTTAAAAAGTTATTTTTGTTAAATTTAATTGTTAGGCTAACACACTAAAGTGCGCTAGCCGTTTTATAGCATTTACTGTTTGTTATTGCATCTTTTCTCCCTTCTCTGTCAAAAAAAAGAAAAAAAAAACAAAAAAATATCCTTGTTTTCCCGCCTTTCTGAACTAGAATAGTCCAGTCTTCAGATTTTGCTGATCTCTGGGGTTTGTCTTGGTTCCTGTGCTATCCATACCCTTATTTGGATAAGAGGAAGCTTCTTTGTCTCACCAGTGGGAGTGGGGAGCACTGAGCAACCTATTTGTCCCTAGAGGATTGGTTCCAGCCCAGAAACTTGTAGTTTATTGGCCATTTTGGGTCAATTCCTGGCTCTTTTCAACCCCCTGCTATAAAGCCCGCTTTTGCGCGCTTTAGCGAAGTTGCTCATAGAGCAGCATAGGGCAGCGCCGGTTAATCAAGTTTAAACTATTTCTGGCTCTGTAAAGTCTGCTCTTCAATTTTTCCCTTAGAACTGTTCTACTTGCAGTCTATACAGCCTATACTCTATCTGAAAAGCTCAGCACTTGCTCCTAAAGCATTTATTTATACAAGTAAAGCACTCTTAAACAAAAGAAAGTACTTAATTCACCTAAATTCCATTGAGTACCCATTTCCCTATAGGTCCTTTCTGACTCAGTTACACAGCAATCTTTTTCACTATTTCTAGCATGTCGAAGGGTCAGTTGCTAGCGTCCTCTCCTGTTCAGCTGGTGAATCTGGGAATCTTGAGGCAATGTTACAATTGCCTCATGTACACAGACAACCCTCTCCTCCTCCCAACAAATACAAATATATGCGAGAGATGCAACTATATAGCCAAACTGGAGGCTGAGCTCCCTCAACTCAGTACTGGCAAGACCAGTCAGGAGTAGAAGGTAACCACGCACACCACAAACCCAGTCTCACATAGAACTATCACAATTGCAAACCAAACACATAAACACACAAAAACATACTCGGCTGATTAAAAATCTACCAAAACAACAGAGGCCTCCAAAGCAGACACCCAAGCAACCGCCATCTCAAGACATAGCACATGCAACACATAGTTCACATAGTCAGTGTGCTAAACAGTCACAGCCCTTAAGGCCAAACAACATGCCAGACACACTTGTAATAGGTGACTCCATAGTCAGACACACTGACGTACCGCTCACCAGACTGAACAAAGAGAGGGTCACAGTAAGCTGCCTGTCGGGAGCTAGAATCCGCCACATAACACAAGCACTCAGGTCACTCCACAGCAAGTACAAATATGACTCAGTCACTCGGAGGCGCTGATTAAAAATCTACCAAAACAACAGAGGCCTCCAAAGCAGACACCCAAGCAACCGCCATCTCAAGACATAGCACATGCAACACATAGTTCACATAGTCAGTGTGCTAAACAGTCACAGCCCTTAAGGCCAAACAACATGCCAGACACACTTGTAATAGGTGACTCCATAGTCAGACACACTGACGTACCGCTCACCAGACTGAACAAAGAGAGGGTCACAGTAAGCTGCCTGTCGGGAGCTAGAATCCGCCACATAACACAAGCACTCAGGTCACTCCACAGCAAGTACAAATATGACTCAGTCATTGTACATGCCGGTGTGAATGACCTGAGACGTGCCTCCCTGGACTACATGAAAAGAGACATAGAGGAGCTCTCTGATTATGTAGCCCAGGCCGGTATGACCCTGACCCTGAGCAGCATCTTACCCTCACCAAGAATGATGCCACAGTACAAAGACAAAATGATCAGTTTTAACAATTGGCTTAATTACTGGTGTCATTCTAAGGGGATCCAATGTCTGTCTGCTTGGGATGACATGCTTGACAAGCCACGCTGCTTCACAAGGGACAGCTTGCACCTGTCACCCCTGGGCTTCCGGATATTGGCCAAGGCTCTTGCCACCCCATAGTGCCTTTTTTAGGCAAGGCTCAAAGGATAAACCTACCTCCCTAGAAAATACAAGTGGAAAAAAACTAAGGGTAATGCTGCTCAATGCCAGAAGTCTAAACCTCAAGATGCACGCCCTCGAAGCCCTTCTCAGTATGGAGAACATCAATGTCTGTGCAGTGACTGAAACCTGGTTCAAGGCTCCTGAGAGCACCCCAGCACTATCAGGTTTTACCTCATATCATGCTTTCCGGCCCCAAAACTTGGACTGAACCACAAAAGGAGGGGGAGTATCCATATTCATCAAAGATACCCACACCTCCAGGTTAGTGGCAACGCACGAAGCATCGGAGACCATTCAGGTGCAACTAACCATAGGCAAAACTGCCTTACAGTTTGTAGCATGTTACAGACCACCCTCTCAAACTCAGGAACCCCACACAGCCTTCCTGAAGACACTAGAGAGTATGAATGTCTCTCCAAATACCATTATATTGGGAGACTTCAACTACCCAAACATAGACTGGGAACATTACTCAAGCCCCAACACCCTAGCCCAAAGGTTCCTAGAATTCATAAACTCAAATGCAATGGAACAACTGGTCACCATTCCCACAAGAGGAGACAATATACTAGACCTGATCATCACAAACATGGGGACAAAATGCTCCACACCGGAAGTATATCCCTCTCTGGTAAGATCAGACCATAAACTAATCTCACTGGAAATCCACATCCTGCCCCCACCCCCTGCACAAAAGACCACAGTGAAGAACTTCTCAAAAGCCAACTTCACACTTCTTAAGACTGAAATGGTATCCTTCAAGGCCCCTGGGCTAGTGGAAACCAAAACCCACACTGCTGAATCCTTTGCAAATGCCTTCTACGGGCACCTTCAAGAATGCATGGATCATGCAATCCCAAATAAAACCAAGACACATTCCCCCAAAGGCAGGCGCCCGGTCTGGTGGACCCCCGCCATAAACAAACTCTACAACAGGAGGAGGAAGCTACTACATGACAGAGCAAAATCCCTAAAAGGGAAGGCATCTCTGATCAGTACTAGCAAAAAACTACGATCACTCATAAAATCATCCAAGGCCAACTTTGAGAGAAAAATCGCAAAAGACACAAAAGACAATCACAAGGCCTTCTTTAGCTATGTTAGAAACCTGGGTGGAAACTCCCAGATATGCTCAGAGTTAGTCCAAAATGATACAAAATACACTGAACCCACTGACATTGCCAACATTCTGGCAGACAGGTTCAGTGCAAATTCTCCTCCCCCCAAAGGAGAAATAACTATCCCAGCAGAGTGTAGCCTCCCTAATATCTCAGATGCCCAGGTGAGAGCCGCCCTCTCTAAAGCTAAAAACACAGCATCAATGGGACCGGACGGTGTCCCGGGCTGTGTGCTACATGAACTCCAGGAGGAACTAAACCCACACATAAGGCTGCTGTTTAATCTTAGCCTTACTACAGGATACGCCCAAAGAGTGGCGTCACGGTGACAGTGGTACCACTTCACAAAGGCAGTGCTTCTACGGACCCTGGAAATTACCGCCCATAAGCTTGACGAGCCTGGTCTGCAAAGCTATGGAGAGGATCATTATGGAACTCATAAACAAAGACATTGGGGATCTACAGACATTGGATCCTACCCAATTTGGCTTTGTCAAAGGCAGATCCTACCTTTGAACTTGATCGACTTTTTGAAACAGTCACTAAGGCCATTGATGAGGGTAAGGCAGTTCACACAGCCTACCTTGACCTTGCAAAAGCCTTTGACACAATACCCCACTCGGGCATCATAGACAAACTCACCAGCTTAAATGTAAACCCATATGTCACAAGATGGGTTGCAAACTGGCTCAAGGACAGAACCCACAGGGTCAGAGTTGCTGGAGCTATGTCAGACTCTAAGCCAGTCACAAGCGGTGTCCCACAGGGCTCAGTCCTGGGACCCTCTTGATCAGCATTTATTTTCTGAGGTACAGGCAAACATAGGAGGATTGTGGCTGACAAAGTTCACAGATGACTGCAAACTGGGTGCCATAATTGATACTCCAGCGGACACAAACATCCTTCAGAGAGGCCTCATAGAAATGGATAATTGGTGCCAGAGCCATGGCCTTAAGCTGAATGCCAAAAAATGTATAGTCATACCCTTTGGGAAAAACAAGGTACCCACAAATTACCACATAGGTGGTAATCCATTAAATACGGAAGAGGTAATCAGGGACCTTGGGACCCAGGTTGACAGTAACTTCTCATTTGACACTCACATTGCCAAAGTGGTTAGGAAGACCTTCTATATTGCCCACCTTATCATGAAGGGTTTCACATCTAGATCAAGAGAGGTCATTGTGCCCTGTACTCTTCTCTTATCAGGCCAATGATTGAGTACAATGCCCCATTTGGGATGTATCTTACCCGTCACCTGCAGCAGTTGGAAAGACCCCAAAAGTTCCTCACCAAGAGGATAAAGGGTCTTAAACATATGTCATATGCTGCCCGACTGAAAAAACTCCATCTCTATTCAGTCGCATACCGCCTACTCAGAGGTGATCTGTGCCTGACGTACAAGGCCATGTTCAATCTGGAATTAATGGACATGCTCCACCTTAGTAAATCCAAATCCACCAGAGCCACGAGAGCAAGAGACTTAAACCTCAACACAGAAATAAATAGGACGTGCTGGAGGGACAGATTCATAACCCGGAGGCTCCCTACACTCTGGAACAGAATCCCAATCCATGTTAGGCAGAGCCCCTCACTGACTCTATTCAAGAGAAATCTTGACGAGTGGATGGGAGATCGTAGGTTTACCCCGGGGGTCATCTCTGTGTCACTACTAGACAGAGGCACAGTAAACTAAATCCTAAAAGGGCATTGTATTCTCATCCTAAGGGGTGGTGAAAGCCACACACACTCTGGCTAGGCTTATAAATGCACTAGGGCAGATAGCCTAGTACGAACCTATGAACCTATGAACCTATAGGTTCCCAGGTACATCGGTAGGTACACGGCCGATTGTCAGAGGCCATACACCAAACGGGGAAAACAATGTCCGCTGTTGCCACAACATCGAGTAACCAACTGTCGCTTAGTGGAGCACAGACAATCGCTGGAGCACATGTGTGTAAGCACTGTTCTGCACACACTCATCACAGAGTCCCTGCTGCATTAATGAGGGGCTCCACATAATAAAATCATGGATGTTGTGTCAGGGCATGGGTTGTACCCATGACAGGTATTCGTCACCCCAGCATGCCCCACCTATGGTCGTTTGAAGGTGTAGCACAGTATCATGTGTGGATCACTGTGATATACATACCCAATGCTGGAGCACATCTAGTAAACATCACATGGACATGGACACACCATTAACTGGATTCATCAATATGTAAACTAACTGAGTTACCCATGTGAGTGCAGTATGGAGTAACAGCTGTAGTATACTCCATGTACAAAATGACATAACATGTATACATATCCCAGATATCCATGTGTTAAATGCAGTGACCGTCGTGCATGTTCCCGGTCCCAGGTCCTGCAAGGGATGTAATGTAATCCCGAAGGCACGAGTAATGCATGTCGGATGCAGGTCATCAGATCATGTTTAGCAAACGTTAGTGGGAATATGCGTTGCCCACTGCTGGTAAGCGATGTTAAAATATGACTATACGGATATGCACGAAACAGGGATAAGCTTCTCCGTATATCGCGCAGATCACGGTCAATGATGTCCAGAACAGGTGAAACCAGCATTATTCACCCCTGTAATAATAGCGCCTGCTCTGAAGGGTAAAACGACCACTGCCAGGAGTAGAGTACGCAATCATGTATAGAATCACCTAACACTATTGCTAGCCAAGATGTACCTATGGTAGGGTTGCCACCTCTGCAAATGACCAATGTGGGACATACGTCAGATGTCTGCAGGCCGACATATACACCCGGCCAGTATGAAAATCAGAACTTCACTGTTTTGCCTAGATAAATGCTTATTCTTATAATGTTTGCTTACTTATTCTGTTTCTGTAACATATAGGTGGTTCAGATACCGAATAACTGTTTTATGCAACTGTTACATAAACTATAGGAAATAAGTATGTCCTACAATCTCAGCACATTTGCCATGTTTACAAATATTTTGCAGGACACAACTGCCCAAAGAGGGACTGTCCCACGCAAAGTGGGACAGCTGGTAACCCTAACCTATGGCAGGTGTGTAATGTGACAGGTACAGACATAAACGTGCGGAGTCCAGGAAACAGTATACACCGACAAGTACACAATGAAAGGTGTAGCTTGCCTGTCACATTCCCTGTTTTATATATATATATATATATATATATATATATATATATATATATATATATATATATATATATATTTACATATGTACACATATATACATATATATATAATACAGATAGAAAGGGCAATACAGTGATATATGTTGATATATATGGATTCAACGATATCTGCAAATATATATAGATAGGTCAACGACATTCATAACACCTTGGAGGTACAAATAAATAGGATACCGACAACTATGGAATGTGTAACATACCGACACGCATAACCACGAGGCTGAAAGACTGAAAGAACACAGTATCGGAACAGTATAACCGTGAGTAATAGTATGACAATATGAAGGGACATGTAGTTACCGCTGCCAGTGTTGCAGTCCACATAGGTACTGTGTTCAACTGTGTTTGTGAGTGCCGTAGTCTGTGTATGTGTGTGTGTTGAGGGGGCCGTGTGCGTCTCTGTGTGATTGTAATGTGTGTGTGTGTGTGTGTGTGTGTGTGTGTGTGTGTGTGTGTGTGTGTGTGTGTGTGTGTCCGGATTGTGTGTCTGTTAGTGCCAACTCGGAGGTAGATCATTATGTTAGGTGTGGGTATAGCTAGGCGTAGGCATACAGTTACCACCTATCCCACATTAGGAGGGACAGCCCCTCCCTGGGCAGGTGTGTCCTGACATAAAACATAATAAAGGGCAAATGTCCGAGATTGTAGGACATTAATATGTCCCATATATCATGTAATAGTTGCATTAAATAGTTATGCCTGTATGTTAGAAACGTAAATGTTACATGCAATATGATAAGTAGTCAAAGTCCCACAACAATAGATATGTATTGAGGATAAAAGTATGTGCTATCCTGTGTACTGACCATGGCTATGTGTCGGCCTGTGTGTCCCGCAAGTGTCCAACAATGGCCATATGAAAAGGTGGCAACCCATGGCAAAGAGGTTCTGTTACCAACACAACCGCAATGACTGCAAATATCTGGGACAGAAATACACGGGATAGCTGTCATTTAGACATATCCCTTTACATATCGCTGCAATTCCGGAGGTATGGAAGTATCAACCTCACCTGCATACTATATAGAAACCAATTAACAATGGCCCAATGTAAAATCCCGTAACATAAGTCTACTAACTGATAGCTCTTTAATTAGGGATGGAGCCCACACACATATATATGGAATATGTAGAAATGCAAGCCCCACACACCTGTATATGCTACGTACACCCACCAACATCCTACACACTAGAAACTATAGCAATAAAGACTATAATGACAGCACAAACATCCAATCAGTCAATTACATCTGCAGAATCGTCAACATACCTTGTGAGAGACACAATTAAAGGCACCATGCATAATTGTAGCTGTTGTATAATGGAACAAACGGCGATGTTACAGGTTTTGTTTGCAATAGTCCGTTATCAGACGGTTGGGATGACAGGTACACCCACTTGTTGAACCACATACTCTAGCTGTCACACACAATCCATGGGGGACATGAATTCAAAGTATACTTGTCTCTACACATAGCAGTTGCAATTACACACAACAAAACACAATACAGGCCGTCTCCCCAAAGGTAGGGCAAATGGGCAACGCCCACGTGGAGAATTCAATTATACCCCATTGTTGTCGCGCAATTGGTGAATGGAGTAGCTGCACAGCTGATGTGCAAGTAATTAGACACTCAGGAACACCAATTGGTGGCAGGAAACCACATGTTACAGGTATCAACGTATATAAGGATGACTTGCCAGACATTCAAACCGTATGCTCATACAATATACCTGTTTAAGCAGTGTGAGAGAGATAAGAAGTGTGAGAGAGATAGAGACGAAAGTCCAGAACGATAACAAGGTATGTAGAACACTCGGTATGTAAGTTTATGTATAGCATGTTTTGTATTAATTATTTACTGTATGTATAGCCTGGTGTGCATTAATTAAAAGTGTCCGCAATGCATAAAGTGGGAAAAGGTATTTATGTAGTGATGTCTTGCTGAGCATACTAACGCTTGTAAAAACTGTGCGTCCAGCAGTGGCCCACAAGGTACACATCACAGACACCACAAGGGATGCTACATGAGTGCTTTAAACAGAACAATTCCATACAACCCGCAGTAAGTCGTAGGGTATGTCCAACAAGTACGTGCCATAGCAGGTGATAGTATATGTTGATATACTGTCACAGTAGGCATGTGTATGGGCATATAACGACAATGACATGTGTAAGGTGGTCCCGCTGTGCAAGTATGCTTTGCATTATGGGATACTATGTAAAATATGTGTAATGTATAGTATTGTAGGTAGATATGTCAGATATTCTACACAGCATAACAGGCATATCATGCATACCAAAGGTATCGTCTATTGGCATGTACAATAACAGGATACATATGGCTTGTAGGCATGGGACATTGTAATAGCATGATAGCTAATCTAAATGGAAGGGCTACCAAGTAACCATGCACAAAGGACATGTAATAGCTTCACAGGTTCATAGTGGGGTACTATACAGTCTGGCAAGTGTATGTGTAAGCACAACTACAGTGTTCACACCAGTGGCACCTCTCTAGGGTAGTGTCCTGTGAACAGCAGAGCCATGTGTTACCTGCACCTCTGCACAGTACAGCCACTGCAATGATACCTGGTGTACATGTGTCTCCCAACCACTAAGGGAGGTATCACAAGAACAGTGCTACTGAGTGTCCCTACGTGATGTACATAGGACTCATGTTCCAAAGCATGGTAAGTGTCTGGTTTGGGAATGTAACCCTGAAGCATATCCCACTCATCGTTGCGTGTGTGCACATATCCATGGGCATGTTTCTCACAGTGGCTTTTGCTTATGTCGCGTATGTGGAGTATATCCATTAATATTGTTGTGGACATGGGCCCTGTCTGTTCAGCAGAGGTCACCCCTGAGTATGTAGTATGCAAATGTGTACAGACGTGGTGTCCGTAGTTCTGCTGCATACGTCAACTGTCGGAGCTCAAAAAATGTTAAGGTGTGTTAATGTTGTGGTATAAAGCTGCAGCTGTTGTGTAAGGTACACCCTAAATGGGGTGGTGTACCCCTGAATGTGTGTGGAAGTCTTGGGTTCAGAGGTACAATGGGTGCCTACGTACCACCTACACACCCAGTACAGATAAGTGTGGCCGTGCAGAAGGATATCCACACCACAATGGCAATATGGTAACCACAGGAGTGGGTGTGACATACGTGTGTACTACGAACATGTAAAATGTGAAATGTATGTAGGGAACTACCACATATGTGATAGTCAGTGGGTGAATGGTGTAATGCAAAGGTGATGTTCATGCAGCTTGAGGCCATGATATTCATATCAGGTATCTGTCACAGTGACACCCGTATGGATAGAGTCAGTATTAGCTGGTGGATCAATCATGGTGCTTTGTATGCAGAGGTTTGTAAAGCTAGGCAGGGAAAGTCCCTCTGTGCTAGCCTGTACCTCAGGGAAGCATATACTGAACATGAGGGGCCCTATGACTGAGGACTGTGGTATGCCAAGTGTAACTGAAGTGCAGTAGGTACTATGGTATGCTACCCTCATTGTGTGTGTCCTGTCCATGAGCCACATTGAATAACATCCTGAGACATAGGGTACGATGTACAGGTGGATGTGTATGTTGTCAATACCAGAATGGAGAACAGTGCTGTAAGGCAATGAGAGGACAATGTAGGATGTGTGAACCCCCGTACTGCCATCAACTATCCTGGTAACTGTATGAAAGGAGTCCACCAGGTGTAGGGGCCATGCTCTGGCCCTAACAAGTCCAACCCGGTTGGCATCACAGGACCAGAGCCCAACTATGTCTCTGTGAATGACGTCCATGATGATGTGCCCGATAGCCATGCAGAACAGTCCAGTCAGGTGTGTAGGACTATAGTCCCACATGTGCATTGTGGCACCACCTGTGTGGATTGTGATAACTGTTGCTGTGTGCCATTCAGGGGCCACAATGATACAAGGCTATTACTGAATATGTTGGCCTAGTGGGGAGACATGTCAGTCAGAGGTTTGTGGACATCACAGCCTGGGACTTTGGAAGGTGACATGGGGCCAGTGTCCCAGGACATATAGAGTGCAGGTTAGTACTGTGTTGGTGTGACCGCAGGGACACCGCAATGTTCCTGCATGGATTGTGGCCCTGTAGTGAGTGTGAGGGTGTAATGTTAGCATTGAATCCATCCGCCAGCATGTTGCCTACATCACCTGGGTCTGTAATGTTCCTGAGTGACTGTTGTATGTGAGAGCAGATGTGGGTATTGCCATTGACTACTGACATACCACCATAATGCCTTGTGGTACAGCCCGGAATGTGTTGCAGTAATGTTTATGTAGCTAGTGTTGGAGTATGTCATGAGGGATCCCGTGGCCCTACCGAGGCTGACCAGTGAGCTACTCCACCCATGGGAATGTACACCACTGTGCAACAGCCTCCACCTGTTGTTGTACATTATGTCCATGGAACTTGACCATCAGAGTGGCGTCTGTTATCTGGTGTGTACCATCATGGCTCTGTGTGGAATAGCATGATCCATGCAGTCGTGTACGTGCTAATGCAGTGCACTGGGGTATGTTTCAGCATTTGTATGTGCATTGTCCATCTGCACGGGGTTCATGACGTCAACAACCGCTGTCATAAGACATCCGTAGTAGGTGTTGTAGTAATCATGTACTGTGTATGCCGTGAAGGGTGTGGTGCCGGGATGTGGCTAAAAAGGGTGATTAGCATATGTTCAGAATCCACCAATGAGGGGATAACCCCATGTGTGGAACACCAGTCACATGTTGGTAGTGTTCACGTCAAGGATAATGTTGGTCTTGGAGGTGGTGTGTATGGGTTGATCCAGCCGAGTGGAGGTTATGACTCACGGATGTGTCGGTACATGAGTGGCTATCCCAGTTAAGTCTGGGTTAGTGTCAGTCACACATCAGTAGTAGCTGTCTGAGCCCTACTGTCCAGTACACCAACAAATGAGGTCTGGTAACTGTGGGATGTGTTGTTGATTCTGTAGCTCGTTACAATGTGTATAGCGGTTCCGGACACAGTTAGTTGCACATGGAGCACCTCTGATGCATTGTGCTAAGTAACTAGCCAGGATGTGTGTACAACATAGTGGGATATGGGAACACCTCAGCTGTGGGTGCGTCGGTCCATGTATGTGCCTGAAAGGTATGGTCTGTCTATAACCTGTCATTGCAGGTGTGCTCTGCAGAGCCTAGAGGCAGGTACCAGTCACTGCAGAGATATTGGAGTGGTGCATTATAAGGTGTGCCTTGCCTCCATGCGTCACAGAGGAAGATGCAAGCATTGTGTCACATGACACCATGTCTTGCTTGCCAGTTCCAATTCCGCCGGTGACTGTTATTGGAAACTGTGCATGACAGGCAGTATAGAAGCAGCAAGAGCCTCACATGTGATCTGTACTGCCAGGGCTGACAGGTGCAGGTCATCCGTGCCAAAGCATTTTGTTTGACCAGGTCAGTCAAAGCGGACAGATACTAGATGCCTGTAGAATGACAGCAGAAGCATACGCAACTGTTGAACTGACACAGTCAGTCATTGTACAGTGGTATCGGGTCTGGATGAATGCATAATGCTCCCCAGGGCTTGGCCCACACCTTCAGGGCTACAAGACTGGTGAGATATTGCATGTCCCTGCACACGTAGTCTGTGAAGTGGCATCTCAGGGCAGTCACACTAACATGGAGAATGACAGTCACATCGTACCTGGCAAGGTGTGGCATGGGTGCATAGGTTATGTTGCAGAACCAGTTACCTGACAGCAAGATGTAAGTGACTATTGCCTTGTGTAGCCTGCTGTGTGGAACTGCAGTGTGACCACCTACAGAGTCACCTATGACTGGTGTGTTGTGTATGTTATAACACCCTATTGGCTGTATGTGATGGGCACACATGAGTCTGTGGGCTATAAGTTGGTGATGTTGTGTTCCATGATGGGGGCTGCCTCTGATGCCTACACAGAGTATGGAGAGGTACTGCACGAGTTGTCCTCGTATGTGTGGCCTGTGGTGGAGATCATGTGAGACTATGTGATGTGTGGGGTGTGTTGCGAATGTTACACATCCCAAAATGACTGTCAGGTGCAGTCAGGGTTGGTGACAGCATTATCCCCAGCAGGGCTGCATAGTGCATCCCCGCAGGCTGTAGTGTTGTATGTTTGGAGGCGTGCATTTAATGTGTACATGAGACAATTGCTCTATTGCCACATGTACGACATATCCATCATATAGACAGGCAATAGCACTGGTACATGACAGTTTGACATGCCTGTATATACAACCATCTCTCACAGGATATGTCAGTTATGTGTGTACAACAGCAGTTGTACCGTAAGCAAGCTGGAAATTTTAGGACAGCCAGTGTACCTATGGGAAATGGTGTGGAATGGGTGCTATAGAAATCAGTAGCTCATGATATGCTCACAAGTTCTGAACAAGTGCCTAGCATGAACGTACAATACAGATAGGGTGTTGGATAATATCAACCGACAAGTGGTGACGACAGTCATAATGGGTGGCACCGCACTATAACCCTGCTGAGTATGGTGTGCATGTCCATGAACCATTATCACTGTAGATGTTAGCAGTACAGATGTACAAGACAGTACGGATGTTTGATTACAAATACCTTTGTATGTCACAGGAGTGTTCTACCAGTGGCCTGTTGACAGCCTCACAACTACAGTAGGTGCCAGTGTGACATGTGCATACCATACCAGTGCCAGCTACAGTAGAACAGGGTTAATGTGTTGTACTCCACCCTCATTGTAACCCATACCACACAGACAAATGTTAGGCATCTGTGTATGTAAAGATGTGAATGGCCATGACCTATGAGCAATAGCTGTGACAGTGTTGTAAACAACATACAGAACGGGCTGTGTGGGTGAGGTGTGTGACATATGTGCACAGTACGATGGATGATATCAGCATTGTCACCGCTAGGTGCACATCCCTGTACCCATTAACTACCACCTAGGCTGTGGTCAACATTATGGACACTGTGTAAGGGATGGTGCTGTGCAGTACACCTCCCGGACTTGGTGACATCTCCAGGCCCCGTAGGTAGTCATACGAGGTACCCATGTCATGACAGGGTGCCATCCATGAGCACGGAGATCATTGGACAGGCATATACAGCACTGGGGTGACCAATATTGGATCACATATCACCTTTAAGGGGTCATGGCCATGCATGGATGGGCGATACCAGCCTTCACAATCCTCACCTCCACTATGCAGCATGCTGTCTACCTTGCATAAAGACATTTGCTGCACCATGATGATGGACATGCTACATGTCCATATCCTGATCTGAAAGACATGCGACATGGACAGTCACCGTACTAATACTAGGATCGCCACATGCTGGACAGATCCCTGTGCCATACATGTGACATACACCCGCTATACCATGCAACCCTGTCCATCAAAGCTGCACATGGCATCCCAGTAATACATGGTGTGATGGCCATATGGTAGATGTAGTATCAACTGTCTGGATCAGTAATGTGGCACTGATACACCTCGCGGTGGCATAATGGCTGTTGGTTACAGCTAGGAAACCTTGCCAGTACATGCTATGTTTGATAACCATCCCTGCGAATGATGTCCGAATAGCCATTGTCCCATGTCTATCACATGTGCAACACAGGCGATCTGTGGCAGGATGTTGAACAGCTGTACAGTGCTGTGTAGATGTATATGGCAAAACACATGCATGTACAGGTTTCCATGCGTATGTGTGCATTGTCACTGCTCAAGTCCATTAAGGCTGTGTCTGTGTTGATATGTGACATATACACAGCATCAAGGTCAACAGCAATACCGTGGACACATCCAGGCATGTGCAGATAGGTGAGAACACCAGTGCAGTCAAACAGACATGCCCACATCAAGACAGCATTCACATGGAGTATGAACACTGTAATGAGGTGACACACATATATGGTGATGATATCCAATGCATAACGGGTGTTACATGTGTGTGACACAAACACGTCAGTCGTGTCAGTGTCATGGTGATTTGCAAAGATAACTGTGCAGATGTACTACATGTCATAGAAATGCATGTGCAGCTGTATCTCTGTACATCTCTGAAACTGTGACCTGTCACCATCATTATGTCTTACAGATAATGCCTCGTACATGCCTTCCAGCCTACAGCCACCAGGAGGATGATGTCCTCATCCTGTACCTCCATGAGAACTACGAGGTGTTGTTCAGCCATGTGCCACAGCATGCCCAGCAGTGGGATGACTTATAGCAGGATCTGTGCAGGAGGGTGAATGATGTGGGTGGCCATAACCGCACCTACCAGCAGGTGCGCAGACACTGCACGGACCTGATACGGCATGTAAAATAGCGTGCCACTGCAATCGCCAGGGAATAAGTTGGAACAGGTGGTGGGCCACCAACCCAGCCCCCACTCACACACACTGAGGAGTTACTGGCCAGTCTGGGGACACCCCCAGAACAGCATCCACAAACACTATCTGCCATCGTGGAGGTGGGTGTCTCCCAATCAATGAGCCTGTAGTTTCCTGGTAAGTCAGTACTGCACATATGGCTACTATATCCCATTTATGTGCATGTGTCACTGTATATTATGTTATGTAACAACATATGCATGGTATGTGGACACACCTGCTGCATACTACAGTATGCTACCCTGTGTATGCACACATGTGCATACTATATGCTATTGTACAGGCGAATGTGTTAACATGCACAGTGCACCCTGTGGCTGTCATACAGTCATGGATAATGTTCATACAGCTGTGTCATCCCTATACAGGTACCTCTGGTGTGCCGCACAGACATGAGTCCATTGCAGGTAAGACTGTCATCAGTATCAGGCATGTAAAAGCATAGATATATTCGCCATGTGGCCAGTTAACACTTGTACACTTGATGTTCATTCCATTCATGATATACAGGTCGCGTCACCCATCATTCACACAGGCCACCCATGTGCAGTATATACAAACAAAATGATACACCGACATGAAACCAGAGTATTTGTCATTGCTACATGTGTGGTCAGCTGTGCATACAACAGTGGAGGTGTTCTACAATGGAGGCATATGTACTATACATTGGAACAACACGTGTGGTACGCAAACAGTACCACAAAGTGAGCTGTGATATGGGCAGCCCACAGGAGTCACCATTGTGTCATATGCCCCTGCAATTGGTGCACACATTGTGATGTGCCCTCTGACATGTCCCAGACATGTAGTGTATTGGCTGCAATAATGTCACACTATCCCATAACCCATACCCCACATACAACCTGTTGTCTGCATAGCCCTGTGGATGGTGACATATCTGACATCTATGGGTGTATGTCATATGGGACAACACAGACATGTGTGATAGACGGCCATCACACACATTTGTCCAACACGTGCTCACATGGCCATGGGGGATGGCCAGAGATACGAAGCCACACAGTAGATGTGATGTGTATACACCCTGTTTCACATTGTCCACACATGGTCCAATTATAGCCTTAGTTGACTGATTATACAGTTGATGTGGTACATGGACATCCTAACAGCCTGTGCACAGCCTGTGGAGGTGTCACTGACGTCTGCCATATAAGATGTGTTGAACAATTGACACCAAGTCAGGCCACAGATACTGTACATTTCCCTTGCTGCTGTAGGACATCACTGTTAGCTGTGCACCTCATGTGTGTGGTATAGCAATGTTATGTTGGACATGGTGAATTGACAAGTCCGCTATGTGTGGACATGGTTGCCAGGCAGCTAAAACTCTGTAGTTGTTGTGCAGGGGTGTCATCTGTAGGTCCTCCAGTGACCTGTCACATGACACAGCATGGTTTGGTGTGTACACACCTCAGCATTGTGGGTCACAATCCACAGTTATGTCATGGGTATGCATGCAGTTATGGCTATGCAATGTGTACATATTATGCACTGTATAGCAATATAGATGCCTCATGATGCCATGCAATGGCACAGTGTCTGTACTTCACACTGTAGAGCAATGTAGGTGGCTCACACTACCCTTCCATGCACATGCACATTTGCCAAACATGCATTCTATCTGTAGGGCATACAGACAACACCGCAATGTGATGGCCATTATGACGCTGTACATGTCAGGACACCACTGTGTCAGACATGTATGCATGTTAATGCACACGTCAGCAGATTACATGTCAAGGTCACATCAGCCATGTGTACTGTTATCCTGTTCTGGTCCACATGGTGTATCACGGGGATGCATGCGTACTACCATGATTGTGTGAACTGCATGGCTACTGATATGACACCTGCTTGCTGTATTGTGCACCCCAGGGGGTATGCTTACTAATACTATTAATGTCTGAGCTGCATGCCATCAGCTGTATCACAGGCATGCTGCATGCCATCTGTCAAATCACATGCATGGTGTGCGTGTGTGTGTGTGTGTGTGTGTGTGTGTGTGTGTGTGTGTGTGTGTGTGTGTGTGTGTGTGTGTGTGTGTGTCTGTGTGTGTGTGTGTGTGTGTGTGTGTGTGTGTGTGTGTGTGTCTATTGTGTGTGTGTGTGTCTGTGTCTATTGTAATTTTGAGTCTTTCTTTGCATTCACAGGTGATGTAGGTGCGTTACCCTCCTGCGGTCCATCTGATGTTAGTGCTCTCACAGATACCAGCAGTGATGAACATATGCATGAGGTACAGGCAGGGTTGTCAGGGGCTGGATCTGTGCCAATGGTTACCATTCCAGCTATGTCCCCCTCTTCCCCGCACACAGTTCTGCTGCCAACACATACCGCATCACAAGTAGCCATAGAGGAAGAACAGTCAGCGTCTGTTCGCGTGGAACAGGAATGTGTGGGGGCTACAGATGGTGTGCCTCCACACCATGGTGTCAGTGTAATGTCTGCAGATGTGCCACGCAGGCATGTGGCCGGTGCTGCTCGTAGGAGGACCTCTGGCAGATATGCACCTGCAGGACAGAGCGCAGCAGCTGGTATCACCAGACGCATGTTCCAGACTGTAATGGCGGCACATGCACGTGCTGAACGGCAGAACAGAGAAGGGCAGAGGCTGCAGAGGTCTGCTATCTGAACCCTAAATGACAACATCCATGCATTGGCAAATGCTCAACAGCAGATCGCTGATGTTCTGGACAGGTGATTGGGTGACATGGTCGGAATTCTTGACCATGGCATGGCAATCCACGAGTGTGAGCTGTCTGTGCTGGAACATCTGGTAGGAGTGAGGCATAGACCACGTGGATGTAGGCCAGCTACACCACCTAGTGCAGGTCGACGTGAGCGTGCCACCTCACATGCCCGTTCTCATAGTGCCGGTAGCAGTAGCAGTGCAGCTGGTGCTGCACTGTCCACACCAGGACACAGCAGGCCATGTGGATGTGGCCCTGGACGTTCCCAGCGAGGACACGGTTCCAGTGGACATGTGTCATCAGACAGTAGCCAATCTGTACCTCCGCCTGGTAGTGCCCGTGCTACCCCTGGCAGGTACAGGTCACGTGGCCGTGCCCGGACACAGTGAGCTGTACAACCTGGTCTGTACAATCTGGAGCTGTCAGTAATACCCCTGTGTAGGCCATACAAAAGGCAGAACTGTGTGCACACATACACGCACACAGCAAACACATCTGTAGGGCACCACAACACCCACATGCATACTGAACAGACATGTCCAATCATATCACCGGCCCTTACCCACACACATGATGTCACCCATTGGTGAAGCCTATGCCCCTGGCACACATTATCATCCTATGCATATGATGAAGCCTGTGCTGCATCCCTGTCATCCACACCATTGGTGCAGGGATATGCTCAAATGGTCTGATGCACAGGGTGAACAGAATACTGAGATGTGTATATTACATTAGTTGTGTACAACTAGTGAGAGAAGTGTATATTACGTTAGTTGTGTAAGAATGGTGAGAGACATGTATATTACATTGGTTGTGTACTGTTGACATGCACCAGACATACCATGTAGTACAGGTGTAGCATGCATTGTTATATGTGCACAACCATGTAGTACAGGTGTAGCATGCGTTGTTATATGTTCACAGTATGTGTCTCGGTAACAACAGTAATAGCATGTTGGTAATGATGCCCAGGTTCCCTCCTTATGGTCTACTTGCATGTGTCTACAGGTAGCAGTGCTTGCAGTCTCCCATGTGTAACTGTGGAGTACTCACAGGCACATATGGTAATCTCAGCATGCTATATGTAGCCTCAACCGGACAGCTGGAAAGTCTAACATACCA
This sequence comes from Protopterus annectens, assembly GCF_019279795.1. Classification (NCBI taxonomy): domain Eukaryota; kingdom Metazoa; phylum Chordata; order Ceratodontiformes; family Protopteridae; genus Protopterus; species Protopterus annectens. Next base: position 1,873,201,385 of record NC_056739.1, read on the forward strand.
CAGATGTCCACACATATATTGATCCAGCAGCCTGTGTGCAGTTTAATAGGATACAGTGGCTAGAGATGTGACATCCATAAAAGGTCACATCACAGGTATGTTGACATGGTGCAGGGGTTGTACACAGCAGTCTGGACAATGATAACGTTAAAGGCCACTTGATAGCATGAGGCTTCACTGTGTAGCAGTAATACCCTGTCACAGTACAGGATCATGCCCACACTCATGGGGTCAATAACACTATTACGCACACCCCATAGTGTTGAGGTGAGGACACTTGCGTATGTGGCCATCACCCTCACAGTACTGTGCACCCACACGACGCGACACAGAGAAGGGACATGTACAGGTAGCCAGTACGGCTGAGACCGATGGCATCAACAGGGTAGTTGACTGCATCACCATGAGGGGTTGGGATCCTGTGTGTTCCGTATGGTAGCATACACCCACACTCCATGCACCAGACAGCCATACATACACACACACACACACACACACACACACACACACACACACACACACACACACACACACACACACACACACACACACACACACACACTGTCGAGACCAACTGTCATACACATACGGATAGCTGATGTATGTGATACACACACCACACCTGCCTACATCATGCTTTCCACACTGCAGTATGTACAGATGTCTACAACAGTGTACAGGGGTGTGTCACAATTGGGATGTATTCCCCACCATATGTGGCATATATGGTCACACATGCAAACACACATGGCAGTACTGTGAATGATACACCTGCTGTATGATGATACGTCTGACAGACATGCAGCAGTATTAGCCGCATTATGTGTACCAATGCTATGTCCGGCAATTGTGCTGCTATATGCACATGGGAGGATGTAAGTGTTACAGGTGTTGAGTGACGTACAGTCAGTAACACCTGACCGCTGTGTAGGTATTATGTCTTCACCATCAGGTAACAGTAACATAGCTTACTGTTTGCACATATAATGGTATGATGGCGTGTGACACACCTGTGAGCCGTACCCGGCGAATATCCATCTACACAGGTGGATCACCACTTTACGTACACACATCCATCCATACCTGATGTACATCCTACCGTACTGTCAGTATGTCACAATATACAGGTGTCAATAATGGGGCTGCATTGCAACTGCATGTTGTAGTTCGGCACAGATGGGTTACTTACATCAGCTACTGCACATGCATGGCAGCTGCATGCACACTACAGTTTGTACATGTGTGTTGGTCCTACATGCCTGTCATGTAGCCATGTTTGTATGCATTGCAATCGGTGGACATGTGTGTTGACATACATAACACATGGACCATTGTATGATATGATGGGTGTCATGGGTAACTAGTATAGAGGGAATGTGTCCTCGGTCAACATTGCTACCACATGTACTGTTGGCATTCAACAGCCATGGCCCCACCTCCCAGTTGCGTGTGTATGATTGCTGTAGCCACATGTCTGCATGGAGGACAGCAAAAGCTATGCTTTGTACATATGTGTTGTGTGTGTGGTCCATGCACATATCCACTGCAATTACATGTATGACATATCAGAACATGTGTGTTCATTGGTGTACAGTGACAGTCATCTATCACAGCTGTGTAAGACCCAGGGCCCCTGTTATGTGTAGAGCCGACCTGGTTATGTACAGTGGTATCACTGCAATGCATAACACATGATGGAACCCTGTCGGTACATGTATAGTCTGCACAGTTGCTGTACACCTATGTACAGTCCACTGGTCATGCGTCACATGGTGTTGTGTTGATGTATTGCTGGTCCAATGACATGGTGGTGTCTCAGGGCTACATTGTTGACTGCGGTGTGTACCTCTGTGATCTGCACCTGAGACATCTGTGATGGCTCCTGAGTGTGTACTGGTCAATACATGTGAGTGGCCGTCATGTACATGGGGACAGTAATACCATACTGTGCCCTTCTGTGTTTAGTATCCGTGTGCATGCAAGACGGCCCTTTGCAACTGCTAAGTGTGTGAGCATGCCCAGTACGCCGTTGTGTAGTTGGACACACAGTACATTCCAAACTGCACCCTTACATGTTTAGAATCCATGTGCATGCAAGATGGCCCTTTGCAACTGCTAAGTGTGTGAGCATGCCCAGTACGCCATTGTGTAGATGGACATGCAGTACATTCCAAACGGACGTGTGATACTAAGTGTGTGGGCATGGCCAGTGACACCTTGTGCCTCTGTGTATGGGCATGGCCATTGACATCCTGTATAGCGATGGTGGACATCCAGGCAACAGATGTCCATTTTCAATGTCACGATGTATGCCTACATTGAACACACTGGCTGACTGTCTTGCAGGGTGTACTGTCTGTGGCACATCCCATATCTATGTAGTGTTGTTGTGGTGCTTCATTGATATTTAGTTGCCCCAATCACACCACTGCCATGTGTTTGTCTACGTCTACCTTGGGACAGTAATATGCTTTCAGACTGCTCACTCTCTATACATTCCCTATTGGCATCCTTGCCATTGCGGAAGATGTCACCCAGCTAGAAGTATGCCTCTGGGAGTGCTGTGCTCGGTAATCTCGGTAGCGCGTTCTGTAAATGCGTATTGCAGTAGTGTGATAAGGTAGTTAGGTGTATGTTCGACTCCCAGTCCTGCCAAGTGTGTGTGTGTGTGTGTGTGTGTGTGCGCGCGTGTGTGTGTGTTTCCTGCACCCTGGGGACACGGTAATGCTTTTAGATGCCTCACACCACATACATTCCCTATCGGCCTCTTTGCCTTTAAGGATGATATCACCAACCTAGAAGTATGCCTCTGGGAGTGTTGTGTTCAGTAAACTTGGTAGTGCATTCTGTAAATGCGTATTGCAGTAGTGTGATAAGGTAGTTAGGTGTATGTTCAACTCCCAACCCTGCCAAGTGTGTGCCTGTGTGTTTGTGTGTTTCCTGCACCCTGGGGACATGGTAATGCTTTTAGATGCCTCACACCACATACATTCCCTATCGGCATCTTTGCCTTTAAGGATGATGTCACCCACCTAGTAGTATGCCTGTGGGAGTGCTGTGTTCTGTAATCTTGGTAGTGCATTCTGTAAATGCGTATTGTTGTAGTGTGATAAGGTAGTTAGGTCTGTGTTGTAATCCCAATCCTGCCACGTGTGTGTGTGGTAGTTTCCCACTGTATGACAACAGTACATTGCTTTTACACTATTCACTCTCCGTAGATTCTGTACGGCGTCTTTGCCTTTGATGCTGATGCCAGCAAGCTGGACGTATGACTGTGTGAATGCTGTGATCTAGTAATCACATTAGCACATTCTATACAGGCGTAATGCTGTAGTGTGATAAGGTAGTTAGGTCTGTGTTCTGATCACAACCCTGCCAAGTGTGTGTGTGTGTGTGTGTGTGTGTGTGTGTGTGTGTGTGTGTGTGTGTATTTCTATTTCTATATATGTAATGTAGATAGATATTGATATGTATGTGGATATTTGCATTACTGAATGTGCTGCATTATCTGTACGTGAACACCTTTGATGTATGTAAATCTGCTATGGCTCTGTGATAGTGCACATACTGTGTGCTGTAGTGATACTGGGTTATAGTTGTGTAGTGACCAGTTATTCTGTTGCTGGGTATTACAAGGGACATTGACAACAATGATAGTACAGCACCTTTAAACGGTCGTGTGCACATCTCAGCAACAGTCAGCAGTGGTTGTTACTTTGGAGGATGAGTATGGCTCATATGACTATGTATTACCTGACACTACTATGCAAATCAGGTTAACATTACTGACTCCCGTTTATCCACAGGTTGTGATACAGATCCCAAGAATGTATGTGTATACATTGACAGGTGCAGGACTGGAATATTGTTGAATGCATGCAGGGGTGTCCATGGCCAGTAATGGTGATCTGTACAGCCTGGCAGGTACGATCTGTTACTGTCCCACAACTTCCTGTATATGCATGACACATGCTGAAACTGTGTACATGCAGACACACACACGAAACAAACAGCTAGGGCTGACACATACACATACACATTGCATCAACATTGGGCCATGAAAACACTGATGTCCCTCACACACACACATTCTTACATGTTGCTTGGATGGCTCAATGACAGGCTCTGGAAAAGAAACACCATGCCCTGTGCATATGATGACACCTGTACCACCACCTGTAATGTGTAACATAGATGCAGGAACAGACTAACATGGTGCTGATGCTCAGGGTGGCTTTATAGCACTGTATTAATGTTAAAATGTTGTTAACACAAACTGTAATATCCTTCTAGGTGTATGTATGCAGGCATGATGCATTGCAGCTATGACCATCAATGTAATATAGTTTACAGCACTGTTGATTCTGATGATTTATTATCCAACCATGTGCCATTTGACTGACGTGTGTAGTATTGGCAGCATGTGTTTCAGAGTGTGCAGTACGTGTGTGATGTGTGTAGTACAGATTTATACATGCTTACAAATGCGTACACTGGCTTCCATGACATTACACGGGCTTCAACATGCTTACACTAGCTTACTCATTTTTCAATGTGCTCACACGGGCTGACACGCGCACACACATGCTTACTTGGGCTTACAGGTGCGCACAGGTGTGAACACACTGTCAGCAGGTTTGCATGAAACTTCAGTGATATCCATGGCGTACACCATCAGTTTCCTGACTGTACCTAGGATAAATCATAACACGCCTATTCCACTGATGAGTAACTGACAGCAAACATGTGACACACTGCTCCGATAGGATTACAGGGTTTTATACATACACACCCATGATGTCACCTATCTTCTACTCTGATAGTCCCCTTAACCTACTCTTCCACTGTAGTGGCTTGGCCCATATGGCATGACAAATTGTGATTCACTATCCTCAGCCTCAGTTGCATTGGATTGCCTACTAATGCTTGGTTACATCTCTGACAGAGCGCTTCCACACATAGCAACCAGTACTCAGTAGCCATCTTGTCTTCAGCTTGCCATTCACCTGCATGGCGAACTAACTGTTAATGATAATTACAATGTCTATGTGTATTTTAAATATTTCTCTTGTTTTAAAAGTGCAGCATGTTTTTGCGCTGCTGGGCTATGCTTACACACCGGAGATCAGGGGAGGACAAATAGAGTTTTATTAATTTACAATGGAAAAATATGCCACTGGCCTTATATTTGGCCATTGGCATGCTTCTTCAACTGAATTCATCCTTTATTTGCAGCTGACATTGCTCCATTTTGCTACTTGTAGAACGTAACTCGGTTAACATCCGAGTACATTTCTGCACATAACTCTACTCTTGCATGGACAGCTTACTGTTACATGTATCACAGATTTAAATCATTTGCATAGCTTTCACCTACAAATGGGGTAATTTGCATATCCTAACATTGTCCGTGCAACATTCGGTTTAGGGGCTGTCTTACACGCCCCTACAGGATATTGCTGAATAGCTCGGCAGACATCTTGCCTTGTTCTACACTTCCTCTACTAGTACACGCCGGCCAAGGCTCCATGACCCCTGGCCTAAGCTTTGCTGTGTGCTAATATGTCTATTTGTGGAGTATGCATGGCTGTATGTATGGTTTGACCTGCTACGTCTGACATTCCTACAAAGCAGCTCCCACCTTCATCATTTGTAATGGTGACAGCCCTATAGGTACTATATATAGAGCTGTGACATTTGACATGTCAACACATACCTGCGGTCAATACTGAACTGACTACTTCAGTGCTTTTCATACCTCCTGAGTTTTCTTGTAGTAGTATAGTCAATAATATTGTTTCCTATTACGTGTATCTGTTTCTGCTACAGGATCTATCATTGTATTACACCACTACACACAAGAAGAAATCACAGGCCAGATGCCATTACATTCCTTTTGCAGGACACACCCGCCAAGAGTGTTGTGTTCCTCACAAAAGCCAACAGGTGCTAATCAAAACATATTATGCTATCATCTACCTTATGTGTTCGCCGGTATTTGCGATGTCCGTCAGTGGCAGAACTCACATGTGAGTGTGGGAGACTGGACACTGTATCGGGGACACTGCATAACACCCTGGGGGACACTGTTAACCTTCCACATTGACTATCACAGGGAATAAGTATTCATTCACATTTATCGAGGCACATGCTTTTGACTTATACATGTTTTGTCATTTGTCATCCCGTCTTTCTTCACACCTGTCCACCTGATATCACTAGTTCTGTACATTTATTTAGGACAGGGTTACCTTCATATCTCTCAACTGTACACATGTTGGGTAAATTCCCCGAACTTAGACTTATAATGTTGTTCCTTCTTTGTTATTATTGTGCCTTTCTGGTAGATTAGTGGCAGGTCATTAAGGACTGTGAGGTTAGATAATAATGACAGACATTAGTAGTTTATAACTAATAACCCTCAAAACATTCATACTAATGAATTATCCATTATTCTATCAACTTTCTAACTTTGTCAGAGGAATATTTAACATAGTCCCTATTAGCACTTATTTAAATATGCCTTTGTCCAGATGTCTTATTCTGACAGGCTGAGAGGTATGGTTACCATCTTATTCGTACGCATGTACGTCCATGATAATCGCTTACGTGACACTGATATTAGTCCCTATGTCTTCCCCCAATGGTTTACACAATATCCAGTAGACGGGTTCTTCATTTTTGGAAGGTATAGGCCTGAGCTATACCCACATAGGAATATTAATCTCTCCCATGGGGCGGACCTAATAAATCTGTGCCAACCAACACCTGTGAACCTAGGCCCATTCTTGCATACCCATGATTCCCATATCTGACACCCCTCCTCAGTAGTCATAAGACATATTTAATGCGAGCGATGATAAAGTATGAAGATACTTCTAAGCACTATCCATTCTCCGCGTATCGGGACATATGTCATACATTCTGTCAACCCATGTGTTATTACCCTTGCACAAGCTACTGTTGCATGTACAGCTATATTGTAGCTGCGGAAGTGACTTTCTTAGCGTCGATAATTACTGGCCGTTGCTTGTATTCAACACTTTTTGGAGTCCTGCAAAGAACACCTATATCCATGTTTAAATAGTAGAACTTGCAGATTTGGCACATTGGTACTTTCCGGGCAATGGTTTGGAAAGCAGCAGTGTATTTACCTTTCTTGCATGTCTGTATGTCTATCCATAATAGCTATGATGTAGCCTATTTATGTACATGTGTTATATCTACAAGGACAAATGTTTCTGTGTTTGTTATGTATATTTCGATTAATGTAATTGTATATGTGTGTGTGTGTGTGTGTGTGTGTGTGTGTGTGTGTGTGTGTATATATATATATATATATATATATATATATATATATATATATCTATATATATGTCTGTACATTCTTTCTTTCATATATTTATTTAGCTTAAGTCTGTGGATATATGTCCATACACAAATATATCTATCCATATATAGATATATAAATAAATGTGTAGAAAACAGCATTCATTTGCTATGCTGTGAGCGGATTACACATGTGCAGGCGCACTTGCATATCCTTATTGTGGGTTACATATGTTTACTAAGTCTTTGTGCTTACATGGGCTTTCTTAATTGTGATGGTACCAGTACAATATCTGTAATCTGGTTAACGGACATATGCGAAACACACATTCACCTTTACATATTTAAATGTCTTTACAGCACACACGCATTCATTAACTCATATGTGTTGAAGTTGTAGTTGACCCGGGACTGCATTCACGTTGGCCGGATGCTGTAACCACTATACTATTGGTGTTCTGACTCATTTATATGCATACCCATAGCACATAGCTACATTAACATACACCTCACCGCTTCACTTACAGCTCAGGCATCCATTCTCCCGCTGGGAAAAACGTGGTGCTACATATTACACATTCCCTATTCCCTACTGCTCTGGACCCAAGCTGCATATTTAATCACTTCAAGAATATGCAGAACTCCAAGGCTTATAGTCCTGGCACATACAAGTCTTTGATCGTCAGGGTGTTCCTGTGGTGATCTGGGTTTAGGCTTGTCCGCCTGGTGAACGGAACTGCCCTGACCGAGTTCAAATGTCAGACGAAGCACATGGGCAGCATTTGTCCATTTTATAGAGGTTTACCTGTGTTTACAGACACAGGTCTTCCGGCACCTGTCAGCAGCTTTTTATGTTGGCAATACATAATATGGGTGGGGGTGGTTACAATACATAATCCACGGTGAGGGGTGTTCCCATTCACATTTGACTATTTCCTGTATGCATTCATACGAGGATTATTATTTTGGACATGAATTAACTACAGGTATGCAGTAGTACAGTAAACAAATGTGAAGGTTTGTTACTGTAAATATGTACAGACCTCTGTAATACACTGTTGTTTTCTGGCAAATCAGTAGCTAGTCATTAAAGACTGAAGTCAGAACATAATGACAGACACTTGTGTTTCAGACTTCATACTCTTCAGGAAATTAATGCCAATGTACAAACTGTTATTCTATCAACTTTCTCAGTTTCTTTACAAATTGTCCATACTTTTGGGCCTTTGTCCCACTTTTATTCACGGCTTTGTCCAGATATCTTGCTCTCGGAGGTTGACAGGTATACATTTATTCATGGCTTTGTCCAGATATCTTGCTCTCAGAGGCTGACAGGTATACTTTTATTCACGGCTTTTTCCAGATATCTTGCTCTCAGAGGTTGAAAGGGATGGTCGGTCACACCTACACACACATTAAGTGTCCCTCACACAGTAGATCAGGGTTATCCTGTTTACGTCAGTGCCTTCCTCACCCTTATACCATTTACCAGTATGCAAATGTGTGCAATATATTTCTGCTTATTCGTGTCGGGACACGTGCGTCATGGGCAAGTGTTTGATCCTGGGTAGTAGGTTATGTATGACCACTTAGGGCTGGACAGTGTCATACACCTCTAATGCACATTCCAACTTCTATCCAGATATCTACAGGACTGGACTTCATGTCTTCCGTTCTAATGTTTACACAGGTTACATATCCCATGAGGGATATCCAAAAATTGTACCGATCCACAACAAGAGGTATACCGAACATTGTTTTGGAGTTACGAAAATGTGCTGAGGTCGTGTGCAATCCTGCAACCGCCTAGGGTGAGACTACCTACTACATATGCGTAGTGGTCACTATGTGTAGCTGTGGCTGCACCACACCAGTAGGCCAAGTACGGCTGGATTTGGTGGACATTCAGGTACGGGAGCGGGTTGTGTGATGTGGAGGGGATGCTGGGTAGTCCATTATGCATCCAGGTATGTTGCATTTGTTATGGTCAGTTCCATCCAGGTGTGTTGCATTTGTCATGGCCAGTTCCATCAGGACCAATCTGTGGGTATGTGCCAGTGACATATCTATACATTTGTATCGCACATTTCAATATTCATCTGTTTGTGGGATTGTGTTCTACAGTATGGCCTGTCTGGTTGCATTGCAGCTGTTTATACATGTGTTTGTGTTTCTTTCACCTTCACCCACTGCTCTCTCATACACCTCCGGTTCACCTATTCTGCATACGGCACAGTATCACCTTGGAGGATTGTACCATTACCCATCCACCCCACACACACAGATTCCTCACACCCCATACATCTGTGCTTTGGTTGTTGGCCCATGACACAGCCAGAGTAACACATTGAATACCCTACATGTGTCTGGTACCTGTATGGTTGTGTGGACTACCCTGCCATGTTTGCTTTCCACATGCTATACCTCACGCACATAGGTACACACCCATATTTCTCTTTCATTATATGTTTGGTATACCTGGGTACTACCCGTTCGACTGTGACACATCCTGACAATTTCGGCTTGTACCGCTGACTTCCAGATTTTGGCGACCTGCTGTACTCATTGGTTGGATGCCACCTTTTCCTATGTCCAGGGTGGGATATATTCCGTACACATATCTGACTGTAGTGGACAACACCTCCCCACAGTCGATGGTAGGATTGCCACCTTTTCAACTGGCCAAAGTAGGACATTTTTGGTACACACATCACATTTTACAGGCCAACACATACCCATGGTCAGTACACAGGATAGAACTTAGACTTCTTGCCTATATCAAAGCTTATTCTTGTAGCTGTTCAGTTGCTTATTCTGTTTCTTATAACATTTATGTAATTTAGATAAAGAAAACCTGTTTAATGCAACTATTACATAACGTATAGGGAATAATTTTGTCCTATAATCTCAGGACATTTGCCATTGTTACAGGTTTTTGTCGGGACACAACTGCCCAAGGAGGGACTGTCACTCGCAAAGTGGGACAGGTGGTAATCCTAGCTGACTGTACAGACAATACTGTTCCTTTCAGCCTACATGTGTCCTTATCGTTGTGGCTGTTTGCATGCTCCTTCTGTTTCACTTACATGCTTATTCTATTTCCTATCACATTTGGTATGTGAAATACGGACATACCTTTTGTATGTGACTTTTACATACCTTGTGGGATATAATTCGGACATACAGTCACTAGATATCTACATTTCTCATGTATTTTGTTATGGACACATCTGCCCAGCTGTGTACCCTCCCTCACATTATGGGTCAGCTGGTGACCCTCACCATTGGGCTGGATATACCTACTGGCAGATCGCTAACATATGATGCGTTTCACTTCCACTTGGTATGGCTATCTACGCTGCATTGGACTATGGCCACACGGTCTTCCATGTCATTTGTTCGTGGGATAGGGACCCATTATTCCCTACCGTCCGTTTCTGTTGGCTTCGTCACTTTGTGTTCGCAAGTACTTTCTTGCATGCTTTGTATATCTTTCAGTATCCAGGGACACTGATGTGGTTACTATCTTGCAACCTGTTATATGCAAGCATTTTAGGTTGCACATCGACAGCTGCCGTTTCCACGCCTCCGTTTGGCACTTCGACATGCCCTATACACTCACGCTCCTTTCCTGTGCACGTGGCTGTGTCAGCAGTGTGCCTTCATTACTATGCATTTGGTGCTACTGCGCCATCCTCACGCCGCATGGTCGGCACAAGCCAAACGCTGGCCTTGCGCCAAGCTTCATGAATCCCGGGGACAATTTTTTTTTTTCCCGGGCTGCTGACTTCAACAATCGAAAGGATACATTCTTGTGTGCATTCTCATGGCACTACTCATTTTTCAAGCTATTCACAGATATCTCTTCATCTGCACTGGCCAGTATGGGATATCACTCAACATTTGCTCCTTCTAAAGCCAGCTTGATAGCACTTTAGGCAGTGTAGTAATAACTCTTTTTAGCAGACATGGGAAGGTACTGCCCTGCAATACAGTAGAGGAGCATGAGTACCAGAAATAAAGTCTGGCCATACAACACCTGTGTCTTCCTGCACTAATCATAGAGAAGAAAACAAAGTATCCCCAGTGAATTCATCAGTTAGCCAACTGCTGTAGAACTCCTGTACCTTCCTGTGACCAAGCTAGATCATTCATTTTCAAAACGTCCTTGTTAAAATATTATCTTACATGACCTCATTTTTGTCTCCATAGGTATTTTCAAATTAAGCTAAATGTGGATACCAAGGATTTAGCTTATATTACACCATAGTCAAAGAAAATAAGCAGCAGTGTTTTGTTTTTAGAATTACTTGGAGAAATATAAAAGCTGATTTGGACACGGTAACATTGGAACAGTGTTCAATTGAATTTTCCACATTTATCTCTCCCACCTATGTTATTAGTTATTTTTTTCTTCAAACACAAGTCTTAAACCTGCAGCATAACAATTGTTCTTAATCATTATCATTGATTTATGTTAGGCTTCTCTTTCTGTTTGTCAAACATTTTTTAGGATTACATGTCTGTTCAAAATTCAGACGTGGTGTTGGGTAACTGAATGCTTGTATTAACTTGCCTCACTTTTTTCATTTTCCTCTACAAATTTAAAACTGATATTAACTGGTCATAGCATGTACTTTTTTGTAATTATTTTTTATTAACAGTGTTGTCATTACTCCCCTTGCTACTAATGCTTATTTCTGGGGGCATCTCTTCTGGATACCACTTCAAACAGGATTTGCCCATTGGACATTCTCTGAAAAAATGCAAATACATAAATAATAAAATAACAAGAAGGCAGTAGTGAGGTAAAGGAGAGAGAATGAATCTAGTCCTTTCTGGTAAACTAGACAATGGTGTGAAGGACAGTATTGTTAGTTTCTGACTTAGAAAATTACCACTGTATGTCATGAAAATAATAATATATGGAAAGGAATGGCATTTAGTTCCAATATACCTGGAAACTAAATGTGGAAATGTTCACAGTATGGGTCCTTGAATGCTCATTCACTAAAAAAAGTGTGATTTTGAAAGCCGCGCTCTCAGGTTTTTTTATACTTGAAACTTGCAAGGTGTAATTACTGGCATGGATTTAAAATATAGATAAGTTCTAAAACAAAATCTGTGGGACAGATTCTTGATTGTGATGCTGATGACTAGATTTCAGATGAAAGACACAGTACTGGAAGAGACAGACAGAGAGGGAATAGAGTTGAAGAGGTGTAGCCTGGTTGTCTCTTCTTGAGGAAAGAAGGGGTTGCACACACTCACTCAGGTACAGTGGGATGTGATAATTTCCTGGCAGGCATTGTGAAGCTGATCAATCATACCTCAGGGGGTGGGGCAAAGATGCTTGTTGAGAGCTTCCTTGTGGAAGTAAGGTACGGCCTTCATGTTCATCCCATTGCATTCCCTTTCCTCTCTGCTTATTATATGCATTGAGGACAGGGGGAAACTAAAAATGACAAAACTGTGAACTACAGTAATGACTAACTTAATGATGGCCTCTCCTGACTGACTTTTGCCCCATTGATAGGGAATGAATGGGTTGATTGGTTACAGAGGGTGCTAATGCTTGAAAGGCTGTGAAGATAATGAGTGATAACAGATAAATACATAGGGGTGCGTGTGTGTGTGTGTGTGTGTGTGTGTGTGTGTGTGTGTGTGTGTGTGTGTGTGTGTGTGTGTGTGTGTGTGTGTGTGTGTGTGTGTGTGTGTGTGTGTGTGTGTGTGTGTGTGTGTGTGTATGTGTGTGTGCGTCCATGCATGTGTGCGTGTGTGTGTGTGTGTGTGCATGTGTGTGTGTGCTTGCCATTGTAATTGTGCAGAAAGAGTAATAGGACTAACCTCTTTTTGTAGCAGCCATTTTCACTGAACCAATTTGCTTTACAGTTACTGCACTTGAAAAAACTAATTTATGATACATATGGCTATTACAGTATCTGCAGTGGGATCCATTGGATTAAACTATACATTGTTAATTAGCCTCGCTCACTAGGCAGAGACCAAATTAGCCTACTGGGTAAAGCTATTTGATTTAAAATTTCCATTTGTTACTGATTTCCTTATTGAGTCTGCATATGTCTGCCATTTTTATTAATCCATTCATTTATTTGTTTGTTTGATTGTTTTTTTTTTTTTTTTGCATGTATGACTACTATAGTAGTCACATCTCATTCCTTTTATTCTTTAGTGATATTCCATATTATCACCTTTTCCTTTTTTTATTCCAGTCAATTATCTTCCATTTGTGATATACCAAGTAAATTATTAACCTGTCCAGTTTTGTTACATCTCTTCATCTGCACTAGCCAATATAGAATCCCAGTCAACTTTTGCTCCTTCTATAGCTGGCCTCATAGCAGCTAAATATATAGCCAATGGCATAAAATAACATGCACAACATATAAAAATAACATTTAATTTCATGGCCACACCAATGCAAGAGGCAGTGTACTAAATGCTTCTTGCTTACCAGAAAAATCTTTATTGCTACCTCACATCAAATTAGAAGGCAATAGGTGTAAGGATTTTGTTAACTTGAAGGCTACCTTATCATCTCAGAACAAATTCATTAATCACAAAACATAAACACATACAAGAGCACTTCCACTAAACCAACTTATGCTGAGGTTGTTGAGAGAATGCCACCTAAGCTCCCCCAGGCTAAGGACTATAGCAACACAGCTACCTTCACCATTCATAGCCACAGCCAGAATACATACCTGTAACAGCCACAAGGGTACAGACTCCAAGCCTTTACTACTCATTGACTTTATTGTTGGGCAGAATTGAGGATGCAACAAGGGATCTTAGATCTTAGATGATGGAGGTCCATATGGGAATAAATAACCTTAGGTGCTTTATCCAGAGGGGTATGCAAAAGGGTATGATTGAGCTTGCTATGCATTTGTCTCGGCAGGAAAGACACTGGACTTAATTGTTTTTTTTTTAAATCACTCAGAATCGCACTGAGATTCAAAGATAAGATAACTGGCTTTTATAATTAGCTATGTACCTGTATTTTGAGATCACTCAGAATGGCACCAAGATTCAAAGATAAGATAATTGGCTTTAATAATTAGCTATGTAGCTGGTGTCATGATAGAGCATCTGGTACGTGTCAGCTTAGGATGAGATGGCTGACAAGCCTTTTGCTTTGCCAGACATGGACTGCAGCTCTCTTGTCAAGGATATTGCATTTGGTCTAAAGCCTTTGTTGCCCTCACAGTGCCTTTTTAGGTAAGTCTATTTTATGGACATTTCAACCTAGTAAATTTTAATTTGGAACACATTAATGTGTTTTCAATCAATGCTGGGTGTCTTTACAAAAATATTTAAGTTATGGCTCTGCTGTACCTTGAACACATTCAAATATGCATAGTTAAACAGACATATTCCTGGATTCATGAAGCTTGTGCCGGAGTAGCGTCGGCGATCAAGTGCCAAATATGGCCGTCGCGCGATTCAGGTAAGAGCTGTTTCCATGTGCACTACCAGCTTACGCCAGAGCTGCACAGCTCCTGGCACATGTATGCTAATTACCCCATGTGCAGCAGTGTAGCATGCAAATGAAGGTATATAGCGATTCATGAAGTTGTGCAGGTGTAGCGTAAGCATGTAGAAATATAAACAAAAAAAAAACGGTTTACATTTTGTCAAACATAAAATCGGAGCCATGAAAGCAGACCAGACTTATGTATTATAATGTTAATATATGCCAATGGCTAAATATATAGCCAATGGCATTAAACAACATGCACAATATATAAAAAATAACATTTAATTTCATGGCCACACCAACGCATAGTAAAACCACAGTGCATCGGTGCGCAAACGGGATCATAAGGAAAATATATTTAGATGTCATAAAACTGTAATGTAACGCAATTCATGATATCCCCATAATAGTCAATGGCATGCATGCTACACCACAACCATGACGCAAGGGTTGATGAGGGTCTGTGACAGTGTTCCGTGCAGTAACTAGGAATTAGCAGTCAATGCCATGAAAATGAGTCAAGTAATACTGAATCGCAAACGTCCTGCTGGAGTAAGGATGTACCACACAGCGTAGCATTACAACACCGAGGAGTGGCCTGGAGGTAAACATGACATCAAGAGAGGGGCGCACCACTGTAGCTGTAAGCACATTGGATCATTGCTAATCTGTGTTGCGTGTTGCTAAGCAAAGCCGCAGGATAGGGGTGTGGAAGTAGCCATAGCTTTGCTTAGCTGAGAGCACACAGGGTAACCGAAAGTGCATGTGAACGTGGATTAAAACACACACGGAACCTGGTAAACGGATGTGCGTGGTGTGCACCACAGCTGAAACAGGAAGAATATGGGAAGACAATAAGGAAATGCTGCAGCATGGTAATTGGAGTACAAATGAGTAATTAACACCTGAAAACTCACAATGGGCCATAGACAGCAACTAACAAGGCTGCTAGCAGCTACCTGCAGAACAGGAAAGGGGAGGTGCTGTACAGCAAAGAAAAAAGAACTATCACAGCAGAACAAAGCAACCTTGCGGTAGATCAGCTACATAACACATTTCCCAACACAATCCTGGGTTGTGGAAGCACAAAACAAGAAAGGCAGCAGCTGGATGCATGCCTGGCAATGGATCGTGAATCGGGTTGAAAATAGAAGTAAAGGACAATAGATGAATCAAGGCAGACAAGTGTAAGTCAACACCAAAGGCCTCACAATAGCAGTACCTGCTGTAAAACTAATAATTAAGATACCCTGCAGCTGGAATAGCACAAACACACCCAATTAAACCAGCATCATCCATTGCACAATAGTATAAGGTGTGAAAGCCTCACACACACACTTGTGTATTCCCAGACACTCTGCACCATTGGTGTATACAGACGGGGAACTTTTAATATGTATATGTTAGGGACTGGCATAGCTTTGATACACCAGCATGTGTTGGAGACTGACGGTGTTATGGAGGATGATGCTGATAACAATCTCAGGCACTGGAGGAGGAGATGAGTGTTAAGACCCAGGGTAACCTACCAGGGGCAACATGATTTGGAGATAGTAGAGCATTACAGGGTGGACAGGGACATCATACAGCAACTTGTTGAGCTGTGCCGGCCATGCCTCAGAGCCAGAAGTAACAGAGGGGAACCCATCCCAGTGGACAAGAAGGTATGTGTAAGCTTGAGAATACTAGCCACAGGTACCTTCCAAAGGCCAACTGGGGATATCATGGGGATCTCACTGGCATTAGCATCCAGGGAACTCCACCAGTTCCTGGATGCCATGTTACCACATGCCAATGAGCACATATACTTCCCCAAATGCAGGAGGAGTTGGCCAGCAATATGCATCTCTTCCACCATGTGGTGGACTACCCAGAGGTACTGGGTGCAATAGACTGCATGCACATGCATATCAAGTCACCACCCAGTGAGCAGGGTAGGTGCTACATAAACTGCAAGGGACCCCCCCATCAACTGCCAGGTCATGTGCAATGCCCAGTGCATTATCATGGATGTGTGTGCTGGCAGTCCTGGAAGCTATCATGACTGCCACATCTGGCATGCCTCATAGCTGTATCAGGTATTTGCCAGGGGGGACATCCCATATGGCCACCTGGTGGGAGATGCTGGCTATGCACTGGAACCGTGGATGATGAGTCCCATCAGAAATGCACACACAGCCACACAAGAACGCCATAATGAGCACATGCAGAAACCAGAATCATCATAGAGAGCATGTTTGGGATGCTGAAATCACAGTTCCATTGCTTGGACATATCTGGTGGAGCCTTGCAGTACTCTCCAGGAACGTGTGCCCACATCTTCATAGTATGTGCCATGCTACACAATATGATCCTGCAGAAACAGCTGCAGCTGGGACAGAACCCACCACCATTGCCAAGGGACCCACAGGCACAGGGGGACTCAGACCACAAACACCCTGTGCTAGCCCCAGTAGGTAGACGGAGGCGTGCCCAGTATGCCCATGCCTTGGCAAAGAGGGAACGTATAGCACACACACTGACAGTGTAGGCACTCATGGACTGACACCCTTCTCCACCTGCACACACAGCAAACATAGATGGCAGACACACATGACCACCTGTAAATTGTCATGTATAGGTGGTCTACTGTGTGCATCCTACATAGGTAGCCCTCAACTATTGTACACACAACCGCCATTGGCACAAGGTAAGTCAATACCTGAACAGTAAATTAAGCTATCAGCATGTATCCATACTGTATGTACAGGTTCATAGATACATAGGTAGGTACATGCCCAACTGCTGAGGCCACTCATAAGCATAGGCAAAACATGCCTGCTGTCACCACCCCATCGATCAGCTAACTGTCCCTCTGTGGAGCAGAGCCACTTGTGGGATCCCTGGGGTGAAGCTACTGTTCACCACCCACTCTGCAGGGATTCCCCGGAGTGTGAGTGAGGGGTTTTGTATAATGTAATCAGAGATGTAGTTCCAAATAATGGGGAGTATCCCTGACAGAAATCTTCACAGATGTGTACATGTTACATAGTATACCTTAAACACAGCTTGCATATATAGGTAGTTCTCCACAGAATAATAAACATGTGAAACACACAACTGCTGAAATGTGCGTTAATCACCCTTGCACTACCATTGCCTGCTCTGAGAGGTAAGATATCACTGCCAGGATTAGAACATGCAACCATGTACACATTCATCACAATAACATACCACTAAGCTACCTGAGATTTACCAATGGCAGTCGTGTATACTGACAGGATAAAACACAAAAGGTAGGAATGTGTTGAAAAGGACAAACCGGCATGTACACAATGAAAGGTGTATGTTTTATATGTATATATATATATATATATATATATATATATATATATATATAAAATATATATGTACATCATCATATATATATATATATATATATATATATATAGAGAGAGAGAGAGGGAGACAGAGAGATATGTCGATATATTGGGATATACATTTATATGTAGATATATAGATAGGTTAACAACATCTACATACCCATGGAGGTACATATAAATGGGATACCTACCACATACTGACTGCTTTACATACCGACGTGCATAATCCCGAGGCTTAAGGTCTGAAAGAACACAGTACAGAAACACCAGATGTGCGAAGTGTAATCTCATGATGTTAATGGACAGTTAGTCAGTGCTTCTGGTGTTGCGGTTTGGGTAGGTTACTGTGTGTACGTGTGTATCTTAGGGCTGTAGTATGTGTAAGTGTGTGTTCTGTGTGTGGTGAGTGTTTTTGGGGGACTGTAATGTGTGGTTGTGGGTTAGCTTTGTGCAACTGTTTGTGCGACCTAGGATGTAGAATATTAAACTGAGGGTGGTGTGGGGAGCACAGAAACCTACATGGGGGATGTAGGGGGGCTTGGCCACCTGCTCTTACGTAGTGTAGGGTGGTTTGTTTGGATGTGTTAGGTAGCAGTGTGTCTGTGTGTGCATGTGTATTCCATGTTCGTGTTACCTTCGCGAGTTACTTTCAATGTCGGTAATGTGGGGTATGGGAGTCTGGTCCTGGTACTGTGTGCGTCGGAACACTGTGGTTTCGGGATTCCATAGGTCTCCCATATACACTGGTTGAAGTGTTCACATATGTGTATAACATAGACCATAGCAATCACACATTCCCCCACTACCAACCTTTATGAACAAAAGATATGGAGAGTATATGCCTATAAACCATTACAAATATGTGCTATGGACATGAGCCAATGATAGTGTTATCACCTGTTCCACTTTGCGAGGGACACTCCCTCTTTGGGCGGTTGTGTCCTGAACAAATATATTAAATGTGACAAATGTCCTGGGATTGTAGGACATAATTATGTCCCATATGTACTGTCATAGTTGCATACAATAGTTATTTCTGTATCTAAAATACCTACATGGTACAGGAAACAGGATAAGCAACTAAACTGCTAAAAGAATAAGCTTATAATTAGGCAGGAAATGAAAGTTCTATCCCTTGTACTGACCATGGGTTTGTGTCAGCCTGTAAAATCAGATGTGTGTCCCAAAAATGTCCCACTATGGCCATATGAAAAGGTGGTAACCCTAGCCAAAGAGGATCAGTCACCAACACAACTATGATGACTGCAAATACCTATGACAGAAATACACAGCTATCATGTAGCTACACGTTATTACATTCAGATGTATTACCGAAGGGATTCAAGGACTAACATCACCTGCATGCTATACAGGAACCACATAACAGTGTCTTAATGAATCAGCCTGCAATTACAATTGTATTAGTCCACAAAAGGATAGGTGTTCAAATAGGGAAGGAACCCTCACGCACATAGTGATTATGTATAAAAGCAGTTCCTATACACCTGCATCTGCTAAGCACACCCACCAACATCACCCACATACCCAAACATATTACAGTACAAACTGTAATAACATCACAAATCATTCACACACTGTATGACAGCTGCAGAAGCCTTAACATACCTTGTCAGAGACACACTAACATGGCCCTATGTGAAATAGCTGCAGTTATACAATGGAACAGCTGCTGATGTAAAAGGGTTTGTTTGCACTAATCCCGTTTCAGAGGGTTGTGCGTACACCGGGATGTGTTAGCAATTAGTGAGTAACAGCACAGTATGCTACACTTGTACACCAAATCAAGGATGTCTGGTGAGCACACTGTACACCACATAACATCTCATGCATAGGCATATGGCCTTGAGCTGGCCAAGCATCCTTGCCAGACTTAAATATCTGCAGAAGTATCAGGTACAAACAAACCCTGCATAAGTAGCACTGTTCCGAAATATAACAGCTGTACTCACATGTAGAACTAAATCATCTAGCCATTACACACAGTCCACAGGAGTCATGAAGCTAATATATCTCTGTGTGTCTCCATATAGCTGTTGAAATATATTGTAATAACACATCTAGGCCATCTCCCTTGAATGTAAGGCAAACGGACAACGCCCAAAAGGAGTTCTCACTTATACACCACTGTTGCCATGGTATCGGCTAATGGAGTATCTGCACAGCTGATGTGCATCCAGTTAACTACTTTGGAACAGCAATTGGTGGACAGGATACCACATGTTACCGATATGTAACTAGAAAAGGATGTGTTATCACACATTCAAACCATCCATACATACCAGCGGAATGTTACAAAGAACCTTGAAACACAAACCGAAAAGGATTGAATCAACAGTTAATGACACCTCAGATTACTAATAAGGTATGTAGAACAGTCAGTATGTCTGTGTATGTGGTACTATTCTTTAGTATTTAAAGTGCATGCAATCCATATAGTGGAAACAGTTATCTTGTAGTGATGTATTGTTGAGCATATTAAAGCTTGTAGTACTTGTGTGTACTGCTGTAGGTCACAAGGCAAACACCGAATACACCACAAGGGATGCTATATAAGGGCTTTGAACAGAAATACTCCTCACCAGCTGACGTCAGTGGCAGGGCTGGTCCAACAAGTATGTGCTATAACAGGGGATAGTATATGTTGATATATTGCAACTGTAGCCATATGTATGGTTGTAATACAGAGAATAACATGTGGAAGTTTGGACCACTGTGCAAGTATGTTTTGCATTGTGGGATATTGTGTCAATAACTGTGTAATGTGCAATATTGTAGTCAGATATGTATTACAAGCTACATAGCATTACTGAAAATGGTAGGCAAACATTAGTTATGTCAATTGGCATTTACAATACACCAATAACAGGATACATATGTCTTTTAGTGAGCCGACAGTTTATCAGCATGATAGCAAAATAAAATGGAAGAGCTATTTAACCATCCATACACATAAGACATGTAATATGTGCAAAGGTAGGTACTAGGTTGTCTTACCAAGGGTATCTATAAGCCTAGCTAGCATGTGTTGTCTTTCGCCACCCCCATAAGTTGGTTCCCTGTGCCTCTGAACGGCAGAGCCAATAGTTTCCTGTGCTTCTGTCCAGTAGAGCCACTGCAGTGATCCCCGAGGTACATGTCTGTCTCCCATCCACACGTCAAGGTTTCCCTTGAAGAGTGCTTGTGAGGGGCCCTGCCTGATGTACATTGGAATCCCGTTCCAAAGCATAGTGAGTGTCTGGGTCAGGAATCTATCCATCCAGCACGTCCTACTCATCATTGTGGTTAGGTGTATATCCCTAGAGCATGTGGCTCTCAGGGGCTTCTGTTTAGGTGGAGCATATCCAGCAATACAGGGTTGTATATGGGCCTTGTATGTCAAGCAGAGATCACATGTGAGTATGTGGTATGCAAGTGAGTACAGCTGGAGTTTCATAGGTTGGGCTGCATAGGTCATCTGTTTGAGGTCAGTAATCCTCTTGGTGTGGTACTGGTGTGGTCTTCCAAACTGTTGCAGTTGTCTTGTAAGGTATATCCCAAATGGGGTGTTGTATTCTTTAATGGGTCTAATATGACATGTGTAGAGTCACAATGGCCCCTCTGATCTGCATGCCAACCCATTAGAGATTAGGGGGGCCATGTAGAATGATATTCTAACCACCTTGTCATTATGGGTATCAAATGAGAGATCGCTATCTACTGGTGTTTCCGGATCCCATATTACCTTTTCTGTATGTAGGGGACTAGCACCTATGTGGTAGTCCGCTGGTAATTTGTTATATCCAAAGGGGATGACTATGCAGTTTTAGGCGTTCAACTTGACGCCATGATATTAACACCAGGTATCTGTCTCAGTGCGACCCATTCAGAGGGTGTCTGCAACAGTTGGGGAAACAATTATGTCCTCTAGTTTGCAGTCATCTGCAAACCTTTTAAGCCAAAGCCCTCCTGTGCTTGTCTGCAAGTCAGAGAAGTATATACCAAACATGAGGGGTCCTAGGACTGAGCCCTGGGGGATGCCAGTTGTAACTGGTATACAGTCAGACCTAGGGTATGTAACTCCCACTGTGTGGGTTCTGTCCATGAGCCACTTTGCAAACCATCACATGACATAGGGGTTAATGTTCAGGCAGATGGGTATGTTGATAATACCAGAAGGAGGAATGGTGTTGAAAGCCTATGAGAGATCCAGGTAGGCTGTGTGGACCTCCTTACCCTCATCTAATGCCTTGGTAACTGTCTCTAAGAAGTCCACCAGGGTTAGTACCCAATGTCTCTGTGACAGTGATCCATGATGTGCACCATAGCTTGCAGACCAGGCTAGACAGGCCTATAGGGAAATACGTCCCGTGGTCTGTTATGGTGCCACCTTTGTGGAGTGGGATAACTGCTGCTGTGTGCCATTCAGGGGGCACTATGCCTGATGTGAGGCTATTATTGAACATGGTGCGTAGGTGGGGAGACAGTACAATCTGAAGTTTGTGTAAAACACAGCCTGGGATGTTGTCCGGTCCCATGGATGCTGTGATATTGCCTTTAGAGTATGCAGCTTTGAGAGGGATCTGCCAGGATGTTGCCAATATCAATTGTTTCTGTAATGTTCGTGCCTTTGTACTGTAACTCAGAGCAGATCTGGTTGTTGACATCGAGATATGTGACATAGCTATAGAATGCTTTGTGGTTGTTGTTGGTATTAGTTGCATTATAGTTTTCGTAGCTTGCTTTGGCCGATCTTATAAGGGATCTCACCTTCTTACTGAGGCTGACCAGGGATCTCCTCCATGCATGGTACTGTACTCTCATTTGCAACAGTGTCTTCCTCCTGTAGTACAATATGTTTATGGCAGGGGACCACCAGATTGGTTTAGTTAATTATAAGTATAGCATCCTGGTTCTGTTTGGGATAGCACAAGCCATGCACTCCTGTAAGTGCTTATAGAGTGCATTTGTGTAGGATTCAGCAGTTGTAACAGTACTGTCCATCTGCATGGGTATCATGACGTCCACCACATCTGCCTTAAGAAGCATGTTGCTGGCCTTGTAGACAAATTATACTGTGGTTCCCTTATTGGGGGGTAGGTGCGGGATGTGGATATCAATGGTGTTCAGCACATGGTCTGATCGGACCAACAAGGAGTTGGCTTCATGTGTGGAGCACCAGTCACTCATGTTGGTAATGACTAGGTCTAGGATATTGTTGCCCCTGGTGGGTGTGTGGATAAGTTGAGTCAGGGCATTGGTGTTTATAAATTCCAGAATCCGTTGAGCTAATGTGTTGGTACACGAGTAGTTTTCCCAGTTAATAGGGGGGTAGATTCAGTGAGACTTATGTGATGAGTGTGGTGTTGTGCGACTGTGTACCTTCTCCACATGACAGTCAGGGTCAGGCTTGGTTGGTGAGACCTTTACCTCCAGTTTGGCTAGATGAGTACATCTCTCACAGGTTGTAGTGTTGGGTGGTAGGCAGAGAGGCTTGTCTGTTGTACATGAGGCAATGTGTACATTGCCTCAAGATGTTCAGATTCATCAAATAGACAGGTGAGAACACTGGCAGTTGACTCTTGGACATGCCTGAATATAGAACTACATTCACCTAGATAACTGAGGAAAGTGAGTACAAGAGCTACATTACTCTACGCAAGTGAGAAAAGTATGTACAAATCCTGTTCACCCTTACCTGTAGGTGATGTAGAAGATTGAGTGCTACAGTAAGTATTAGCTTACGTAGTGTGTGCAAGTCCTGAGCAAGTGCTTAGCATATATAAGCAATCCAGATAGGGTCTTGGATAATATAAACACATGGCCCCCTCTCCCCAACAGGTACACAAGCATATATCCATGTACACAACAGGGCCCCTGTACCCACAACTATGCAGATACAAGCTGCACTCAGTCTGCATGGGACCTGCCCACATCACAGATTGTATCATACGCATATGGCAAAACAAGATGCTCTCCACGTACACATCATGTAAAACATAGCTCCATGTCAGGTTGTGTACACACTGAATGGTGTACACCAACAGGTATTACAACCCACAAAGGGGGAGACACCACTGATAATTGGAAGTACTGCACTACTACCCTGCTCAGTCTGGTCTGGAAGGCCATGAACCTTGATCACTTAAGTGTTGTCAGCAGTACAGATGTAGATGACAGTATGGTTTATGTCACACTGCATATCATAACTTTTCCAGGTCATAGGACATCATCACCCATACTGTGTACCACCTACACTCGGTATACTAGATGCACATTCCTATGTCACAGGAGTGTTTTACAACAGGACTGTTGGCAGAACCAACACTTCAGAAAGTGTCTGAATAATACATGATAATCACACCAGTGGCAGCTACAGTATGTCAGGGTTAATGAATTCTATTCCACTTCATTGTAGTCCATACCTCAAAGACAAACAGAAGGCATCTGCCTATTGAAGTATGTGAATGACTATGACCTAGGAGCAATAGCTGACTCACATTGTCACCCTTATGTTAATACCCCTGTAGCCATGAACTACCACTTAGGCAGCGGTCAACATAATGGACACTTGTGTGTGAGGGATGCAGCTGGGCAGTTGTCTTTCCTGTGATAGCTATGTCACCACACCTGTCAGGGAGTCATACGTGGCAACCCTAATAATGATAGGGTGCCATTCATGAATATAGACATCATTGTCCAGCCATACAGAGCACTCAAGTGACCCATATCAGATCACATATTTCCTTTAAGGGGTATTGGCCATGTGCAGATGGCCTACACCAGCCTTCCCAATCCCCATCTCCACTATGTAGCATGATGCATACCCTGAATAAATCCATGTCCAGTGATGCCGGACATGCTACATGTACTCATCCTGATCTCGAACACATACTTCATGGACATCCACCTACCACATGCTGGACAGATCCTTGTCCCATACACTTGACATAGTCCTGCCATACTATGCATTTCTGTCCATCAAAGCTGCACATCGCTCCCCTCTCAGACATGATGTGATGACCACATTGTAATGCATGGTATATGTATCATTAACCCTGTGGATCAGTAATGTGGCACTGCTCCACCTGGCCCCAAAGACCCACCTGTCAGCTACTGCCAGGTAACCTTTCATCCTAGATGCATACATGGCCCATGGCATATAGGCCACTAGTTGACTTTGACTGTACATGCTATAGTTGATATCCATCCCTGCAAATACCATCTGGTTAGCCAGTGTCCCATGTGTATCACATGTGCAACACAGGTGATACATGGCAGGATGTTGAATCACTGTACAGTACCGTGTAGATGTATATGGCAGAACACATGCATGTAAAACCTTATGTGAGCATGTCTGCAGGGTCACAGGTCACATCTGTTAAGGCAGTGTAAGTCCTTATATGTGACATATACACTGCATCAAGGTCAACTGCATTAATGTGGACACATCCAGCCATGTGCTGATAGGTAGGAACACCAGTACAGGCAAACAGACATGCCCACATCAAGACAGCAACCACATGGAGTATGAGCAATGTAATCAGGTGACACACACACATACACATATATGGTGATAATATCCACTCAACACTGAGTGTCACATGTGTGTGTGACACAAACACGTCAGTGTCATGTAGGTTTGCAAATGCAACTAATTAAACTGAATTAATGCAATACACATGTATGTTCAGCTGTAGCTCTGTATGTCTCTGAGGTACTGTGACCTGTCTCCATCATTATGTCTTCCAGGTATGCCGCGTGCAAGGCTTCCCCCTTTTACATACTTGGAGGATAAGGCCCTCATCCCATACCTACTTGATAATCACAACATTCTGTTCAGCCATGTACCACAGGATGCACAACAGCGGGATTCCCTGTGGATGGAATTTCACAGGAGTGTTAATGATGTGGGTGGCCACAACTGCACATACCAGCAGGTGTGCAGACACTGTACAGACCTCATTAGATGGCCGACACAGCGTGCAAATGCAATTGCCAGGGAACAAGGTGCAACAGGTGGTGGACCACCAACCCAGCCCACACTCACACGTACCGAGTATCTACTGGCCAACCTGGGGACACCTGCAGAACCACATCCACAAGCCTTAGCCGATATTGTGGAGGTGGGTGTCTCTCAACCACTGAGCCTGGAGTTGCCTGGTAAGTCAGTACTGCACCTATAACAACTATATTCCATATAGCTGCATATGTCACTGTACAATATCTAATGTAACATCATATGCAAGGCATGTATTCACACATGCCGCATACTATAGTATGCTACTCTGTGTATGCACATATGTTCATATACCATAGTATAATCTAATGTACTGGTGTACGTGTTATGCACATTGCTCCCTGTAGCCTTTATAAAGGGGTGGATTATGCTCATACTGCTGTGTTACTCCTGTTTAGGTACCTCTGGCGTTCGGCTGCGACAGCAGCCCGTTGCAGGTGAGAGTGTTATTATTTATCAGGAACCATAATGCACAAATCTATCTGCCATGTGGCCATTCACAACATGTACACATAATGTATGGTCCTGTCACAATATACAGGTCGGACCTGCAGTGCATCACAATGACTATCCATGTGCAACACTTGCAAGCTATGTGAATCATCTCACCGACATGAATCCTCACAAACTTTATTGCCAGATGTGTTGACAGCTGTGCATACCATGGTGGAGGTGCTGTTCACTTTAGGAACATACAACAGATCTGATCTACATATGTGGTGAATACAAACAGTACTACACAGTTGGCTGGAGTATGGCCAGCACACAGGTTTCACCGGTGTGGATCATAGCCCTGCTAAGAAAGTCACACAATGTGATGTGCTATCTTGACATGTCCAAGACATCTATTGGCCTGGCTGTTACAATGCCTACCTAACCTGAAAACATATCCCACATACCACCCTTTATCTGCATAAACCTGTTGTCAGTGGAGCATATATGTCATATGGGACAACACAGACATGTGAAATAGTTGCCCATCACAATAATTTGGACAACACATGTACACACATGGCCATGGAGAATGGCCAGAGACATGGAGGAACACACACAGTAGACGTGTTGTGCTTGTGTGTACACCCTGTCGTACAATGGCTACACATGGTTCGGCCATGGCCTTTGTACAATGGTCATAATGTAGATGTGGAACGCTAGACATCCTCCAGGCCTGTGCACATCTTGTGTAGGAGTAACACCAATCCACCACATAAGATGTGTTGAACATCTTGATGGTGTTGCCACATGACAGCAGTCACCTGTTCAGTATCCACAATCAAGCCACAGATACAGTACATTCCCATTGCTGGTGATGGACATAAATGCTATACTAGCTCCTCGTGTGTGTGTGTGTGTGTGTGTGTGTGTGTGTGTGTGTGTGTGTGTGTGTGTGTGTGTGTGTGTGTGTGTGTGTGTGTGGTACACAGATGTCATGTGGGACATGGTGTACCGACGTGATCGCCATGTCTGGCCATAGGTGCCAGGCTACAGCAATATGGTTGCAGATGTGCAGGGTTGTCATCCGTATACCCATCAGTGACCTGTGTTACAACTTCCACATCATGGTTTAGTGTGTATACACCTCAGTGTCATGGGTCACATTCCACAGTATAAACGTATTGTATCTGAACACAGTCATGGCTATGAACCCTGTCTGTAACTCACACCGTATAGCACTAAAGACACCTCATGATTCCCTGCAATGGCCATGCTCATCAGCTAAATTTGCAGTATATCTGTAGGGTGGACAGACAACACTGAATTGGTACACCATTGCCCCACTGTATATTTGACAGGACATCATTGTGTTAAACATGTATGCATGTCATTGCACATGTCAGCAGATGACATGTCATACTACATGTGATAATTAAGGTCATATGCCACACATCTGGCAGGTGTACTGTTAACCTGTGCTGGTCCACATGGTGTAACACAGGGATGTATGCTAACCACTACTATGATTGTGTAATTTGCATGCCGTCTACTATGATACATGCATGCTGTTGCATGCAACCTAGGGATGAATGATAACTACCACTATTATTGTCTGTGCTGTAAGCTGTCTGCCGTACCACATGCATGTTGCATGCCTTCTTTCATATCACATGTGTGTGTGTGTGTGTGTGTGTGTGTGTGTGTGTGTGTGTGTGTGTGTGTGTATTGTATAGATTGTGATGCACAGTTCTTGTCTGCCCTCACAGGTGATGTAGGTACATTGCCCTCCTGCGGTACATCAGATGTTAGTGTCCCCACAGACTCTAGCAGTGATGATGAACATATGATTGGGACACAGGCAGAGTTGTCAGGGGCTGAAACAGTGCCATTGCTTGCCATTCCATCTATATCCACCTCATCCCCACACACAGACCCCATACCTGCACATACCCCATCACCAGTGGCCATAGAGGAAAGACAGTTGGAACGTGGTAGCTTGGAACAGGAAAGTGTGGGGGCTATGGAAGGTGTGCTTGCACACCATAGTGTCAGCCAAACTACTGGTGGTGCACCATACAGGCATGAGGCCAGTGCTGCTCGTAGGAAGACCTCTGGCCAACATGCTCCTGCACGACATAGCACAGCAGCTGGTGTCACCAGACACAAGTTTCAAGTTGTAATGGAGGCACAGGCATGTGCTGAATGGTGCAACAATGAAGATCAGAGGCTACAGAGGGCTGCTGTCCATTTTTTAAACAACAGCATCCAGGCAATGGTAAATGCTCAACAGCAGATTGCTGATGCTTTGGATAGACCGTTGGGTGACATGTTTGGAGTCCATGACTGTGGCATGACAATCCGCGAGTGTGAGCTGTCTGTGTTGGAACATCTGGTAGGAGTGAGGTATTGGGCACATGGATGTAGGCCTGCTACATCACCTGTGTCAAGTCTACGTGTACGGCCTACCTCACATGCCCACTCCCATAGCGGCTGTAGCAGCAGCAGTGCATCTGGTGCTCTGCTGTCCACACCACGACACAGCAGGCCTTGTGCATGTGGCCCAGGATGGTCCCAACAGGGACACAGCTCCAGTGGACTAGTGACATCAGACAGTACCCAATCTGCACCTCTGTCTGATAGTGCCCGTGCAACCCCTGGAAGGCACAGGTCACATGTCCATGGCCGGACACTGTAAACTGTAAAACCTCACCTGTACAGTCTGCAGCTGCCAATAATACCCCTGTGTATGCCAGAAACATGGAAGAACTGTGTGCAGACATACATGCACACACTGGACACAAATGTAGGGCTCCACCACACACACATGCATAACATCCACATACACCCAATTAGATCAAAGGCCCAAACCCACACACATGATGTCATGCAATGGTGCAGCCTAGGCCTTTGGCAAACATTAACACCCTGTACATATGATGGTGCCTGTGCCACATCCCTGACATCCACACCATCAGTGCAGGGACATGCTCATATGGTCTGATGCATAGGGTGAACAGACTAGGATGAAATGTGTAGTTTACAAATGTTGAAGACTGTTGACAGGCAGCAGATATACCATGTAGTACAGGTATACAATACTCTTAACACTATGTGTCTTGTGTAACAACAGTGCAGCCTAGGCCTCCAGCAAACATTAACACCCTGTGCATATGATGATGCCTGTGCCGCATCCCTGACATCCACACGATCAGTGCAGGGACATGCTCATATGGTCTGATGCACAGGGTGAACACACTAGGATGAAATGTGTAGTTTACAAATGTTGAGGACTGTTAACAGGCAGCAGATATACCATGTAGTACAGGTCTACAATACTGTTAACAGTATGTGTCTTGTTTAACACCAGTAAATGCATGTTGGTCATGATGTTCTGCTGTCCTGCTTCAGGTCTAATTGCACGTGCCGGTGGATGTCAGTGTTTGCAGTTTAGTGTCCCATATGTCAATGTGGACTACTCACAGGTATATATGAATATACCAGCATGCACCATGTAGCTGCCACATACCAGTGAGAATGTCCCACATTACAAACACGTCTACCATTCCAAGAGCATGATAGCTGTGTATTAAGCAACTGTTGCCACAGACGTGACATCCATAAAGGGTGGCATCACAGGTACAGTTACATGGAGTGGTGAGGTAATAGAGTGCTCTAGCTGATTACAAGGGTAGAGGCCAGTGGGAAGTGTGATGCCTCAATGGGAATCAGTAATACACGTTCCCATGACAGGATACCAACACACAACTGCACCCACACACTTGGGTATTGACACCCATGTATTCAGAGACACTGTAGCACACACACACACACACACACACACACACACACACACACACACACACACACACACACACACACACATACACACACACACGGCTTCACCGACACAGTAACATCCACTCGCACACAGTTGCTACTGGTGGGATGAGGACCCCTGCCTATGTGCAAATCATCATTACAGTCCTGTGCACCTACATGACGCGCCACAGAGAATACACATGTACAGGTAGTCAGCACGGCCTAAGATCAGGGATATCAACATGGATAGTTGAATGCATCGCCTGGATGGTGGGAGGGGTCTTATCAGTTCAGTATGGTAACATACATCCTCACCCCAGGGATCAGTCAGCCCTACATACACACACTGTGGCATTCAGTAATTGATACACCTATGTCATGCACATACAGATACCTCACATGTGTGAGATACACACCCCTGCCTATGTCCTGCTTTCTACATTGCAGTCTGTTACAGATGTGTACATTAGTGTACAGAAGAGTGAGTAACAACTGAGGTGTATTCCCCACAATGTGTGACATATATGGCACACACGCAACCACACATGCCAGAACTGTAAATCTCAGACCTGCCTAGCTCATGTCATGTATGTCAGACGTGCAGCAGTATTGCAAGTGTTACAAACTGTACTGATGCTTCCTGTGCCAACAGTGCTGATTTATGCACTAGGGACATCATATCTATTAACAGGTGTCAAGTGACTTACCTTTGCTGTCACCCTGACCACTGTCTAAGTTGTGTGTTATGTCCTTCAATTAATGAAACCATTGCTTACCATTTATACAGGGTATTGTAGGACCTTTTGTGACACACCTACGAGCTGTCCACAGCAAACATCCATCTGCAAAGATGCCCTGCCACTTAGTTATTTCAACACATCTGTCCATACCTGTGGTACATCTTTCTGTACATTCAGCATATCACCATATACAGCTGGCAATGTTGAGGCTGCATTGCAGCTGCATGATGTACTGGGATACATGCCATCTGCATACATCAGCAACTGCACACGCATGTTATCTGAACGCACAACACTATGTGTACAGGTGTGTAGGTCCTACAATCCTGACATTTGGTCATGTCTGTAGGCATTGCAATTGGTGGATATGTGTAATAATGACACATGGACTGTTGTATGATATGATGGGTGACCAGTACAGAGGGGATGTTACCTCTGTCAATATTGATATCAACCCATATGTACTGTTAGCATTCAGCAGCCATGGACCTACATTCCATGTGCATGTGTGTAATGGCTGTAGCTACCTGTTTGCACAAAGGACTACAACAGCTATGCTATTTACAGGTATGTTGTGTGTGTGGCATGTACATACCAAGGGCAGGTACATGTATGTCATATCCATACATGAGGGTGTGTACTGGTGTACAGCAACAGACATCTGCTAATGGTGGAAAGTACCGAGTGCCCTTGGTATGTGTACAGCTGATTTGGTCACAGACAGTGGTATCATTGCATTGCATAACACATGATGCAACAGTGTCAGTACATGTGTACTGTCTATAGTTGATGTAGAGCTTAGTACAGTACACAGGAGAAGGGTCATATGGTGGTGTAATCGTCTGTCATACAACATGTATGGTTGCGTGTCGGTGGTCCGAGGGCATGGTGGTGTCTGCAGTTTACATCCTAGAATGCAGCATGTGACACTGTGTCCTGCACATGGCTCATCTGTGATGTCTTTTGTGGGAGGACCGGTCAGTACATGTGAGTGGCCTTTATGTATGTAGGTACACCACCTGGAGTGGTCCGTACCTGCGTTATGGCCCACATGTCTAGTTCTGAGGTATATGGTGGTAGGGCTAGGTTCTGAGGTATATGGTGGTAGTGCTATTGTGCACTACAGATACATCAGCCAGGTGTTCCTCACTGCACAGATGTCAGTACTCCCCATTGTTTGATCTACAGTGGCCAGCTGTGAATATGGAGGCTACACATCTAGCACTGGTTAGCATAAGAAAACAATGCAGTCGTCCAGTAGGTGTATGGGAGTTAACCTGTTTTTAGGACATTTGCCTTGGAATGGCACTGTGTGGGTGGATGCGACTTGGGTAATATCCACACTCCCTTGTATCATGGATGCATGTGATATGTGACAAAGGCCTACCTACTGTCAGCCATGTCATCCCAGAATGACAGCTGATGTGTAAAAGACCGGTGTCAAATATATGTAGAGCAGCATTCCCGCTAACAACGACAACTACTAACACCAGAGCTCATTACAATGTGTACTTTGCATCTACCTGTAATAGCATGGCCACTGTGGCCCTCCTTGTTTAGCATCAGCGTGCATCCCAGTGAGCCCTGTGCTACTAGGAGTATGAGCATACCCAGTATATCCTTGTGTAGATGGACACATAGTAGTGCATTCCGACCAGCCCTGTGCTACTGTGTGAGCATGCCCCCTGTGCTACTAAGTGTACGAGCATGCCCAGTATATCCTTGTGGAGATGGACACATAGTGCATTCCGAACAGCCCTGTGCTACTAAGTGTGAGAGACTGCCCAGTGACACCTTGTGTCGGTTATGTGCCTCTGTGTATGGGCATGGTCATTGTAACCCTGTATAGTGGTAGTAGTCGTCCATTCCACAGATGGGCATACTCCAGGTCAGGATGGATTCATACTTTAAACACACAGGTTCACAGGTCTGTACATCTTAACTGCCAGCATCCTTGTTGATGTCCACATTCCCAGATGGTCATAATGACAGCCTTGACATGTGTAGTCTGTGTGGCGCGATTTGTATGTGTGTAGCATTGTAATAGTAATCTGTAAATAGGCAGGTGTTCAGTACCCGACACTGGCGTGTGTGTGTATGTCTGTCCCCATTTGCCGGTGGACTCTAAATTGCTTTTAGACTGCCCACACTCCATACATTTCTTATACCCACTGTTAGCAAGGCCGATGATGTCACCCATCTACAATTACACCTCTGGGAGTGCTATGCCCCAGTAATGTCGGTAGCATGTTCTGTAACTGCATAATGCTGTAGTGTAATAAAGTAGTTAGGTCGGTGTTCTAGTCCCACACTTGGTGTGTGTGTGTGTGTGTGTGTGTGTGTGTGTGTGTGTGTGTGTGTGTGTGTGTGTGTGCGTTTGAGGACTGAGTAATGCTTTTATACTGCTCACGTTCCATACATTTCTTATACCCACCGTTATCAAGGCCGATGATGTCACCCATCTACAAATACACCTCTGGGAGTGCTGTGTCCCAGTAATCTCGGTAGCGCGTTCTGTAACTGCGTAATGCTGTAATGTAATAACGTAGTTAGGTCGGTGTTCTAGTCCCACACTTGCCGTGTGTGTGTGTGTGTGTGTGTGTGTGTGTGTGTGTTTATCTCCCCGTTTGCCTGAGGACTGAGTAATACCTTTATACTGCTCACACTCCATACATTTCTTATACCCACCGTTAGCAAGGCCGATGATGTCACCCATCTACAAATACACCTCTGGGAGTGCTGTGTCCCAGTAATCTCAGTAGCGCATTCTGTAACTGTGTAATTCTGTAGTGTAATAAAGTAGTTAGGTCGGTGTTCTAGTCCCACACTTGCCATGTGTGTGTGTGTCCCCATTTGCCTGAGGATTGAGTAATGCTTTTATACTGCTCACACTCCATACATTTCTTATACTTAC
The DNA here is from genome assembly GCF_019279795.1 of Protopterus annectens. NCBI lineage: Eukaryota > Metazoa > Chordata > Ceratodontiformes > Protopteridae > Protopterus > Protopterus annectens. Next base: position 1,873,235,502 of record NC_056739.1, read on the forward strand.
CATTAGCAAGGCCGATGATGTCACCCATCTACAAATACACCTCAGGGAGTGCTGTGTCCCAGTAATCTCAGTAGCATTCTGTAATTGCGTAATGCTGCAGTGTAGTAAAGTAGTTAGGTTGGTGTTCTAATCCCAGACATGCCAATTGTGTGTGTGTGTGTGTGTGTGTGTGTGTGTGTGTGTGTGTGTGTGTCTTCCTGCATGAGACAAGTACAGTGCTTTGTAGTATTCACTGTAGCACATGCCCTAAATGTGTGTTGCTGCAGTGTGATATGATAGGGGTCTGTATACAGAACATGGCAAGTGTGTGTTTGTCTGTCAGAGCCTGTGTAGAAGTGGCCATGACTGTTTTACCATTGGACATGTTGGGGAGCAGGTTTTGTAGTTTTCCTATATAGTATCTGTCTTATGACACATTGGCCACCTCATGAGGAGTACAGCTTTCAGTCAGCCATGGCACTGTGTTGGCAAGCCATACCCATGCATCTGGCAAAATGGCTGGTGAACTAATTATGCAGCCCTACTAGTACCCAGTATATGTCCCGCACCCATGTGTCATGCACATACAACCTCACCTAGGATATCCCACTATTTTTCTAGTAACATGCACATTGAGGTCAGATAGGCATGGTGTGACCGCAGTGGCCTGCAGAGGACATGGCATCCTGTACAGTGGTACAATAGGCACATATATGCGGACATTGTGCCTTCACTATGTTCTACACTGAATGGCTGCAACATATGTGGTGCCATCATATGTGATTCACTAAGGCCAGACAATGCTGTACACATGTGCCCTGTATGGACCCATGCCACTGACACCATGGAATAACTGTCTATTCTATCCATGCAGTTGCAGGGCCAAACTGCTCACTATAAGCAGGTTTTGCCACACCAGGCCAGTATTGGCATATCTGGGTATAACAGGCTGTGTACACTACATGTGTCTGCCAAACCAGGTACACCTGTACATGTCACTGTACAGTATTGTGGGACATGCACATCTCAGGCAATGTCCATGTGAAGGACTATCAAACACAGACATGGCATGCATTGCAAAGCTATGGCCCTACACATTGGTAACCAGGATGTCAGACCAGATATTGCAGTACCCATCTTTGTGGGACATTGCATACACTAAACCCCTGCACTGCACACCATTGTTGGGTGACGTAATGGCAAGGATTACCCCTCACCCAGCCTTGTACAGCCATCTGGCACAGCCAAACACTAGACACCCATGGAGGAATGCATACCTGCATGACAGTACTGGCACCCTGTGTCTGCGTGTGGGTTGTGATGCTCCCAACCACAATCACTCCCAGTATAAACCCCGTTGACATACCAATAGTTGTCAAGCATTTTCATATGGCCTAGTCCATAGAGCCTCCATATATCCCCTGTGGTGCATGTGGTCCTGTGCATTACTGCGGTGTGGCAAATTAAGTAATTACATTGTGTATTTGCCACCCTGGCAAAGGTGTCAATGCGTGTCCATTAGAGTGTGGTTGTGGTGACAATGGCATCCGTTCACGTGGACTGACGTGTGCCACACCTAATGTATGTCTACTATATCTGTTGCAGATGGCACTCACCTACACACATTCTTACAGCACTGCAACATGTCGCCTCTGTGGCACATGTAGTAACATCATGCACATGTAATAGTAATGAGTAGTCAGGTTGTAAAAAAAACCGGTGTCAAATATATGTAGAGCAGCATTCCCGCTAACAACGACAACTACTAACACCAGAGCTCATTACAATGTGTACTTTGCATCTACCTGTAATAGCATGGCCACTGTGGCCCTCCTTGTTTAGCATCAGCGTGCATCCCAGTGAGCCCTGTGCTACTAGGAGTATGAGCATACCCAGTATATCCTTGTGTAGATGGACACATAGTAGTGCATTCCGACCAGCCCTGTGCTACTGTGTGAGCATGCCCCCTGTGCTACTAAGTGTACGAGCATGCCCAGTATATCCTTGTGGAGATGGACACATAGTGCATTCCGAACAGCCCTGTGCTACTAAGTGTGAGAGACTGCCCAGTGACACCTTGTGTCGGTTATGTGCCTCTGTGTATGGGCATGGTCATTGTAACCCTGTATAGTGGTAGTAGTCGTCCATTCCACAGATGGGCATACTCCAGGTCAGGATGGATTCATACTTTAAACACACAGGTTCACAGGTCTGTACATCTTAACTGCCAGCATCCTTGTTGATGTCCACATTCCCAGATGGTCATAATGACAGCCTTGACATGTGTAGTCTGTGTGGCGCGATTTGTATGTGTGTAGCATTGTAATAGTAATCTGTAACAGGCAGGTGTTCAGTACCGACACTGGCGTGTGTGTATGTCTGTCCCCATTTGCCGGTGGACTCTAAATTGCTTTTAGACTGCCCACACTCCATACATTTCTTATACCCACTGTTAGCAAGGCCGATGATGTCACCCATCTACAATTACACCTCTGGGAGTGCTATGCCCCAGTAATGTCGGTAGCATGTTCTGTAACTGCATAATGCTGTAGTGTAATAAAGTAGTTAGGTCGGTGTTCTAGTCCCACACTTGGTGTGTGTGTGTGTGTGTGTGTGTGTGTGTGTGTGTGTGTGTGTGTGTGTGTGTCCGTTTGCTTGAGGACTGAGTAATGCTTTTATACTGCTCACGTTCCATACATTTCTTATACCCACCGTTATCAAGGCCGATGATGTCACCCATCTACAAATACACCTCTGGGAGTGCTGTGTCCCAGTAATCTCGGTAGCGCGTTCTGTAACTGCGTAATGCTGTAATGTAATAACGTAGTTAGGTCGGTGTTCTAGTCCCACACTTGCCGTGTGTGTGTGTGTGTGTGTGTGTGTGTGTGTGTGTTTATCTCCCCGCTTGCCTGAGGACTGAGTAATGCCTTTATACTGCTCACACTCCATACATTTCTTATACCCACCGTTAGCAAGGCCGATGATGTCACCCATCTACAAATACACTTCTGGGAGTGCTGTGTCCCAGTAATCTCAGTAGCGCATTCTGTAACTGTGTAATTCTGTAGTGTAATAAAGTAGTTAGGTCGGTGTTCTAGTCCCACACTTGCCATGTGTGTGTGTGTCCCCATTTGCCTGAGGATTGAGTAATGCTTTTATAGTGCTCACACTCCATACATTTCTTATACTTACCATTAGCAAGGCCGATGATGTCACCCATCTACAAATACACCTCAGGGAGTGCTGTGTCCCAGTAATCTCAGTAGCGCATTCTGTAACTGCGTAATGCTGCAGTGTAGTAAAGTAGTTAGGTTGGTGTTCTAATCCCAGACATGCCAATTGTGTGTGTGTGTGTGTGTGTGTGTGTGTGTGTGTGTGTGTGTGTGTGTGTCTTCCTGCATGAGACAAGTACAGTGCTTTGTAGTATTCACTGTAGCACATGCCCTAAATGTGTGTTGCTGCAGTGTGATATGATAGGGGTCTGTATACAGAACATGGCAAGTGTGTGTTTGTCTGTCAGAGCCTGTGTAGAAGTGGCCATGACTGTTTTACCATTGGACATGTTGGGGAGCAGGTTTTGTAGTTTTCCTATATAGTATCTGTCTTAAGACACATTGGCCACCTCATGAGGAGTACAGCTTTCAGTCAGCCATGGCACTGTGTTGGCAAGCCATAACCATGCATCTGGCAAAATGGCTGGTGAACTAATTATGCAGCCCTACTAGTACCCAGTATATGTCCCGCACCCATGTGTCATGCACATACAACCTCACCTAGGATATCCCACTATTTTTCTAGTAACATGCACATTGAGGTCAGATAGGCATGGTGTGACCACAGTGGCCTGCAGAGGACATGGCATCCTGTACAGTGGTACAATAGGCACATATATGCGGACATTGTGCCTTCACTATGTTCTACACTGAATGGCTGCAACATATGTGGTGCCATCATATGTGATTCACTAAGGCCAGACAATGCTGTACACATGTGCCCTGTATGGACCCATGCCACTGACACCATGGAATAACTGTCTATTCTATCCATGCAGTTGCAGGGCCAAACTGCTCACTATAAGCAGGTTTTGCCACACCAGGCCAGTATTGGCATATCTGGGTATAACAGGCTGTGTACACTACATGTGTCTGCCAAACCAGGTACACCTGTACATGTCACTGTACAGTATTGTGGGACATGCACATCTCAGGCAATGTCCATGTGAAGGACTATCAAACACAGACATGGCATGCATTGCAAAGCTATGGCCCTACACATTGGTAACCAGGATGTCAGACCAGATATTGCAGTACCCATCTTTGTGGGACATTGCATACACTAAACCCCTGCACTGCACACCATTGTTGGGTGACGTAATGGCAAGGATTACCCCTCACCCAGCCTTGTACAGCCATCTGGCACAGCCAAACACTAGACACCCATGGAGGAATGCATACCTGCATGACAGTACTGGCACCCTGTGTCTGCGTGTGGGTTGTGATGCTCCCAACCACAATCACTCCCAGTATAAACCCCGTTGGCATACCAATAGTTGTCAAGCATTTTCATATGGCCTAGTCCATAGAGCCTCCATATATCCCCTGTGGTGCATGTGGTCCTGTGCATTACTGCGGTGTGGCAAATTAAGTAATTACATTGTGTATTTGCCACCCTGGAAAAGGTGTCAATGCGTGTCCATTAGAGTGTGGTTGTGGTGACAATGGCATCCGTTCACGTGGACTGACGTGTGCCACACCTAATGCATGTCTACTATATCTGTTGCAGATGGCACTCACTCGCCTACACACATGTTCTTACAGCACTGCAACATGCCGCCTCTGTGGCACATGTAGTAACATCATGCACATGTAATAGTAATGAGTAGTCAGGGGTTTGCCCCTGTACTATTCGGCATGTGGCACATTATGGTTAAGTCTCCAAGCCCTTCCCTGGTGTACATTGCCTGTCCCGCACACACACTCTCTGGTGGATGTGAAGGTGTACACCTGCACAACAGCAGCATGTGTATTGTAACAGATGGAAATGGCCAGGTGATGGCCTCTGCACTTATTGCAGTCCTTATGTAGCTGATTGCATGAGGTACAGCTGTGATGGTGTTCCCATAGCTATCCGCATGATAAACACAGTTCACTATATAGGGAAACATGTTATTATCTGGCCATGACAGTCGCTGTGAGTGGTACCTGGATGTGATATTCTGACACGGCATCGCAGATGATATCTGGATGTACCTCAATCATTTTCAACAGTGGGAAATAACCTAATGACAGGAGGGTGATGTGCCACACAACTACAGCATGTAAGTGTAACTATGCTGCATTGAGACTACTGTCTGTTTAACATGTGTGTGGTAATGGCTATTCTGCATGTTAAAATACAGACATGACAGTACTCTGTTCATAAGGGAACCCCATTTGTTGGGCCATCTGTGATCAGGTCACTGTGTGCAACCATTTGTTTCCTGTGTTACTCACTGAACACACTTCTGTGCACAGCAGAAGCATGGTGTGGGGAATGAAGACAGTACATGATGATAGGGATGTGTTACTGCCATCGCATCCCTGACTGGACATGTGTCACATGAAACAGTGGTATGACTGACACTGTGTGGGATTCCCAGTGACAAGCCAATGATGGGCAACTGTTCATAGCTGCGGTCACACATCTACTACACATTGTACAGTTTCCATGCAGTATATATGCATGTGTTGTGCTCCCTCTGCAAATGTATACCATCTGTTGTGTTGGGTTGCTGGTGATATCTATGCATACTGTCGTAGGTAATCCTGTATGTTGTTGTCAATCACTAAGCCATATGTGGGTTTAAAACACAACACCATAGGCCGAATGGGTTGGTAGGTCCCGGCAGATTCTCCTATCCCACTTCAGCTGACCATGGCACCGGGCACTAGCACATCTGGGGCCCAGCTATTAACATCACCCTCTGTTGGCTCTGCACCATCTTCTGGTGGTACCACCACTGAGGATGGAGCATGCCCCCCTTGGGAGCGGGACCAAACAGGTACATATCGGCTGTTGTACGGTCCCGGACATGTTGTGTAGGTGGCCCCCTAAGGGGTTACAAAGCCAGATACGCCAGTTCAAGGGTGGAGTGTCACATTTACAGGGTGATGCTGCCCCTCCTGGACAGCCCCCAGCACTGCCTCCTTTGCAGCTGTGTAGGTGCAGTGGCAGTTGCCCATGGCTGGAGACCTCTGTCCCACTGTTCCCATGGGTTTTTGAATGCTGAAGACCCATCCCCATCCAGGGTGTATCCCCCCCACATGTGTCATATACCAACCCTGTATGCTGTCATTTCTGTGCTCCTACCTATCCTCCATGGCCATACCTACACTCCTTCCCCAACATCTGACCCTCACCTATGGACACATAAGGCCATTCGGCTCCTAGGACACCATCTGCCCTATACATAGCTGTCCATTACACACACACGTGTCCACTGGACATATGAAACCCTTGTAATATGCATCATAACATACTACTGTTATCCCCACCACTGTCCCTCAGGCGCACGGTCCTGGTATGCGCATCACTCCTACATGGTTCAGGTACATGTGAGGAAGACAACCCCATTGTACACAAAACAGTACCAGTCCCTCTATGGTTACCCCATTTACCTTTATCATGATGATGATGTTGCACATAGCACATTGCAGGAGTACTGTTCACACATAATGATTGGACAGGTACTGTTGTGTTAATGCACATTACATACACAGAGTGATGTATACAGCCAATGTACAACTATTATCTGTCTGAGGGAGTCTTGTGATCACATAGAGCAACACCACTACATAATACAGATGTCATTGGTGTTTCCCATTTCATTCGTTTGTAATGCTTTGTTGCCACATGGCATGTCCCTGATACATCTCTATATATGTATATACCTATATGCTGGACATAAACACTCACATGTACATCTACATGATGGGATACTTTCCTATACTGTTGAATGACTGTGCTGTATGATATCCTCTGGTTACAGCCTCTTATGCTCGATTAGCCTCTACATTGCTTAACCAATGCAATGCTCGCATACTGGTAGCAAAACACGCTTACACCCACTCGATACTGCACTTGCTAATGCACCGGCATTGGTGCTTGCATCTGTCACTCACACCCCTGGGTGTGAGCGAGGACCACAATATTACCTTGTGATGCCTATTGCATCATATTACATGACTCCAGAATCGGGATAGGCCACCCATTAGGTGATGGCATCGCATTCGACTGTACAGAATCAGCGGCCTGTCCAGTGACACAATCATATTTGTGTGTACCTCATACAATGTGCTCCCACCTTGTGATGCCTATTACTTCAGAAGACATGAATACGGTATCGGAAATGGTTGCCTATTAGGTGACAGCATGGTGTTCATCTGTCCGGAATCAGCAGCCTGTCCGGAGAATCATTCATATTCGTGTGTTCCTCTTAGGCATACCTTGTAATGTCTATCACATCGGACTACATGACTACAGTCATAGCTGTCCTTAGGCATAGGTCAACTAAGCGGCCACCTAGGGCACCGCTTAAGTGGGTGCACTTTACCAGTATTTATTTGGTGTAGGTAGACCAGGATGGGGGCACTAGGTGGTGTGGTGGGGGGTGCCATTGTGCCCTCTGCCTAGGGCACCAGTTGACCTAAGGTCACTCCTGACTACAGTATCGGGAATGGCGGCCCATTAGGTGACCGCATGGCGCTTGATTGTACAGAATCAGCGGTCTGACCGGTGAATCATTCATAATTGTGTGTTCCTCTTACAATCTGCTCCCATCTTGTAATGCCTATCACATCAGACTACATGACTACAGTATCAGGAATGGCTGCCAATTAGGCGATGGCATGGCGTTCGACTGTATGGAATCAGCGGACTGTCCAGTAAATTAATCATATTTGTGTGTTTCGCATACACTCTGCTCCCATCTGGCTGATACATGGGAACCGAGACCCTGCATTACAAACAAGTAGTTGGGTTGTGGTAGCCACATCCGTCGGATGGGTCATGCTACCGAATACCTATTATAGGTTTGCCACCTTCTCAATTGGCCAAGGTAAGACTTTAGGGTTACCACCTGTCCCACTTTGCGACGGACAGTGTGAAAATAATCAAGACATAGCACATGTCCAGATTACAGGACATTATTATATTCTACGGTTCATTAATAATTGCATACAACAGTTATTTTATATATGACACTTCTATGTGTTATGTGAAGTAGCATAAGGAATTCAAGTGCAACTAGATTAAGCTTTTATTTGTGCAAATAAGTGCATTCCTGTACTATGTATGGCTGTAGGTATGTTTAGTCCTGGAATGTCTGACATTTCTGCAGAATAAGTCCCACTCTGGCCATTTGGAAAGGTGGCAACCCTATAGGACCTGTATGTAGAGACATCAGACTTTGCAGGGCAACACACCCACAGTCAGTACAAAAGGAGTATACTTCACTGTTTCACCTAAATAAAAGGTTACTCTTGTAGCATTATAGTTGCTTATACTGTTACCTATAACATTTAGGTGTTTCAGAGGAACATAATTGTTTTATGTTGCTACTACAGACAATATAGGTAGTCTTTGCCCTAAATCACAGGACATTTGCCTTAATTACAGTTATTATGCAGGACACAACTGCCCACAGGAGAGTGTCCCTCACAAAGGTGGACAGGTGGTAACCCCAAACCTATTATTCTATCAACCTTCTAAGGTAGTCGGCGGAACATGCACTTTCTCTCACTATTAGACCTCCCATACGAATGGGGAAGAATAAACACTGAATCAGGGACACTGCATAATGACCTCAGGGACACATTTAGAAGGTTGGTGCTATTAACCTGACACATTGACGGACACAGAGCACATATGTATTCATACACATTGTCTGAGGTGCATGCAGTTTATGACTCTTACATGTTGTCATTATTCATTACATGTATTCCGCCACCTTTCTTCCTAATATCACTAGTTCTAGGATGGTTTAGTTGAGACTGTGTTAAGATTCTGATTTGTAATCACGGACGTTCCTGGTAATCGGGGACAGTTCAATGATATGGTCCCTATATTTTCCCCCAATGGTTTACGGACTGTCCAGTAGATGAGCTTTTACAGTTTGGGAGGTATGGGCATCTGCTATACCCACATCAGAATATTACTTACACCCACGGGGCAGTCCTAATACGTGTCTGCCAGCCAACACCTGCATGCCTAGTCTCATAATCGCATACCCATAGTTCCCCCACCTGCCACTACTCTACAGCACTCATTCTTACTGTGGGCGCAGGAGGACGCAGGTGGGATATAAACACACCCCTACACACTGCCCACTCACCCCATGTTGGGAAACATGTCATACATTGTGTCAACCCATGTGTTATTAGGTTTGCACAACCTACTGTTCCCTGTGCAGCTACATCCTGGTCGTAATAGTGTTCCCCCATTGGTTGAAGGTACCAAATTTCTGGTGTCCTGCAAGGGACGTTGCTGTCCATGTTTAAAGTGTAGACCTTGTAGATTTCTCTCACTGGTAGTTTCCTGCTGGTGGTCTGGGAAGCAGTGTTGTATTTACCTTTATTGCGTGTCTGTTTGTCTCACCAGCCAAGCTGGGGGGGTGATAAGTAGACATTTTTTGAGTGGACCTCCCACCAACATGTGCCCAGTCTAAACATGTTAGCCGTAACTGCTGTAACATAACCTAGGTATATACATGTGTATTTCACTGTAACATATATATATATATATATATATATATATATATATATATATATATATATATATTTACATTAATATATACAGACAAATCTGCATATGTATTCATACATGTATATTCATATCTTGCTGTTATATATATATATATATATATATATATATGATTATATATATGCACATCAGTGTGGCAATACATTCCCCGCTCATACGCACTTACACATGCGTAATGATGTTTATAAGCTTCACCAGCATACTAGTGCCTTATTCATTATAACACTGACACACTCCAATCATCTTGTAATCGGTATGGAGCATGATATACAGCGGACAGATGTCGCTATATGTTCATGTACAGATTACCGATGGTAATTGGAATGTGATAGTGTAATTCCACCCGTCCCTCTTCTGCACAGCCTATTATCCCATGTGCTGTCGATGTTTGTATGGGCACATTCCTATTATTTATGTCAACAAATAGAATGCATGTGTTACAGAATTTGTACTTCAACTTATATTGTTGTCTGCATGTGAGTATGCATATATACCTATTACGACCTAGCTGACCTCCACTGGGCGGTCCATTAGAACTGGCCCATCCAACTCTGGCACGCCTGGATCCATAATTGCATACCCATAGTTCCTCCACCCCACCTGTGTTAAATTTACATGCGTAACATCCATTATCCACTTGTTATCGCAGCCATGACACACCTTTACACATTTCCCTCTACAGAGCTTTTGGGGCCCTACACACATTCTGTCCCACCTCATGTATTCACAGGATCTCCCACCATGTATATTTGCACATACGTGTCTTTCCTGGGGTTATGGAATACAGCCATTTGCGCTTTCCACTTTTTATAGGTCCCAGCATGGGACTACATTCCATCTGTGTGTAAAGTAGACCTAGCATTTCAACAATGTTACTCCCACTGGTAATACCCTGCCTGTGATGTGAGTAGCGGTGCTCTGCTCACTCCTGGGCAGCTTTTTATGACATATGCTGAAACCACTTTATAATACCAACATTGCTCTTGATTCCATTCACATCCCTTGTGTATGCTTTACTGTTACAACGTCCATTCTTATATATATATATATATATATATATATATATATATATATATATATATATATATATATATATATATATATATATATATATATATATTTCTCGTGTATGTAGATATATATCTATACACACATATATATGTGTGTGTATGTATATATATATATATATATATATATATATATATATATATGTGTGTGTGTGTGTGTGTGTGTGTGTGTGTGTGTGTGTGTATATATATATATATATATATATATATATATATATGTATATATATATATATTACATCTGTACATATAAACATACATTTCCTATGCTAAGAGCTGCTTACACCCACGCAGGCGCACTCGCCTATGCTTTCAGTGCGTTACATATGTTTACTGTTGCTTATTTATGCTTGTGTCTTATACATTATGACAATACCACTTTGATTGAAAGGATCTGGTTAATAGTCCCATGCGATACACACGTTCACCTTTACATGTTTAAATGTCGGCTTTACAGCAGAGCAACATTCATTCCACAAGGAAAATTATATGTGCTATTGTCGACCTTGAACTGTGAATGCCTTTGCATTAGGCGGATGCTCTAACCACTACACTATTGGTGTTCTGCCTCATTTATATGTATACCCATGGTGCATAGTTACCCGAACACACACCTCATCACTTCACTTACACAGCAGGCATCCATTTACCTGTTGAGAAAAATGCACTACTACACATGCGCCATTCCCTATTCCCTACTGCTCTGGACTCATGCTGCATGTTGACTCACTCCGAGGATATTTAGACCTCTACAGCCTATAGTCCTGGCACATACGTGTGTTCGATTGTCAGGGTGTTCTTATGGTCTTCCAGGTTTAGGCTTGTCCGACTGGGGACCAGGACTGCCCTGTACCTAGTTGAAAGTCAGACTTAGCAAGGGGCGATCATTCATTCCACTTTTAGCATCCTACTTGTGTGCTCACCTATATGGCCATCATGTTCATTCTTCATATGTACATATATATATATATATATATATATATATATATATATATATATATATGTGTGTGTGTGTGTGTGTGTGTGTGTGTGTGTGTATATATATCGGTCTGTACATACACATGCATATACACCTACATGCTCATTTACATTTCCCATACCGTTGAATCACCGCCACCTACCATCACTCATACATGCTTGCATACCTGCTTAAGTCTCAGATTGCCACCTTTTAATATGGCCAAAGTGGATCATTTTCAGGACACACATCAGACTTTGCAGACTGACACATACCCACAGTCAGTACAAAGGTTAGAACTTTACTTATTTGCCTAAACGAATGCTTATTCTTGTACCGGTTTGTTTGCTTAATCTGTTTCTTGTAACTTTGAGTATTTTACATAAATAACTATTTTATGCAACTGTTACATGAAATATGGGACATATTTCCTACAATCACAGGACATTTGCCATTGCATTATATTTGGTCTGGACACAACTACCCAAAAAGGAACTGTCCCTCACAAGGTGGGGCAGGTGGTAACCCTACTTACTTCTGCTTTACAGTGCCTTAAGCACCCTATATCCGACTGCCACTATGCAAATGTGTAAGGTATATATTCCTGACAATGCACGTGGGGAGACGTGTAACATACTCCGGTGTTTAATCCCTCACAAGGTGGGGCAGGTGGTAACCCTACTTACATCTGCTTTAAAGCACCTTAAGCACCCCATATTCGACTGCCACTATGCGAATGTGTAAGGTATATATGCCCGATAATTCACGTGGGCAGACGTGCATCATGGTCAGGTGATTAATCCCGGGTTGTAGGTTTTGCAGGACCAGCTGGAGGCTGAGCAGTCTTGTGGATAACTACTGCTCATACAACTTGTGTCCAGATGTATACAGGACTGGACATAGTGTCGTGACACCAAGTCTAATGTTTAGAACAGATACATATCCCATGAGGGATATCCAAAAATTGTGGGGACCAATGACCATCTTTGCTTTATGGCTGTAAGGTAGGGTTATACATGCAAGGGATACATAGTTTGCAATCCTGAGAATGCCTAGGGTGAGACTGCCTACTAGATATGGGTAGGGGTCACTATGTGTAGATATGGCTGCTCCTATCTAGCAGCCCGAGTATGGCTGGTTTTGGTGGATGTTCAGGAAGGGGGGAGGGTGTGCTGTGAAGGGAATGATGGGTATTCAATTATGTATCCAGGTGTGTTGGGGTTGTTTGGCTCAGTTCAAGCCAGATCATTATGTGGGTATGTGCCAGTAATGTTTCTGTACATGTGTGTTGCACATTTTAATGTTCACATGTTTGTGGGATTGTATTGTGGATGCGTATATTTGTTCTTTGGTTATCTTCCTGATTCACCCACCACTCCCTCGTAGACCTCCAGTTTACCTATTGTGCATCCAATCCAGTCTCCCTTTGGCGAGTTATTACATTACCCGTCACCGCCCACCCCCATATTCCACAATCAGCATTCATCCTTTCTCTAGTTGATGGCCCATGGCACAGTCAACAGAACACATTGCATACACTGCATATCTCTGGGACCAATATGGTTGTGAGGTCTACACTAACATTTCAGATCATCCACATGCTGTACTTCACGCACATAGGTACTCGCAAATACTTATCTTTCATGACACGGTAGGTAGACCTGGCTAATACCCGTTCATCTATGGGCTGTCCTGGCAAGGACGACTTGGACTGCGAATGGACAGATATTGGGTGAATGCTCTGACCATTGTTAGGGTTGCCACCTTTTCATATGACCTGGATGGGACATTTTCGTGGCACACATCTGAGTTTACAGGCCAACACATACCCATGGTCATTACAAAGGATAGTACTTTAGTTTCATGTCTACATATAAGCTTTTATTGTTGTAGCAGTGTAGTTGCTTATTCTGTTTAGTTTAATTGCTTATTCTGTTTCTTGTAACATATAGGTATTTTATATATGGACATACGTACTGTATGGAACTATTACATAACATATGGGACATAATTACGTCCTACTATCACAGGACATTTCACATTTATTATGAATTTGGTATGGACACACCTGCCTAGAGGGGGACTGTCCCTCACAATGTGGGACAGGTGGTAACCCAAACCATTGGGCTAGGCTTGGCAATTGGCGGCACGCTAACACGATGCGTTTCACTTCCACTTGGTATAACTAGTGACACTACAATGGAATACGGGCACGGGGTTTTAAATATCTTTGTTCGAGGGACGGAGACTCAATATTCAACTACGCGCCTTTGTGTTTACTTCTTATTGTGGTATTCACAATGATGTCTTGTATGCTTTGCATACGTTTCAGTATCCACGGACACTGACAGGAGTGATTACTATTAGAGGCAGGCTGTACTAGTCAGCATTTTTTGTTGCGTCTATGCAGCTGACATGATCATGCCTCCGTGCAGCACCTGGACACGCCCCCTGCACTCGTACACATTATCTATGCAGGTGGCTGTTATGGCAGCATGCCTTCATTAATATGCATGTGGTGCTGCTGCGCCATCTCTACGCCGCACGGTTGGCGCAAGGCTAACGCTGTCCTTGCGCCAAGCTTCATGAATCCCGGGGATAGTTTCAGAGAAAGCAAAATACTCATTTTCTAGGTATAATGCTTATTACTTCTACAGATCTTCTGGCAATTGTGGGGGAGGAGCAATATTTGTAAAGGGTGTCACCTTTACTTTATGGATTTGAGACACCACATTTGAACTCCTACATGTCCATATCACCATAAATAAGATTAATTACCACTTCATAACTAGCTATAGAACATCCTCTGTCCACTACTGAGCATAATAACTAGCTTAGCACGTTAGCTGAATTCCCCTTTGAACAGTATACATTTCTACCGTGTGACTTCAACTATCCGTCTATAAACTACACTGCCAATGGTTGGCATTCTCATTTTCTTGTCATTATAAATGCTCATTTACAAATAGTTAACCATTGTATTGTTTGTGCACCTTGATATTATTGAGCTAGTCCTCACAAATACAGTCACTTTTTGCACATCTCCATATGTATCACCCTGCCTCATTAAATAAGACTATAAATTATTGACCTTTTCATTTAAAACTGCTTGTGCTTCCTCTGTAAATATCTTTGTATTTAAGGACTTCTCATGAGCAAAACTGTTTTCAGTTACTTGATAACTTAAATAAATTTTACTGTAATCCTCATCCAATGAATTTAACTGCTAAAACTGCTGCCTATAACTTGGACTTCTACTCCCAACTGAAAAGCTGCATTGATAAGGCAGTCTCTATCAGCACAAATTATAATGAGAAATTTACAAACAAGCACTTATGGTGGAATATCCCTCTAAGCAAATGATTTATAACAAGACATAGACACTACAGAATGCATGGAAGATGTCGCAGTCTATCCAAATAAAAAGCACACTTAAACACATTAATAAAGAGTTTAAGGGAACTATGAGGAAGCTCAAAACTGATTATGAACTTAAAATAGCCACTAAAGCCAAACACTATTATGGGAGGAATTTAATACAGCCTTTTTTTCCATGTAGGCATAGTGGCACACTGCTTATATGAAAGTAAGCAGGTTTGGGATCCAGTAAACAGATCTGGGTGGAGAGCATGCACGCACCAACATGGAAGTATCCATGGCATGCAAACCACCTCACCTCATAAGCAAGTGAACTGCATGCAAATGAGGGAGGTAGAGTGATCCAGCAAGTGGATAGGCAGTCCTGCAGAGCCCATGTTGGTGTCCAAAGTTTACACGGAAAAATTCTGTGTACAGGAATTTAAACAAAGAACAGATGCTGCAAAAGTGTAGTTTGATGGACAGAAATAGGATAGCATACACAGATATGTGAAAATGTATCCACCATGTGTCCAAAACTGTATGGGAAATACTTTAAAATAATATTTTTTTTAAACGATGTGTGTATGTTTGCGTGGCATGCCACAGATTGCAAACATGCTGTTATGAAAAATAAAATAAAACTAAAAATGACTGTAAAAAACAAAATTAGTAGTATGTGACAGTAATGTATTATAGGACCCTGCATGGAGTATCCACTATGGTGTAATGGTGCTTTGGGCAAAGAGGAAGGACCTGGAATCATGTAGTTTCCAGGTTGTGTGCATGGATCCCTATGCAAATTAGGTGGGGTTTCTGAATAGCACAAATGGGTATCTGTGTCCGCAGATCCCATTTGTGTAGGCACAGAACCATGTTGGTGTGCAGAGAAGAGGTAGCTCACATCAATAAGGGTGTGTGTCTGAGGACTTAGAATCTATGTCAACCACAAGGGGTATCACTCCATCAACTGCCAGGTTGTGTGCAATATCCAGGGCATTATCATGAATGTTTGTGCTAGCAGCCCTGGCAGTTATCACTACTCCCATATCTGGCATGCTTCACAGATATACCAGATGTTTGCTAATGGGGACATCACACATGACCATTTACTAGGGGATGCTGGCTATGCACTGGAATCATGGATGATGACACACATCAGAAATGCACTCACACCCATGGAAGAATATCATAATGAGGCACATGCATGAACTAAAAACATCATAGAGCATGTGCTTGGGCTGCTGAAGTCATGGTTCCAGTGCCTTGATATATCTGATGGAGCCTGCAGTACTCTCCATCCACATGTGCACAGATGTTCACAGTATGTGCCATGCTACACAATATGATCATGCAGAAATAGCTACAGCAGGATCAGCAAAAGGAAGGGATATACAGCCCCCAACAGTGCCTAGGTCCCCACAGCCACACCCACAGGGGGACTTGGAGGAGGAAACCCCTGAGGATGTCACTGTAGGCAGCCATAGGTGCGCCCAGTATGCCCTGGCCTTGGCCAAGAGACAACCCATAGCACATGCACTGACAACTTAGAGCCCTAGGAACTGACATCTTACTCTGAGTCACATACATATAGTAAAAATGATGCCAGGCAACCCACGCAACCTGTACCTAACCATGTATTGGCTGTGTACTGCGTGCATCACACAGAGTCAGCCCTGAACTACAGTTCTGTCAACTGCTGCATTCAGAAGGTAAGTCACTCACATACACACCACTTGTAAGGAGTACTATAATACTATAGTACTATAATATGCTATCGTATGTATGGACCTGCTACAGTTATGTAAGGGAATATAGTAGGTTATCTGGAGAGATATAACATCTACATGGGACTACAGATACCCAGTCAAATAGTATGTGTTTAGTAGCATTCACTAGGCCTCATGGTTAGAATATTCACTACTGCAGTTAAGGGAGATGTTAAACAGTGGGCTCACATGATATTTGCACTACTGTCTATGCCAGCAGATCATGTGCTGTTCTTCCCCCACTTCCAACACATCAGTGTTCCCATACAACTGCAAGTCAGCAATAGTATATCAGCAGACCTGGCAATTCCAGGGCTGTGACATAGAACCTGGCCACACATTGTATGTCTCACGTAATGCAGGGGTGACAATGTATGTCTGTATGCTGTTGATTGTGTGAGAAATTATATCTCTCTGTCTGGCGGCGGGTGTGGTTCACTGGGCTTGAAATGTTAGCATGGGTGATGGTGTTGATGGTTTGAATATAGCAGCATCCACATTATTTGCATGTGAGATACTCGTATGGTGGTATTCCCACAGACTGTCATATACCTTAATCTGTAACTACAAGAAAGCTGGAGAAAGTCAGAGAAAATGGAGGGACAAAGGGACAAAACTACAGGCAGACACATGCTCTAATGAAAAATACACACAAAATAGCTTCTTCCACTGGAAATTTAATGAACGATCTGGTACCTCAGCAATTCGCCTTCAAAGGATCACAGTTCAATAGATTTCAGCATCAGCCTTATATACCATTTAAACATCAATTATTCAATTAATCAAATGATGCAATTTCTATTAAGAAGTAAATTTCACCTTAAAGTGATCTCTAAAACAGAATATATACATACTTTCAAAGTGTTTTAAACAAACTTCACTTGAAACAATTAAATCCAACAATAATTATAACAGCTTATGATAGTTGAAATAAATATTATTATAATACATAAATAAATATAAACATTATAAATGTGTGAAATAAATATAAATATATAAATAAATATACTTGATATTTAATATTTAAATATATTATAAAGCCAGTTCCTGATTCAACCCATAAGGCTTCAAAGTATTGAATTTAATAATCATTCTAGTCTCCAATTCCAAAAGTTTACCTACAACATCATCTCCTCTAGAAATGAAAGGTCTTCCTAGTACATTGAATGTTAAACTATCACCACACCCCCCATGATGATCAATAAAATGCTTTGCCACAGGACTGGAAAGGTTGACATTTCTTATATCTTTAAGATGTTCAAGCACCCTGATTCTAACCATTCTTTTGGTTTGTCCAACATACCAAACATTTGAACAAGAACACCCCAAAATGTACACTACACATGTGGACCTGCAGTTGAAGTATTCCCTATGAATATGTTTGATATTGTTAAAACTATCTACATTCAAAACCCTAGAACAAACACTACAAGATCCACATGCAAAGGTGCCAGTTCTGATAGAAAATATATAACCCTTTTGTCTAGATTTAAAATTGAAATTCAAAATTTCTTTTAAATTCTTTCCCCTTTTAAAAGAAAAATTAACAGTATTAGGAAATAACTTGCCAATTACTTCATCCTGACAAATTAAATACCAAAATTTTCTAATAGTAGAAGTCATTATTTTGTGAAAGGTGAATTTCATTACAAAGAATACTTTCTCAACATCAGTTTTCTCAGCAACATTATTGATAGCTAAATGTTTGGTATCTTCTGCTAGACTCGGAACCCTAGTATGCTCACTTGCCTGTCCATCACGACACCGTAATAGGTGATCATAATCATATCCCCTTTCCAACAACCTGGAAAGTACTATATTCAATTCCTTATCCAGCTCTTCTTTAACACTCGTATGACTATGGATTCTTTGAAACTCCCCTGAAGGCAAAGCATTAATCAAATGCTGGGGATGCATACTGGTGGAATGTAAAAACATATTAACTGATGTTTGTTTCCTATAAGGTCTGAAATGTATTTTATTATGCATTTCAAAAAGAGTTAAGTCAAGAAAATTAATCTCACTCCTATTGAACTCATAGGAAAATTGTAATTTATGTTCATTGTCATTCAATATAGTAAAAAAAATCTAAAAACTCGCAAATTTCCCCTTTACAGATGAAAATTAAATCATCTATGTATTGCTTATACATAATCACATTATTTTTGAAAAATTCACTTGAATATATGAATTTTCTTTCAAAAAAATCCATATAAATAATGGCATATGATGGCGGATATGCCGCACCCATTGCAGTGCCTTTGATTTGTAAGAAGAATTCATTATTAAAACAAAAATAACTGTGTGTGAGACAAAATTCCAACAAATAAACCAAAAAGGAAGTTCTAGGACCTTCACCCAGCATATGTTGGACAGATTCAAGTCCCCACTGTTTGTCAATATTGGTATAGAGGGATTTAACATCAATAGTGACCCAATAATACTCATGGTTCCATTCTAAACCAGAAATGTAATTAATTAAATCCTGTGTATCCTTAATATGAGCCACTACTCTATTCAAATAATCCTTCAACTGAAAATCCAATAACAAATTAACGTTTTCAAGAAAAGAACCAATCCCAGATATGATGGGCCTACCTGGTGGTTCTGACAAATTTTTGTGAACTTTGGGTAAAGCATATAAAATAGGCACAGTAGGTTGACGTATATACAATTTTTTAACATTGTTCTGTGACAAAAACCCCAAAAATTCACCTTTTTCCAAAATGAATAACAATTCACTGTTATATGTCAGGGTAGGATCATTCTCCAGCCTCTTATATTCATCAGAATTAGACAACAACTTCCCCACCATGGAACAATAATTTATTTTGTCCATGATTACCCAGTTTCCGCCTTTATCGGCACATTTAAATATGTAATCCTTCTTACATTTTTTCAATTCTTGTAAGGCATACCATTCATCCTTGCTTAAATTATAATGCCTTTTTTCTCTACAAAACTTCCAAAAAGAAAGTTCTAATTCTTTAAAGAGAACCTTTTGAAAGGTGGAAATCGCAGGCACTGCAATGTGTGGAAAAAATTTTTTACTATCAGCATGTTTCAAAATTGGAAAGGGTAATTTACCATAACCAGTGTAAAAGGAAGCATCCTCACTATTCTTAACAGAATTAATATTATCTACAGAGGAAAAATATTCATCACTGATGTTATTTTCATCCCATTCATAGTTATAAACTGAAAGATTTAACAAACTGTCATCTAAATCAGAATCACTAGAAATTTCTTGCTCATCATTGCACAATTCAAGCATGCTTGTTTCATTAATTTTTGCAAAAAATACCCTTAATAACAGTTTTCTAACAAAACTTCTGACCTCAAAATAGATGTCAGCTAAAGAAGGGAAAAAAATTAGGTACAAACTTGCTGCCCTTATTCAAAACTTTGAGCATGTTGTCATTAATAGACAAACTAGACAAATTAATACATTTTAAACAATGCGCTTGTACAGTCAATTCAGACAGACCTTCATTTGAATCTGTTCCGCCCTTTCCTTCCGTTTCTCCTATTTCCACCGCTGGCTGTATCATTACGAAAGTTTACGTTAGTATCAGAAAAGTCATCATTAGCAAGTTGATTTTCTCTGTCAGGAACTCTACTGTGTGTTACAGTCCTTGCAAAGAAACATTCTTGGTGAATCTCTCCGGAAGACACTGATGAGGCTGTCACACCTCTCCGTTAGAGCCACTGCTCCAACTCCTGCCCTTGATTTATTGCTGTGTTACTGTGCCTTCACGTTGCCAATTAAACAAAATGCCTGTCTCGTAATCTTTAAGGTCACGAACAAGCTTGTTTCTTTTTCTAGATACAATGTCATTCTCAAGTTTCTGTATTTTATCACTAATCACCAGCATTTGCGTTCCATAGTTTGGCTCAGACATCAAGCCCTCTTGCAATGACATGATTTCTTTTTTAACTTTTTCCTGTGATCTCACATTACGCTTAATCAAAATATTAAGCCAGCCAACAGCGCAAGAAAGGGAAACTTTCTTCCATTCATCGAGTAAATCAGACTCATCCTCACTAAATGGTGTTGCAGGTAACTTCTCAATACGCAACCCCCGAAGGGTAATGTCCAAACTAATATATTTTTCAAGTAAGCGCGTATCAAAATATAAAGCAGCTTCTTTGGACATTAATTTATTTAATTCAGCGAAGCGTTCGTCTGCAGCAAAACTACTTCCCCCAATGTTCCAAGGGTCAGAACTAGAGTACTTTTTGTCACGTTCTGTAAGAATGTCTTTAAATAAGAATAAATCAACCATGCGGCTCTGTTCAGAGCCCGCATTACGAGACGACATTTCAGGTGAAATAGAAAAGCAAATAAGCGTAATGTGAGATTGCAGGAAAAAGTTAAAAAAGAAATCATGTCATTGCAAGAGGGCTTGATGTCTGAGCCGAACTATGGAACGCAAATGCTGGTGATTAGTGATAAAATACAGAAACTTGAGAATGACATTGTATCTAGAAAAAGAAACAAGCTTGTTCGTGACCTTAAAGATTACGAGACAGGCATTTTGTTTAATTGGCAACATGAAGGCACAAGTAACACATGCAATAAATCAAGGGGCAGGAGTTGGAGCAGCGGCTCTAAACGGAGAGGTGTGTCAGCCTCATCAGTTTCTTCCGGAGAGGGGAATTCGACCAAGAATGTTTCTTTTGCAAGGACTGTAACACACAGTAGAGTTCCTGACAGAGAAAATCAACTTGCTAATGATGACTTTTCTGATACTAACGTGAACTTTCGTAATGATACAGCCAGCGGTGGAAATAGGAGAAACGGAAGGAAAGGGCGGAACAGATTCAAATGAAGGTCTGTCTGAATTGACTGTACAAGCGCATTGTTTAAAATGTATTAATTTGTCTAGTTTGTCTATTAATGACAACATGCTCAAAGTTTTGAATAAGGGCAGCAAGTTTGTACCTACTTTTTTCCCTTCTTTAGCTGACATCTATTTTGAGGTCAGAAGTTTTGTTAGAAAACTGTTATTAAGGGTATTTTTTGCAAAAATTAATGAAACAAGCATGCTTGAATTGTGCAATGATGAGCAAGAAATTTCTAGTGATTCTGATTTAGATGACAGTTTGTTAAATCTTTCAGTTTATAACTATGAATGGGATGAAAATAACATCAGTGATGAATATTTTTCCTCTGTAGATAATATTAATTCTGTTAAGAATAGTGAGGATGCTTCCTTTTACACTGGTTATGGTAAATTACCCTTTCCTATTTTGAAACATGCTGATAGTAAAAAATTTTTTCCACACATTGCAGTGCCTGCAATTTCCACCTTTCAAAAGGTTCTCTTTAAAGAATTAGAACTTTCTTTTTGGAAGTTTTGTAGAGAAAAAAAGGCATTATAATTTAAGCAAGCATGAATGGTATGCCTTACAAGAATTGAAAAAATGTAAGAAGGATTACATATTTAAATGTGCCGATAAAGGCGGAAACTGGGTAATCATGGACAAAATAAATTATTGTTCCATGGTGGGGAAGTTGTTGTCTAATTCTGATGAATATAAGAGGCTGGAGAATGATCCTACCCTGACATATAACAGTGAATTGTTATTCATTTTGGAAAAAGGTGAACGTTGGGGTTTTGTCGCAGAACAATGTTAAAAAATTGTATATACGTCAACCTACTGTGCCTATTTTATATGCTTTACCCAAAGTTCACAAAAATTTGTCAGAACCACCAGGTAGGCCCATCATATCTGGGATTGGTTCTTTTCTTGAAAACGTTAATTTGTTATTGGATTTTCAGTTGAAGGATTATTTGAAGAGAGTAGTGGCTCATATTAAGGATACACAGAATTTAATTAATTACATTTCTGGTTTAGAATGGAACCATGAGTATTATTGGGTCACTATTGATGTTAAATCCCTCTATACCAATATTGACAAACAGTGGGGACTTGAATCTGTCCAACATATGCTGGGTGAAGGTCCTAGAACTTCCTTTTTGGTTTATTTGTTGGAATTTTGTCTCACACACAGTTATTTTTGTTTTAATAATGAATTCTTCTTACAAATCAAAGGCACTGCAATGGGTGCGGCATATGCGCCATCATATGCCATTATTTATATGGATTTTTTTGAAAGAAAATTCATATATTCGAGTGAATTTTTAAAAAATAATGTGATTATGTATAAGCGATACATAGATGATTTAATTTTCATCTGTAAAGGGGAAATTTGCGAGTTTTTAGATTTTTTTACTATATTGAATGACAATGAACATAAATTACAATTTTCCTATGAGTTCAGTAGGAGTGAGATTAATTTTCTTGACTTAACTCTTTTTGAAATGGATAATAAAATACATTTCAGACCTTATAGGAAACAAACATCAGTTAATATGTTTTTACATTCCACCAGTATGCATCCCCAGCATTTGATTAATGCTTTGCCTTCAGGGGAGTTTCAAAGAATCCGTAGTCATACGAGTGTTAAAGAAGAGCTGGATAAGGAATTGAATATAGTACTTTCCAGGTTGTTGGAAAGGGGATATGATTATGATCACCTATTACGGTGTCGTGATGGACAGGCAAGTGAGCATACTAGGGTTCCGAGTCTAGCAGAAGATACCAAACATTTAGCTATCAATAATGTTGCTGAGAAAACTGATGTTGAGAAAGTATTCTTTGTAATGAAATTCACCCCTTTTCACAAAATAATGACTTCTACTATTAGAAAATTTTGGTATTTAATTTGTCAGGATGAAGTAATTGGCAAGTTATTTCCTAATACTGTTAATTTTTCTTTTAAAAGGGGAAAGAATTTAAAAGAAATTTTGAATTTCAATTTTAAATCTAGACAAAAGGGTTATATATTTTCTATCAGAACTGGCACCTTTGCATGTGGATCTTGTAGTGTTTGTTCTAGGGTTTTGAATGTAGATAGTTTTAACAATATCAAACATATTCATAGGGAATACTTCAACTGCAGGTCCACATGTGTAGTGTACATTTTGGGGTGTTCTTGTTCAAATGTTTGGTATGTTGGACAAACCAAAAGAATGGTTAGAATCAGGGTGCTTGAACATCTTAAAGATATAAGAAATGTCAACCTTTCCAGTCCTGTGGCAAAGCATTTTATTGATCATCATGGGGGTGTGGTGATAGTTTAACATTCAATGTACTAGGAAGACCTTTCATTTCTAGAGGAGATGATGTTGTAGGTAAACTTTTGGAATTGGAGACTAGAATGATTATTAAATTCAATACTTTGAAGCCTTATGGGTTGAATCAGGAACTGGCTTTATAATATATTTAAATATTAAATATCAAGTATATTTATTTATATATTTATATTTATTTCACACATTTATAATGTTTATATTTATTTATGTATTATAATAATATTTATTTCAACTATCATAAGCTGTTATAATTATTGTTGGATTTAATTGTTTCAAGTGAAGTTTGTTTAAAACACTTTGAAAGTATGTATATATTCTGTTTTAGAGATCACTTTAAGGTGAAATTTACTTCTTAATAGAAATTGCATCATTTGATTAATTGAATAATTGATGTTTAAATGGTATATAAGGCTGATGCTGAAATCTATTGAACTGTGATCCTTTGAAGGCGAATTGCCGAGGTACCAGATCGTTCATTAAATTTCCAGTGGAAGAAGCTATTTTGTGTGTATTTTTCGTTTTTTGGTTTTCACGTATGTTGCACATGCTCTAATGAGCCTAGAAGGTGACTAGTATAACAGCAGGTTGCAACAGAGCAGACTAGCTGCAGGATGTAATGGCCATCACTTAAATTTGTCAGTAGTTAGTACAATTCACTGACTGCATTATACAATATTATATCAGAACACTACAAATGTATGAGGAGCAGACCAGACATATGTGGTGAAATGCTGGACATTCTGCAAAGGCATGCAAAGTGAGATGTATGCAGACTGTCACCCTGTGTGTGGTGTTACATGATGTACCCCAGTCACATATTAAGTACAACACACAGCCGGAGAATGCCTTGGACAATTTCATGGATGTGTTGTACTTTAGAAACAGGAGCAGCAGCTAATGTCTGCAGCACAAAAAATCCCAGACTGGAGGACAGGTAGTTCTGGTCTGGACTCACCTCATAAGTACTTTCAGTCCCACTGGGCATGCTTCTACACTTAGCTAACTTGAGCACAAGTCTGTTGCCTCTTCCTCACAATGACCTGCTATGTGGAAATATGGCTGTACATACAGACAGTTATGTATACATATCTGTCTGTCCCTATTCTCCTCACATATGATTAGTGTATCTATCAGTATGTATGACATATACATATGATACCGATATATATATATATATATATATATATATATATATATATATATATATATATTACAATGATACATAGACTATCCAAATATATCTACCTAACTCATGTACATGTTATACACATTTATGTATATCTATATATATATATATATATATATATATATATATATATATATATATATATATATATATAGGTAGCCGTGGTGGAGCAGTTAGCCTTGCTGCCTCACAGCAAGAGGCTCTCTAG
Source organism: Protopterus annectens (assembly GCF_019279795.1). Classification (NCBI taxonomy): domain Eukaryota; kingdom Metazoa; phylum Chordata; order Ceratodontiformes; family Protopteridae; genus Protopterus; species Protopterus annectens. Next base: position 1,873,260,985 of record NC_056739.1, read on the forward strand.
TTCAATCCTCAGTTGGGGTGCCTTCTGTGGAGAGTCTGCATGTCTTCCCTGTGGTGGAATGTGTTTACTCCGGGTGCTCTAGTTTCCTCCCACATCTGAAAGACATGCTGTAGGTGGATTGGACACTCTAAATTGTCCCTAGGCATGAGTGTGTGCGTGTGTGCCTTATGTGGAAGGTTGGGCACCCGGCTGGCAACTAGACACCATAAATCTCCACTGCCAATCATAAGAGGACAGATGATCCTCTGTGGCAACCCCTAACCGGGAAAAGCCGAAAGAAGAAAATTATATACATATATATATATATATATATATATGTGTGTGTGTGTGTGTGTGTGTGTGTGTGTGTGTGTGTGTGTGTGTGTGTGTGTGTGTGTAAACATATCTCATTGCAGCATTATAAACATGCCCATATGGGTCATCTCCGTAAAATGGTTATGCATTTTAAGGCCCTGTGACTAGCTGCCAGCCCCTACATTGCCCTCCTCTGCATAATAATAACTGAGGCCCACCACCTGTCTGATCTGGACACAGGATATTTGTAGATGTGACAACTCTATCAGCACACCTTCTAGATTTGAAAATTCAGAAAACCCAGGAGACATGTAGCAAGGGTAGCAGACCTTATCACAAAGTATGAATGCATGATTACACTGACTGGCCCCATTGTCCCTGATAGACTGTTTTACACATATGCACCTTGGGAGCCATGCATGTATACTGCTGTACCTTGCTGAAATTATATGTCTGTTGTGCTGCCATGCAATCCTGTGCTGCTGTATTGCCACCATGTTTCCATAGTTTATCCCTCAGACTCCTGGAACCGAAACATACATAGATCACATACACAGATCTGTGACACACTTGTCATTTGGTTACACTACTGCCAGTCCAACATCATACAACAGTGAAACACAAAGTGTTATGTGTAGTCATGATGCATGCCAGCATACAGTACCTGTTGTGGCCCACAACAAGTGGCATGGCAAAACAATACTGCACAACACAAGTATATGTCAAGTAATATATACACCCTGTGCATCAGTCACATAGTAGCATTTCCCTGTATTGATGGCACAGATGGTGGGGATGTGGCGCAGGTATCATCACATGCACAGGGTGTGATGTGGAGGTGCTGGGGGCTTAGGCTGTGCCAAACAGTTGACAGCATGTGTCTGAGTCAGGAAAGAGCGTGGGTTAGATGGGACAAGGTCAGGTGCTGTATGTGTCTCTTGGTGGCCTGCATGTGACAGTGGTGTTTGAGTGTGCGCATGTACACAGTCAAGTGCAGTGCTAGCCCTACATGTGTGTATGTTGGACAGCTGAGGAATGTACATGGTAGAGTGGGCAGTTCACTGTCTCTGGCTGCAAACATGGGAACTCACTCTTCCAGGAGTAGCACTGGCACCACCATGCCCAAGGTCAGATGTGGTGCTAGTACCTGACTGCAACTGTTGGCTGCTGGGGCTGTGTCCCCCATGGGACTGCCCAAGACCACATGACCACAGCCTGCTACATCATGGTGTGGACAGCACACCTCCCTTTGTAGTGTTCGAGGTACTGTCACTACTAGTGCATGACTGAGCAGATGGTGTTGCTGATCTACTTCCATGTGTCCGACGCCCAACTCCAACCAGACATTCCAGCACAGACAATGTCCAGTCAGAGACAGACACTGCCTCAACCCACCATCAGTCTGCTGCATCAGTGAACCAATGCAGGATGTCCCCAATACAGTGGAGGCAGTCACACATGTCAGACTGTGCTGCATCCATAACTCTAAGCATCTGTCTGGGGTTGCATTCAGAATGTGCCTGTGCCTCCATGAGAGCCCAAAAAATGCACCGAGTGACCCATGATGTGACACCTGCAACAAGTGGTGGATGGACAGCAGTCCTCCTAGGAGCACCACTGTCAATCCATCTATGTGGGACCTCGTCAGGTCTCTGGCTATGGAAAGTATCTATACTCAGTGATGCCATATTTGCCACACTGCCCTCTTCAGTATTGCTGTCCAATATCTGTAGCATCTAGGGACTGGGTATTTGTGGGCATACTGACTGTGTGCAGTGACAATGGGGGCAGAAGAGGGATGTCAACCTCTTGGATAGATTCAGCCCCTGACAACCCCACCTGTGACTCACTATGGCCACCATCATCATCTGAATCTGATGAGACACTGACATCAGGTTGTGAGGGTGACAAACTCCAATCCCTCTGGTCACCTGTGAACAGCAAGACAAAAGGAGTCCTTTACTACCTACACATTTATGTATGGCATACCACACAGACTCTTAAAAATGAGGATCCACAACTGCATTACCAGTCTCACATTTTCTCATCTCCAGTCCCATGCAGGACAGACAACCTCACATCAACATACACAGACAAGTCAAGCCCTTTATAACATGCACTTCAACCACATCCAGTTATAGTTTCCAGTACAATCTGCCTGTAAGGTATGCAATATGACACTTTATGTGATAGAATTACACATAAAATCCAGTACGCATATCTTGAGAATGATATGCCAGTACTAGTGTCACTGCCTCAGATATGTACCATCTCCCTTTTGTGTTTGAACAGGCATCTGGGAGTAATTGCTACATGAATATCAGGCTGTGCAACTGCTCATAACTATAAGTGCAAATGTGTTGATGGTCATCAAATACACACCTGTGATTACCCAATCTATGACCAGTAGTTAACTGTTCCAGAATGGAACATACAAATATTCTACTCTGGCAAAACACCACCTTTGTATATAGAGCAATATGGCCAGTCCTTAACCTTCACAGGGTATATATGATACATAAAAACCAGTATCACATTTACCAGGTACAGGACCATGGATTTGCGCTACACCTGACAGACCTATGAAAAGGTGAGTGAGAGTTATTGTCAGCACCACCAAATGTTGCAGCACTACAAGGTAATATATGCATACATCCACATGTACAGTAGCTACAGTGATACTGGCTTTATTGTTGACATTGTGAGTATGTGTGCACAACTGAGCATAAGCCCCAACTCGCCCCAATGCAGATAAACCTGACACCCTTGTGCAGGCATGTACAGCCTGCCACAATGCCTGATACAGTATTACACTGGTGATCACAGTATGTTTACCTGGGAACTCCGCTACTGTGGACACTGTGGCACTGATCTCCATGATGTATGTTGTGAGAGATGCCTGGGAGCTGTCGTGTGTTCCTAGGTTTGCCAGGAATTCCTCTGTGGCTGAGAGTGGTTGTTACATCGCAGGCCCTCCACCTGTGGTGGCATGATCCCTGGCAACATCAGCTGCCCTTTGTTGTGCAGCATTCAGCATGTCTGTGGCCCAGTGTCAGACCTGACATAGGTCCTGTCCTGTTGGCCAATCTGATTGACATCCCGAAAAAGGTCTGCCCACAATGCTGCCTGCTGTTCCTGATTATGCCTCCCCTTTGACAACAAGATCTGATGGTGCTGTCTCAGTCCATCCATCCATTACTATGTCATTCTCCACATCTGAGAAGGGGGCATGCCTTCTGTGGTACATGGTTCCTGAAAGACAACAGAAGGGGAACACATTACAGGACCAGATACATGCATGTCCACTATGTACAGATCCAGCACACTGATTATATCCTGCACTATCCACTGCTCTCTCACACATCATACTCCACAGTCTGGCAACACACTATGCATGTGAATACCACCAAGATAGTGGCAATACTGGGTTATGTCCCTCAGTGCCATGACAGATTCTGGTGTATATTCCTATGCCCAGCACTGCAGTCTACTGTAGTGTGCCCCCTATGAGCAAACTCCCACTAATATGTCATATGGCCACTGCCAGACAAATAGCAATGTGCTATTATAACCACTATATGGGGACAGTCTGGCAAAACCAGTGTGCCACAACGACAAAAAAAAATTAAAACGTGCTGTAGTATACATTCCCTGTAGGCATCATACCTCTCAACTATACAAATGTTTGCAGGATGTCAAAATGTTTGCCTCATAGTTTTGGTAATTTCCCTACAACATTGTGGATTTCTGACAAAAGACAGGCCGATTATTGATGGTTAATGTCAGAAAATAATGATAGACATCTGGGTTTAAGATGTCATACCCTTCAGAACACAGTTATGTTACTGTAATATCTATTATTCTATTCACTTTCTTACTTTGTATGAGCAATAGTTACAGTGTCCCTAATTTTGGGCCTTTGTCCCTCCATTCAATATGGCTTTGTTCGGATATCTTGCTGTAACAGGTTGACAGCTATGATAGGGATAGCTCTCAACCAGACAGGGGGCAACATAAACATGATCATAGACTTAGCCAGAATACATCAGAGGCATCCAGGGACACTTTTAAAATGTTAAACACATTTATGTGAAACACTGACAGAGTGAGAGGAGGTGAATTAGTGTACATCATCTGACTTTACAGCAGTATACACCTTTACCTATTGTCACTATGTTTTGTGTGTCATTCACTAGCTCTCCTACAACAGCCAACCATTATAGATGGAAATAAGAGGGACAGAGCTAAGATGTGAGTGGAAATCAGGGACATTTGAGAGGCATGCCTGTAGGTGTGGGACAGCTGGGTATTAATGACATGTTATTACCATAGATGTAAGACAGGCTTACTGCTGTGATCCCTTTTCCCCATAACTCCATCCTGCCAACTGCATCCTGTTACATGGAGAAATGAATTACTTACCTGCTTGAGTGCAGTACTCCTAATCTCTTCAAAATACGCTCTCTGTGTGAGGTAAGTTGCATACAGATTTGTTCCCCATAACCAGCTGCTTGCCTTTTTAAGGTACTGCTCATTAGCAGGTAATTGCCTCTGCACTAGTTTGTGGCTCTGCTATGGTAATTGCAGCCAAAAGAGCTGAATTGCACTATCATTAGCCAATGCCATGCCACCCCAATGCAATATATAAGGCCTTCATTAAGACCTGGGCCACTTTTTTAGCTGTTAAGATGGACATTACTGGGGTGTAGAGACTACAGCATTACAGAGGGTAGGTACCATAACTGTCAACTGTAGAGATTCATGCTTTATGTCCACAGCTTCACCTCATGTGTGTGGTCAGTGTCCTGACATTTTTGTCATCTGGCAATTCACTGGCGAACATTGTTGGTTGAGGTCAGTAATGGAAGACATGCATTTGAGTATCAGATTTCATACCCCTCTGAATATGCATGCTAATGCAATAGATGTTATTGTAACAAACTACTATCAATGTAGGGATAAACTGTAAAACATGTCCCAATCTCTGGACCTTTGTCCCCCCATTAAGTATGGCTGTGTCTGGATTCCTTATGCTAGGGGTTGGGAGGTATGGTAGGTCTGTAGTAGCTACCATTACATAGAGGTGTGTGTGCTCCAAGGTGCAGTTGCTGCTGCTGCAGCTTAGAACACCTAGAGGGAGTGTGAACACTTCGGAGGACAGCAATCTGTACAGCAATCTGTACATGTAACTGTGGCAGCTGTGGCAGCCCTATCATTATGGCCAAGCCAAGGTAAGGGTAACCTTTACAGTCCATTCGAAGCATGTGATTAAGGTACATATGTTATGCAACAGTGCCAATAACAAAGAAGTAGGCATCATATACTTACATTATATGAATATTGGCAATGTGTCCCCACCTGCAGGCCTTTGACTTGAAAAACTGGATAGTAGTTCATTAATTAGCAGTATCCTGTGCAGATAAAGAATGCATAACTCAGTCATTACTTGCTGTTTTCACAATAATGTAATCGAACTGCAACACAAGACTAGATTTGAACCCAGGTCTGTGTGCAGCAAAATGTACTGCATGCAAGCATCTAGCAGACTGACCTACTGAGTCACTGCTATAACAAATGTAGTTACAAGATATATGTGCACACATACAGGCTGTGACAAACATTTTCTCTATCCATCAGTATGCGTATGGCTTTACATGGATGTATTTCTGCACCAGAGTCTGAGTTGAATATGTATTTTGGGGTCTACTTCACATTGTCGTAAGCTGACAATATCGAGTCTGATAGTGTCGGTATGACAATATCGAAAGTGAAGAACATCGTGCAAGTAAATGGAAATCTCCATAAGGGGAGATTTCCATTTACCTCAATGTAGTGTGGTCTCGGAGTTGGTATATTTAAGTAGGGGGGATGGGGGGTGCAGAGGGGCTTGCCCCCCTGCCTACACCATTTAGTTTTTTTTTAAGTTGTTTTTTTTTTTACGTTATTCAATGTTTTACTTAATTGATCAATAAAATTTGACCTTTATTGATTCGATTAAGTAAACTTTTGATAACGTGATATAGATGGGTATTTTGCCATGAGTGCATTACCAGGTGCTTTTCTACATCTTGCTGATACACAGGCACATTTACCTGCTATGACAGGCCTCACTTGCATCCATCTTTATGTCTTTGCCTGTCTAGTGGTGTATTATTGCACCAGAGTCCAAGGTACACTCCCATTTTTCCCATTAATTTTTAATCTCAGTTTGCACGGTGCAGCATGGTGCACAGCTCTGTTGAAACATGCCTAATGACTGAATCACTATGTTTTGATAAAAACAGCTGTTTTAATTAAGATCTGTGTGACATGGTCGGTTAATCCAGTGTGCTGCAGGTGTGATGGGTTTGGGTTCGAAACATGGCAGAGGTGTTTTTTGGTACATGTGACTTATTATGTTTTAAACACATATATTCAGTAGAGCTCTATTTAGCTGAGCTAAGCGAAGCTGCACGATATTGCATGCCACGCAGCTGCGGTCTAAAAAATATAAAGAAAACAAAAAAGTGGAGATAGGAAATTGGTGGCATGGGGGTAACCATGGGGAAAACATAGTGAAAGGCATGTAGGGATGTGCAGGAAGGGTTTAGGAAAGAACTATAGCTATCCATTTCTTGTAAAGCAACAGCTGTGCACTTTGACAGATTTTGTAGATGAATTTGAACTCTCAAACCCCAGAGAGAGGGGTGCGGATAACATAATTGCATTGTCAAGACAATTGGATCAAATTATTTGTGTCCAGTGGACATGTGTGTGAAAAGGAGAGCTATGTATGGGGTGATATTTTTTTGGGGGGGACAGGTGCCTTTTGTTTCTTTGTTACAAAAACATGCATCTGGAACATTTCTCCCAAGGCCTTCACTGAAAATTGGCTTCATTCCAAGTCAGACTTTCCCAGTAAACAAATGTTAAATAAACAAATAAAGGTGAGAGTGGAATGTTGGGGAAAGGACTTAGGTACATGTGGGGAGGTAAGTTAGGTAGGAGAGGATGTATGTGCAGACAGACAAGACAGCTGACAGAGGTGGTGTGTGACACATGAGGTGGGTGAACACCTTGGATGGGAAGGGTGTTGTGGAATCCAAGTTGCGCATGCCTCCAGATGGCAGCAGCATGACTCACATCCCCACCCATGGGACAGTTGACACAGCTCCTTCACTGCCCCAAGGGTGGCTGTGTGGGAGACTGGGCATCAGCACAAGGCTGCCCCAACAGGTTGGCTAGCATGCCCTCAATCTGGCACAGGCAGCTTCATAGCTTTGCTGAACAATCAATGACTGGCAGTTCTTCATGGGTGACAATGCCACCATCAGCAGCACTTCCAGGGGGAGGCCGGGCCCTGTCCCCCTGAGGTGGTCCCACCTGATGTTGCAGCTGGTGCAGGGGCAGCAAAGGGGACACCACTGGTCTGGGTCCCAGATGTGCTAGAACCCAGTGCCATGGCTGGTTGAGGCAAGGTAGCTGGATCACCCAGAACTGGCCAACCCTAAAGTGCTGTAGTAATGAAGGTACAGCAATAAGTATAGGTTAGTTGCTCACAAATCATTGTTAGCAGTAACAGCATGGCAGAGTATTGGAAATAACCCAATTACATATTAATGCCTATTATGTGAAATACAACAATAAATAACAGAACAGTCAGTATGTTAACAACATCCCAGTAACAGTTACAGCACAATGCCAATAAATAGGTAATTTAACAAGATATATTAATATGCAACCATTATAAAACAAAACAATAATAAAGCACACATCCCAAAATACAGTTATTGTAACAACATATGTTAATAGTAAACCATGCCAATGAATAACAATAATAAATAAATGAAGATTAGGGGTGGGGAGAGAGAGAAAAACAGTCCATTAGTAACATTTCTGGTTAGTTCTTTGACAACAGTACTACTATCTACTCTGTGGGTCTACATCTTGTTTATGCATACAGTGACTACAAGTCTCCTATAGCTGATGTAGCATGTACATACCTCTCAAGCTATTTTGAGACACTATGGGCAAAGCAGTAACAACTGTGGGTACACAACTACACAGAACACTTGCACATCAGGTGAATCTATATAATTTTATTTTATTTATTTTACATTTGTTGACCGGGATAGTCCGACTGGATTCATTTCCATTTTCAGCGGAGGCCTGGGAAGAAAAGCTCCAAGGTAAGCAGATACAATAAAAACAATGAAAACATATTACAAATATGTTATAGACAAAGAATACATAAACAAACATGAACAGACATGTTCAACAGGTTAGGGTTACTCCCTGATGACAGTCAGGGGTAAGTTCAACAGTCATCTGATTAATAGATTTTTCACATTCTTGAGAGTTAGCGAGGCTTGTTGCAGTGGTAAAGCCAGTTTAGTGTCAGATGTTGATTGAGTCTAGTTTTAAATTGGCCTAGGGAGGAAAGCAAAGTAATATAAGCTGGAAGTGAGTTCCAGGATCTGCCTGCAGAGTTTGCAAAGAGGGTATCACCAGCTGCATTGTTAATTTTGATTGTCTGAATTAGTAGTCTGTTCGAGGATCGAAGCAGTCATGGATTGCTATAGGGGTGATAAGATTTCTAAGTGCTGGAGTATTATCTGGATTATAAAGGATTTTATTAGCTATCATCAGTAGGTTATATTGGATTAGACTGGGTTGTTCAAGCCACCCAAGCTGGTTAAGACTGATGCAGTGGTGTGTCCTAAAAGGCAGGCCAATGGCAAACCTGGCAATGTGATTATAAGAGGTTGAGAGTTTATTAAGTACAATCTTGTTTAGATTAGAAAGTTGGGGGTATGCATATAGAAGTGTTGACAGTAGGTGAGAGTGAGCTGTGACAGTTTTGGCTGGAGGGGTGAGGAAGTCTTTAATTCTGTAAAGTGACGCTAGTTTTTTATTGATGATTTTGATTGATTGGTTTACATGTAGGTTGAATTTTAGGTTATTATCAATAATGACACCCAATAGTTTTGTAGAGGGGTCAGGGGAGATTATTGTGCCATCATTTGCATTTATGGTAAAGGTAAAAGCAGCAGACCTTTGTGTTGGTGAGAATAACAGCATTTTAGTTTTTTTGGGATTTAGTATCCATCAACGTTCAGAGTGCCAGTTTTCTATAGTATTAAAGGTGGGTTGGGTAGCAGACCATAAATATGTAAGAGATGTAGCTGAGCAAATTAGGGTGGAGTCATCAGCATATTGGATACAGCTGATATTTGGGATGGCATTATACAAGTTGTTAATAAACATGGAAAACAGTAGGGGCCTTAGTATGGAGCCTTGTGGTATTCCAAGGGTGTTAGGTAGTAGGTTAGGGAGCTTGTTCTGCCAAAGAACAGCCTGCTGTCTCCCATTGAGGTAGGATTTAAACCATTGAAGGGCTTTAGAATCTAGACAGATAGTTTGCAGGGTGTGAATCAGAAGTTGGTGGTCAACCATGCCAAATGCCTTGGAAAGATCCAAGAAGAGGGCTGAGGATATATGATTATTGTTACGGTTATTCTTTATGGTATTAGTAAAAGCTAGTAGGGCTAAAGTAGTGCTGTGGTGTGGATGGAAGCTGTTTTGGGTAACTGCCATGAGGTGATTCTGGATTAGGTGGTGCATGAGTTGTCTGTGTATACATTTTTCCATAAGCTTTACAAGTGGAGAAAGTATAGCTATTGGTCTATAATTGGAGAATTTAGTGGAGGAGCCTCCTTTATATAGTGGGAATTCAGTGGAGGAGCCTACTTTATATAGTGGGATTACGTAGGATGTTTTCCAAATGGTGGGAATTTTAGCCTCTGCTATAGTACGATTAATTAGTATTGATACTGGGTAGGCAATAGCATCAGCTGATTTTTGAAGTTACTCGGTGGGGAGTTGATCAGTAGACAGTGTGGTGGGTTTTAATTTTTTGATCAAGGTATGGATAAGTGATGTGGACACTGGTTGATAGGTTCATAAGGATGGTACTATCAGGGCCAGGGGAGCTAGGAGGTAATTGGCTAGCTAGGGCTTGAATTGTCTCAGTAAAAAAAATGGTCAAAACTATCTGAAACATCCTTGGGGGGGGGGGGGTTATCAATGGTAGCAGTGGGGATAGGGGTAGACGTTTTTCCAGGATGAAGTAGATTATTCAGACCTGCCCAGAACTTCTGAGGATTGTTCTGGTTTGCTGTTTGTAAATTACAATAGTATTGTTTTTTGCCTTGTAAAATGGACTTTTAAGTTTCATTCCTAGCTTGCCAGTATTTAACATGATCTTGGGGGTCTTTAGTAGAGTGCCAAAGAGCCCAAAATTTGTTTCTACTGGTAATTTTTAGTCTAGACTCTTTAGAAAGCCATGGTGCAGTTTCTGCTTTTGTTCTATTTGAATGGGCAGGTGCATGCAAATCAAGGATTTCAAGAAATTTGTTGTTAAAATATGCAACTGCCTCCTCTAAGGGGAGGTGTTTTAGAATAGACCAGTTACAGGAGTTAAGTTCCTGTTGGAATTTGGCAGGGTCAAAGTCTTTTTTGTTTCTGACTTTTCTGAGTAAGGGTTGTTAGGAATTAATGGCTTTTTGCTTAAGTATATAGGTGAGCAGGTGGTCATTTAGGTCATCGGGAAGGGTACCAGCAGTGTACAGTTGTAGGTTACTATTTACGAGTACCCAGTCGAGTATGCTTTCTTTTTGGTTGGGTTCACCTAGCCTGGTAGGGGTAGTTGTGATTTGTGTAAATGCATGCAGGTTAATATGGGTAGATGGGGATTCTGAGGAACAGGTGCCCCATTCTATGTTAAAATCTCTGCATAGTAGGGTTTCTTGGGGGTAATGACATGATAGCCAGTGCAGGGTATCTTCAACTGTGGCTATATTGTTTCCTGGGGGAATATACATGCAGGTGATGTTGATGCATTTTCTTTTGTTAAGTTGCAATCTAGTGGCAAGAATTTCAGAGTTATTAATCTGAGGTGGTTGAGTAACATCTATGGTCACATACAACTCAGATTTGTAGAGTATAGCTACCCCACCCCCCTTCCTGGAAACATGATCCAGCGTGTGTATGTTATATCCAGGTGGTAACACTTCATTATTGGTAGTATTAGGTTTTAACCAGGTTTCAGATAGACAGCGAATCTTAGGGGAGTGGATAGCCAGGAGTGCATGCAGTTCATGTACCTTGTTATTAATGCTTCTAATATTGAGATGACAGGCCAGGAGAGAGTTAGTTGGTCTACTGATTATAGTTTTATAGCTTAGGTTACAAGTAGAAAGGGTGTATATATCAGAAGTGGATGGGCCAGGGTTGGGGTGAATATCACCATCAAGTATTAGGCTAGGTCTGTGTTTAGTGATAAGCTTCAGGAGTTTATTTATAAGTTTGTAGTATTGTCTAGATCTAGGGCTAATGTGCCAGTCATTGGTATGCTGAAAGAGTGAACAAGATGTTGAGTTGGACCCATTATTATTAGCATGGTTGAAGGTGGGATGCTTTACAGCTGGGGTGAAAGTATGGCCTTTTGGGTACTGATAATCAATGAGAAACTGGTTTTCATACAAGGTGAGTAAATAAGTGGCCAGCAGAATGGGTAGCAAAGAGGAGTATAGCATTATGAGAGGAGTATAGTAGTTAGGATCTGGTGTTTGTATGGCACAACAGCAGAAGTTCTGATGGTAAATTTAGAGGTAATAGAGTGGGTGGAGAAAGTATGTTAGGTGAAAGCTGATAGGATGTTATAACGGGGGTGTGGTTGAGTATATATTTAGTGGTACTTGTGGCGGGTGGGAATTGAGGGCAGGGAGAGGCGCAGATCGTGCCCGAGCAGAGCGAGGGCATGCGGAGCGAGGCTAACACTGACTACAAGTTTTTTCTTAAGCTTCCTGGAGCCGTATGGTATGTATTTAGTGTTAACTTAATGGCTGTGTTTTTAAATTGTATTTTTAAACTATATTTTACACTAAGTTATACACTATGTTTTAGATTGTGTTTTATACTCTTGCAGGGTATTTGCTAGCTGTAGGTTATGAGCTTAGAGTATAATTTTTAGAGGTTTAGGTGGGAGCATCAGGTCATTCAGTTGCACACAAAAAACAGTAAAAAAAATCCATACAATGAAGAAACTTACAATGAGTCACACCAGGTCAGCCAAGTGGGGAAGATACAGGGAAATCCTAAGCACCTTGATTTGAAAATGATGCCTGTACTAAGTTGTAGCAGCTTAACCTGCATGAGGAAAGAGGGGGGTGGGGGAAAGAGAAGGCAGTAGGAATGGTTAGAGGAATACCTTGATTGACTCAAGACACCACACCAGAGGTAAGTTGAATGTAAGGGCCTAAAATCTACATTCAGCACTTTAATGTTACTTGCACTCAGCACTTTAATTTTACTTATGTTTAGTAGGAAAGACAGATCAACAGTAAACAATTTTGAGGATTTTACGAGGGTTACTTGTTCAAATGTCAGACAGGTATGTATAACTTTCAACAGGAATCTATGTCTGAGTGTTAGAAAGCCAGAAAGGTACAAGGTATACCTGTAATAATTAGGGTCAGAGAGACAAATGTATGAGTCAGTGTACTTTAGTTACAGGGGAAGGAGGCAAACACTCAAGTAGAAAAGAGCCCTATGCCTGACCAAAATGGTGACTTGCTTAGTTACACAGCACTGTAAGAGAAAGCTTAACAAATGCTGTTTATATGTGTAACCTACTCTGATTAATTGCTGGGAGAAACAGTTTTTGTTGTGGTGGCCAATTGCAATCCTGTAGACACCATTGTGCAGGAGCTGCAGTATGTTGTGTAGGTAAATGTGAAGTTCAACTAGGAAAAGAGAAAAGTAGATATTCTAGGGTAAGCATTAAGGCAGCAACAGGCAGTTATGTTATAATAGTACATTTAGAAAGGTTTTGGGGGGTAAAGTAGCACACTTCAGAATGGATTAGGATCTATAGCTAAGAAACCTTAGCAAGAGAGCAATGCAGTAAATAACAAACACTTGCCAGATTTTAAAGATATACCAGTAAACTAAATCAATCGTTCACAATTGTACAACTGGAAAATTGTCAGTAAAAGCAATTCAGGTAAAGCTAGCACAAGTTATTCAGGTCATAAAAGGACTTCTTCAATGTGTGTGTGCAATTTAAACATTAAAAACATATGCAGCAAGTAGTAGCTCCTATTATACACTTTCTCTAGGTACAGGTTCAGTTTAAACACCAATATTATCACAGAAATTCAGTAAGGTCACTAGCTACTTATAGAGCTTCTGCAACAAAAATAGAACAGTCTGTGCAGAATCAGACTTTAGCATCAGGTCATTCAGTTACGCACAAAAAAACAGTACAAACAAATCCATACGATGAAGAAACTTACACTGAGTCACAACAAGCCAGCCAAGGGTGGAAGAGAGAAGGAAATCCTAAGCACCTAGATTTGAAAATGATGCCTGTACTAAGTTATAGCAGTTTAACCTGTATGAGGAAAGAGGGGGGTGGGGGAAAAGAGAAGGCAGTGGGAGTGGTTAGAGGAATACCTTGATTGACTCCCAAGTCAAAAGATAACTACCAAGGTGTTCTGCAGGCTGATTCGGTGATGCTTTGCAATCTTGGTAATCATTTCCATGGTAATTCTGTGACAGACAGATTAAGCACTATTAATTACATAACATGAAATCATGACACTCGAGAGACATGCATGTGTACAGTACAGACACTAAACAGCTATCATCCCATGACTGGCAGGCATGGGAATAGAACCCAATAGCAGTGACTGCAGGGGACGTGCATAGGATATATTAATTGACTGCAGCAACTTTTACCAGACAGTCCAGGCACAGAGCCATACTGGATTTGCACATTTTATTTCTGACTGAACATTGCTGATGAACACATTCTTGCTAATGATTTTAACAGTCTGTGACATCTAAACATGTAATTATTTACTCATAATATGGGCTACCTCACCCATTTACCTGTAGTTACTGTGGAGAGAGAATTTGCAAGTGTTATGTGACTACTACTGTAATATTTAGTGCTATATAGCACTGCATTTGAACCCTGGTCTGTGTGTGGCAAAATGTACTATATATAGAGCATTTAACAAACTGAACTACTGACTGACCGATATTTGCCTAGAGCTCACCTGGAACCAAAATATGACCTGGTAGTACGGGTCTATATTGTATGAACAAAAGTTCATAATCTCAAAGGCTCTAAATAGTGAAAATACCAGACCTCGAACTCCTTATTGTGGGGGGCTGTGCCCCCCACAGCCCCCTGCTAAATATATATACCAACTCCGAGATCACACTACAGTGAGGAAAGGGCAAATATTCCCACCTTCATTGTAGTGTGATCCCACAAGAAGCTCTTCAAGGTCTGGTATTTTCACTCTTCAGAGCATTCAAGATTATGAACTTTCATTCATATAATTAGACCCAGTAGTACTACTACAGTGTTATACTAGACTACAGTTCCAGTAGAACACACATGCATGAAATACAAGCATAATGCAGATAGTAGGTAAATGAAATGTCAGTATAAACAATGCTGGTATACACAATTTATTGTTTGTGGTTTGAAATAGCTGTGAAGTCAACAAACAATATCAGCTCATGGAGTGGGCTATCTCAACCATATACCTTTATTACCTGCTGTCTGTGGATGACAAAGCATTATGTGAACAATATTGGCATAGAGAAAGCCTTGAACAGTACTATAAGAGTTAACCAATACAATTTGCATCAATTGGATTTGCATTCTACAGCTATAACAGTATTATACTTGATTGCAGCACCTTACCTTACAGCCTGACTGCATACAGCTCTACTGCAATGGTTACAACAAGACAATCCTGATGTACACCATTTTTCTTGGTATTACTAGTATTGTTTCATGTTTTATTGCACAACAGTTGGCATTATTCATTTCTTGCAGTACAGCTGTAATTCCACATTTATTGCACTACAGACTTTATTGTATATACTTTAATGCATTTATTGGCATTCTTTCATGTTTTTATTGTACTACTGTTGGCATTACTCATTTCTTGCAGTACAGCTGTAATTCCACATTTATGGCATTACAAACTTTATTGTGTACAATTTAGTGCATTTAATACTGCACCCTTTCTTGCTTATTTCACTATAGTTAGCATAATACATTTGTACTCACCACACTCATGGTGCAACCAAGCCAAATGCCTGGCATGTGACTCAATTTGGCGAGCCGTCTCTGTTGCAGCTGTTGGGAGAGAAGCACACCATTATGCATGCCAGCTTTTCAGATATTCAGATTACATATTGTTAAAACAGAAGTAAAATTAGTTACATCCTTGTGGGGCATTCCTTGCCCTCGCTTCTTGGACCCAGGTGTCCAAGATTCCCCTCTTTCATCATTTCAGGTCATCATGCTGATGACAACACTGCTCACCTGTGTAGGGGATACCAGTAACACTCGTGAGTTCTTTGGCCAGCCTGTCCCAGGCCTCTGCCTTAGAGTCTGAACCCTGGAAACCTCCCTGCAGCAGCCAGTCATCATGGTTTTTAACTAGGAGTCCAGCCATGACCCTGAACTCCAGAGTGCTCCAGTGCTGCACCCAAAAGCACACACCTTCATCAACACTAGACATGGTAATTATCAGAGAAAGAACTTCAGTACTTTCTGCTGTAGTCCTGCCTATTGGGTTTAATATAGGTTGTTTTCCCACCCTTACACATCATTGGGCAACATTCATAAAAGTGCCGTGTCACTTATCACAGCTCAAACCAGCACAGCTGAGCTAAGAATCATGAAAACTCATAGAACCGCGATCTTAGCGGAGCTTAGTAGCGTGCAAACCAGCCGAGCAGGACACAAACATCGGCAGCCATTACCATGTTTATGCAGTGCTTAATAAGTCTCAGCATAGCTGAGCACAGATTGGCAGAGTGCAGTAAGACCATCAGTCATTTAACAATGCATAACATGTATATCAAAATTAAATACATATTTTCTCTTCCATCTATTCGAACTCTGGGCCTACTGCCTATGAAGCCATAACTCTATCCATTTAGCTATGAGGATATTAAGAAAAGTGTTATACCTTCATATATACCCCTGAGCTACCTATAAGCATTGATTAGATCCGTGCCTCACAAACATGCTTAGACACACTTAAACTCACCTTTAATTAAATAATTAATTACATCCAGTTTCTATGTTTAGATGTTTGGCAGATGTCTGCTATGTTACATGTGAGTGCTGCTTGGCATTGCTGTGCTCCGATCAGCGCAAACATGCTTTATAAAACAAATAAATAAATAAAAATAAAACAAAGGAAAAAAGAAATAAGAATAAAACAAGGGACATTGCAGAGTCTCATACTCATCTGCAGCCCTGGTTAGCACTACACCTCTCCCTAAACTAACTGTGTTCCTCATCTTTTCCTCTGCACCACACCATCATTAATATGCATGGTGCTCTGCAGAGGGGGGACCATGTACACGGACATGGTAACAGTCCATGTAGCCTCTATATGGTGCCTACCTGGATTTTATTAAATCTTGGGGTATGTCTTTCTTTAAAATGTCAGGATGATAACAACTAACTATGCAAAAAGCATCCTGCAAAACTCAGAATGGATAAACACTACTAGTGGACCTCTTATCGTTATGTTGTTATATAGCTCCGGTCAGGATGTCTGGATATTTTGTTAGGGAGATTTTGTTTGGTTAGGAATTATTACCATATTATTGCAGCATTACTTTGGGGGTCAGCATATCATTGTTCTCTTGGATTCTGTCTTGTTCAGTTCAGACCTGGCATTGTAAAACAATTTATGCTCCCAGAATGTGGAAAATAATTGGTTGAGATCACTGGACTTATCACATGATTTTTTTTCTCTGCAGCAGACACAAGGTATACATTTCTTCCCGATTGAAATAGTTTACAAAGCAGAATAGATTGTTGACTTTCATCTTACCTATGTAGCTAGCATGTGGTTCCATACATACTGTGAGATCATGAACATGACCAAGTCAGTCTTCCCTGGGGAAGACAGCAAACTGGCAAGAGGCAAAGGAAAGACAACTCTATAATAACCTGTGATTCAGATTTGATAGATTTTATCATGGGAGGTTTGAGGCAATACACAAAAAGAATCCCCTAAGCTCCATGACAATCGGATTTGGAAGGAAGTGCAGGGGATTAAGGGTTTGAGGTATTAATGAGCGTCTTCCTGTAGCCAAGGGTACTGGGTTTGATTTCATCCACCTTGATTTGAATATTGTGTGACTGTGTTCACAGAATGTCCCTGAGAATGGATACTTGTGTCATCCAATAGGCTTTTCTGGTTAACAAATGTTTAAAAGAAAAATAATCTCTGTCTGTGAGTGTCATTAAAATTTGCTTTGAAAGATCTTTGAACAATAGCAATAGTGACATCATGCAAAACAAAATGAATTAAATCAAGGTCTCAAAAAGAAGCTGATGGCAGTACAAGAGAAGTGTAAACAATCATTTTTGTAAAAGCAAATAATCATGGAAGAATTGCAGGCACTGTTTACATTTGCAGAGCATCCAAGAACTTCTGCTCATTTGTGCAGCCCTGAACTACAAGAATGTGCCTTCAGTAAAACTCCTATAAAGTTCTTTGTGCATCATTTTAAGTGAAAACTGTTGCAATTATTCTGGGAATCTATGTCAATGATAAGAACCGCATCTTTCTTATGGAGATTTGTGAAGTTTTTCAGTACCACTGCATGGCATTATACTCAAAGAAGCCATATCTACTTAGTGAGGAGAAAGTAACACCTTTTATAGGACATCTGAACCTGCCTTCTATCACCCAGTAACAAGCTCACATTTTAGGAAAGCCACTGTTATTAGAAAAGATATACTAGGCTTTGAAAAGTGTGCCCAAGGGTAAAGCATCCAGTCCAGTAACTGCTGTATGTCTTACAGGAGTCTTTCCTTTCACTTCAAGCCATTTTTGGTAAAGGATATGCCCTCTTATTCCCAATAGAAGCTTGATTTATTGTCTTGCCAAAGCTAGTGAAAGGCTACTACATTGGAAAAAAATTACAGGATCATTTATGTTATTAATACCAAGGCTAAGTCTGATGCTTAAATCCTACCTAAATGCATCCAATCTCTCTTAACAAATCCAATGTGTTCATTAATGGCAGGTTTTATTGCAAGGTACTTCAGCAAAGATCCCATTTGTACATTATTTGAATACATGCAAGCTCAGCAAAGCATTCACTCCATCCATTGCACTTTTGTATTTTTAAAAAGGCATTTGATTCTGTTTCATTTATCTGTGGGATGTACTTCAACACCATAGACTACTAGAACATTTTCTTAATGGCATCAAACCATAAAATCATGCACCGCAAAGTTCCTGATGAATACTTGCTTTCCATTTTCAAAGGGTAAAAAATAAAGTTTCCATCTGTCCACAGCCCTCTTTGTGAGGTAGCATGCTGCCATACTGGTCAGAGGTCTTTAATGAATGGATGTATGTTGTACGCTTTGTAGTGAACTGCCTTGCCCTTAATCAGTTTTTGACGTACATTTCATTCACAGTATTTTGAATGACTTATAATAATACTGTGTACTCAAGGCTAACAAGGATAAAACTGAAATTATTGTAGTCAATGAGACTGGTAAACATGTGCTAATAATACAGTTACTCGGTCCCCTCCTCTGGAGCAAGGGCAAGTACAAGCACCTAGAAATTCAGCTGAATACCTCCACATCAAAATCACCCGAGTTAAATGCATACCCTTTGTGGCAGGAACTTTATGTAATGGCCCATTCCTTGATATTGATTGATATGTCACTCATGAGAAGGATATATGTCCTAAAAACGTTTTTCATCCAAAAAGATCCCTTTGGGTTCTGTCATGGTCTTGTTGTACCTTATGATAACTGGCAAATGAAGAGCCACAGTTTGGTGGCACATTTTATCTTGGTACTCAAATGGAGTAAACTGTGTAATCAGGTACTTTTATATGTACAAAATGGGCATGGGGGTATTACCAGGTCAGATGTTAAGGGATATACAGCCAGTTCTTAATTCATAACATTTTTCTAATGTCTTCAGCCAGGGCAGACTCTGATGTGCCCGCATATAAGAGGATCTCCCGCTTTGCAGGCAACTGGTATTAAAATAGACTTTCTGTGTCACTTGAGCTCTTGCTACTACTTTGCCACTACTCATGTAGCATGGAAAGCTTGTAAGTGGCAACCAAGCTCTGCGATCTTTGTACATTTAACATACCTGTTTGGGGCCACCTGAAATTTATAAGTGGAGGATGTAAAAGATGTTGGGAGGTCTACGTTAAAGCATGAATAAACACAGTAGTGGATTTGTTGCAGGATGTTGGGGGACAAGGATTACTGTGTCATTTTTGTTTTCTGAAAGACAAATTTGATATTAAGTCATGATATATGGAGCTATTTTTAGCAGTGCTGTGACACTCCTTCAACTTGTCTCAGAGAAGTTTTAGCAATTAATTCTCCATATCTCATATAGTTAGTGCAGCAGATTATTGGTAGTGAGATGATGAGTATCAGCTTTCTACAGGCTTTGATTCATAAGTATCAATATGAGATTTACTTGGGGGCTATATAACTTGCTAATCTATGAAGAAACATCATATGATTTGGAAGAATCAGCAAATTATCTCTATTAGGATGTTAGCTTAAGCATCTAAGCTTTTAAAGTATCATGTATAGCTTATTTGTGGAGAATACTGGAAAACTTCCAAGACTGCAGAGCTGAACTACACAGGCAAGACAGATATACAAGGAATGTATGTGGGATCTGTAATTACGTTTAGGCACACATTTTGGTATACGCATCTTTACAGGGAATAAGGAATAAAACTATAGCTAGAGCCTTGCACATGTCTAATCTTGCCATCAGAGGTAAAGCTCTTGTTGCAGGTGGAATAGTTTTTGTCCTTACCATTCACAACATGGGTTGATTTACTTTATTTGTCAGCTAGCACAAGCTTATACATAAGCTTTAAGTGCAAGTTACAGAAAAAGTTAAAGACCAGCACTGGTCATTTCTAAATAAGCAGCATAATGTGTTATGTACTGTCACAAAGGATTCAGTCTTACCATCCATAATAGGAAATGCAGTCAATGCCAAAGGTCTGTGAGATTTTTTTTTTATGTTGGGGGGTGGCCAGTATTTGATGATGTGTTTGGCATAAGGGTATGATTTTACACTGCAGCTGTGGTTAGCATAAGTCACAGGTGTGTATGTTCTTCCCCTGGCTTAGAGAGATGAAGGAATAGTGCTTAGTACACCTGCCTATAGCAGGAACATTGTATTTGCGTGTGTATGATGCTAATTTGATTTTATATTCAAAGTCACCTGAGAACTATATTGTTGTATGAATTTAACTGTTTTTGACATATTGTTATAAAAAGCATTGATAACTTTATCTACTTTCTCATTCTTATGCAAAAATATTTTTTTAATATTTATGCTATATATGTTTTACATGTTTGCAATTAAAAAGTCACTTTCATTTGCTTAAAGAAAGCTAAACTTCGAAATGACAGAAATGGCAGTCAACTGCTTAGATGTCACATTGTATCATACGAAAAATAAATATCAGTGGTTTCAAATGTTATTTTACATCAGCAATTGTAGTTTTATAACATCTTCCATATCTAACGTTATGGACTTTAAGAATATCTAGTGAGATCTCATGCCATTGTCCTAAATCTTGATTATTCATGGACTTTGCTGGTCTATTGTGCTGCTGCTGATATACTCCAAACATTGTGATGACAAGCCTCTATGCAGTATATCAGTCATCTGTACGTCAGCATCCTGCATTTGAAATGCCTCTTTGAACACCTCTTTAGTAAGCTTAGCATAATGGTTAGGGTCTTTACTTCACAAATTACAGGGTTTGATTCTGATGTTTGGTTATTGGCTGATATTAAAATGGCCCTTCAGAGCAGTTTTCCTAACATTTGTCTATTAACCTATCTTTCTTGGCATATCTCTATATAATCTATCATTTGTGAAGACATCTCAAACATAGTTTCTGCATTTTGCACAGTCCTGAAATGACATGGTCTTTTTGAGCAGATATCTGTTTTTTTGGGGGAAAAAAAGGGCTTGGGGGCAAATTATTTTAGTCAAGGCCTCTCCTCTCATTTCAGTAAGTGTATAGCAGGTGATCCCATTGAAAATGGAAATCTGGGAAGGAAGGTGTTATATGCCCATCAAGTACTTAAGGGGTTAGATGGAAGAAGGGAAAACTGGGTTAGTTCCTGAGGGAATGTAACCTGTACAACAGCACATACCATGCCTCTTTCTTAATAAACCAGGAGTAGTGCGCAGACATAGCAACAAGGCCGTACTTTACCCATAGCCAGAAGAAAAAACTGGTCACATTGTGAGTGCAAGAAGTTTATCCAGGTCTCATTGACCTTTATACAAATTTATTGTTAAGTTTTATGTTGCTCATTTCCTAAAATTGCATGTTGGGCTGCTGTGCAATTAATTTGTGGGTGCTCATCTGTGAAGATCTAATGCACTCATAGATTCTGGGATGGTAATCATAAAGTAATTCTGTTTATTGATGTAAGCAGCAGAACTGGAATTTCACCAGAAGTTTGCTTGGGTAAAATAGCTATGAGCAAATCACAGTTTTCATTCTGTGTTACTTGAAATTATTTTTGTACATGGGACTGTTTCTTTGTGCTGTTGATTATTAAAGTGTGTTTTAGTAAAGAATAATTTGTAGTATACATGCATATATGAAATAACTGTTTTTTTAATAAGTAAATGTTAATCATACTGAGCAGTATTTCACATGGTGTATGACCATAGTATCTGTAAATATAAGACAAAAATATTAAAAAGAAAAAATCAATTAATAAAGTCCCAATGAGAATTTTTTTGGATTTATAAGGCCTTTATTGTGACTGACAGCCATGCCAGAGCTGTTTTTGTAGCCTTATGAAGCTCTAATGATGGGACTTTGTTAGGAAGCAGGATGTTTTGTTGCTTGGCGACAACTGCCTCTTTTTCACCAGATGTTGGCCTAGAACGCTTATTGGTCAATGGATGTCCAAAAATGTATAAAATTGTCTATGTTTGTCCTACTTTTATTTGTTTAACTCAGAGGGCATATTAATTGCACATGCCGACATGGTAGTTATCTTGGGATTCATATCTAATATCATCAGATGTCAGTTGGAATGACTGCATCTATAGAGTGGATCTGTTGGCTTAGTATTTCGCTGGAGGTCAGAGTAGTACGCATATTGTGCAAATGACTCTGGACATGGTATCCAAAGGCAGAATCCTAAGCCTGGAGATCATAGATTGGGTAACTATGTTGTACTTTGTGACTTGGCTGATTTATGGAGAAGTCATACTCTGTAAAATTGCACATTTAAAAAGGAGTAATGGGAGTTGCAGTCTCACTGAAAAACTGAATAAACATTAAATAATATAATATAATATAACATAATATAATATAATATTTTAGTGATGCAAACAGAGAGTAGAAGGAGCAATTATATCTATTATTGTATTCATAATATATTTTGTGATACAATGTAGAACCAAATAAAGTATTTAATAGAAAATATTGCTATCAATTCACTACCATTTGTAGTTATCCAGCAAAAGCCCATTGCTGGCAACAACTCATGTTATCATTCTGAATCTTTAATTCAGAGCATTTTGTGCTGTACTTAGCTGGACCACTATTATTGTTGCTTTGCATGATGGTATAATTATGCTTTTAATCATTTGTCACTTTGCATTCAGTTACTCCAGTAGTTGCAATAAGAAAGATATATATACATACACACACACATATGAATATATATATATATATATATATATATATATATATATATATATATATATATATACACACACACACACACACACACACACACACACACACACACACACACACACACACACATATATATATATATATATATATATATATATATATATATATATATATATATATATATATATAACCACCTGCAATGAGTTACTGTATAAAAAATATAATTTATGATTAAAAGTAAAATAAATGACAAACATTTGAATTAAAAAAAATCAAGAACTACTAATAAGATGAGGAAGGCAAAGTTAGAGTGGAGTGGAAATGGTTGCTTCACTAAATAAAGAAAGTTGTGGAAAAATAGCGGAGTATCTGTGGAAATGCTGATTGCGGAGTTTTTTTCCCTGTTGGTTCCCAAATTCACATATTTTACCCATGCAGTATTTCCTTCTCCAAATCATCATTATCATCATCATCCACCCACTTTTTTAATTTTTTGCATGGGGTAGAGGTGTCGTGTCAACTGATTCCATCCCTTTCAATTCAAGGCTACTCTCCTACCTTCTTCAACAATCATTGCTGCTTGTCACAGGTGTTCTTTCATGCAATCTATCCATCTCTTTGCTGATTGCCTTCATTTCCACTTGCCTTCTTCCTGTCTATCCCAAATCTTCTTCCCCAGATCGTCTTTTGCTTTTCTGCACATGTACCCAAACCTCATAATCTATTCCATTTGACTTTTTCTGCAATTGGAGCTACTTTGGCTTCTACTCTGATGTCCTCCTTTCTTTATCTATACCATAGTGCACATCCTACCTCTCATCTCAGCACCTTCCTTTCTATCACTACTAGCTTCCTCAGTTGCATCACCTTTATTGCCCAGGTTTCTGTATGATATGGTAGTACTGGTCACACCACTGGTTTGTACACCTTAGTTTTCAGTTTCTTTGGTATTCTTGTATCATTCACTACCCCTGAAAAGCTGTATTACTTGCCTACAATCCCTTTGTTTCTAGCTTTGACCTCCTCATTTAATCTTTCCTTCTCCTCAACTAACATTGCAAGCACTTGAAGTTCTTAACTTGTTCTATTATTTCCATTTTAAATCAATTCTCATCTTCTTCTGATTTCCCCCATTTGCTTACTTTATATCTGTCTTTTCTGTATTTAGTTTTATCCTGTGTACCTTCAGTTTTGTATTCCATCCCTTTATCCTTTGCTGAAATTCTTGCTCATTGTCTGCCTGTAATGCCACATTGTCCTCATAGAGAAACTTTGTTGATCTGTACCCTCTGATCTTTTTGCTAATGTAGTTCATCACCAGTATGAACAGGAGTGGGCTTAGAGATGAACCCTGATACATACCCACTCCCACTGGGAACCTCTTCTCTGAGTTTGAACACTGTTCATACTTGAGTGATTGGGTCCTTGCACATAGTCTGTCCTAATTCGACCAATGTTCCTGGGACTTCAAACCAGTGCGGTACTGCCCAAATTTACTTTCTTGAGACCTTGTCATATGCTTTCTTAAAGTCTAGTAATGCCCATTTACACTTTTTCCTCATCTGTAGCTTTTTCTCAACTATCTGTCTCACTGCAAACATCAGGTCATTTGTGCTGTATCCTGATCTACATCTGAATTTCTTATGTCTCATATTAGTTTCTACTACTCTGCATATTCATTTATCAAGCACCCTCTTCAGAACTTTCAGGCAGAGTGACAGGAGTATGATACCTCTGTTGTGCCTACAGTTGTGGATGTTGCCTTTGCTGTTGTACACTGCCACTGGTATGCTTATTCTGAAGTTATCTGGAATATGCCATTCTCTCCAAAATGTTATGAGTACCCTCAGGAGCTATGTCTCCCCTATCTCATCCAACATCTCAATAACATGTGTTTTGACCTCATCTGAGCCTGTTACTTTCTCTGACTTCATTTTCCTTAGTGCTGTTCTTACTTCTTCTAGAGAGGGCTTTTCCTCTTCTACTTTCTACTCCCAAAAATACAATGAAATAAAATATAAAGTGGAAAAGGGCTGGAGTGTGATTGACAAATGGGAGAGAAACAGGGGATGTAGAATATGGTTCTGGTGAATAAGATGGAAGGATTACCCAAATATACTTAGGATATTACAGGGAAGAAGACAGTGACACCCATGCGCCTGTCATAACTTACACAGCTTAGGTATTGTTGTGTTCACCCTATTCATTATGACAGATACAGGATAGTATGTAGTTTATAAAACTTTTTTTTGTGTTAAACATTAGAATTACTAGTGGAACTATGGCAAAGCCAGGAGATGGAACATAAGTTACAGGTGGACGGGAAAAGAGAAAATGTCAGTAGGAATCAAATAGGCAAAACCAGGCTTGTGTTGCAACATATTCAATGGAGTAGGCAACTAGGCCAGAGAAATTTTATGCCACCTCCTTGAGCCACAATCTGAAGGGAGACTGACAGCTAGCCCATAGGATTAAGGCAATGAGCTGTTAGTGAGCTATATCCTGTAATCATGGGTTTGATTGCCTCAGTGTTCAGGACATTGCAATGTAACACAATACTTGCCATAAATTCTTGTTTAGAATACATCATCATTGATTGTGGTGGTGCAATGGTAGCATTGTTGCCTCACAGCAAGAGGTTCTCCCGTTCGATTCTCAGCTGGAGTGCAGGGAGTGCCTTCTATGTGGAGTCTGCATGTCATCCCGCAGTTAGGTGTGCATTCAAAAGACATGCGTAAATGGGCGTGCCTTCACTGAAGGTTGAACGTTGAGCTGGCACCTCGGCGTTCATGAAAATCTACTGCCAATCATTAGCGGACCCGAGTTCCGCTGAGGCGACCCCTAACTGGGAAAAGCTGTAAGACAACAACAACAACCATTGATCTGTTCAATTTCTAAAGTCATAACAATAAATTGATGGATGGTGAGGTTCTACTGTCACTTGAACATGACCATATCAATGGAATAACACAGACGATTTCATTTCCAAGACTGATAGGATCTGAAAATTGGTAAAGCAGAACTACTGTCTTGGAAATGAAATCGTCTGTGTTATTAAACAGATTTAGTAAATGAAAACCTCCTTGCACAAATAGTTAACCAGCCCTCTCTGGGTTAAATTCTTCTTTATCTTCTCCTCTCTGACATTGCACTTACTTGCACTAGTACTATGGTGTTCTAATTGCTCATCAAATCTGATCACACATTGGTAATCTTCACCTTTGGGGCACTTACACCCATCACAAAAAACACCTCAGAGTACCTCAGAGTTCAATGACTTTGCCAAGATAAACTTATTAAAACTATATGATGAGCTCTCAAAATTCAGCTAAAAGATTTGTTTTCCACATGTAGCTTCAGCTATCAGATATGCGAATGAATTTTACTTGCACCTAACCAATGGAATAAAACAAGTGGTTCCAATCATAACAAAATGTATTAGAGAACATAAAAATAAACAATCTTGGTGGAATATTATATTAATAAGCTTTAATAAAAGTTAAAAAGCTAATCAAGGCATACGATAAATCAGACTGCCAACATTTGGTTATTAAGTCCTATGTGCTGTAGAATGTCAGACCTTTAGCAGCCTACTCACATCTCACATTCAAGAGCAATTTCTGAAAAATATTTTGTAGACAATAAAAGCTATTAAAACTGTACAAATAACAATGTTATCAGTGAGAAATAAATTTTGTAGTGATAGTAGTCAGGACATTTTATTAAAATGATTAATAAAAATGTGAAAGTTTCTACAAGAAAAATCAAATGGAACATAAAATGAAATTAATACCCTAAGCCAAAGAATGTCATAAATTTCTAGTAACTATATCAGTTGATTAAGACCCAATACTCAGCATTGCTCTGAATTGATCTGTAATGGCATTTTTCACTTTTACCCTATTGATATTGCTGGCTTACTTGCAGATAAATTAAGTGCTAATTTCACTTCAAAACAGTCCACAAATTCTATATTCACTTCCTTTCCTCAAACAATTACATAACCTGTCCTGTATGAACTATGTAAATTTAAAAATACAATCTGTGTTGATCCCAACAATATATCTAAAAGTAGATGAAAATAACAAAACTGTATCATCTAAGTTCAGCCACAGAGTATGTTCTTGAGGCATGAAAAATGGTTCTCATTATGTGTTTTCATAAAAGGGGGCTTCCCGACTCAGATCCCAAGAGCTATAGACTCATCAGCCTAATAAACCTATGCTGCAAAGCCATGGAACATATTTTATCTGATTTTGTAAACTACAATACGAAAAATCTCCATTCTTGATCAACAAAACTGTGGTTTAGTTAAGAGGAGATCATGTCTAGTTAATTTAGTAAACTGCTTTGTAGCTGTAGATATTGGTCATGCAGTTCATCTAGCATACCTAGAGCTGTTCAGGGACGTTTCGTCTATTCTCATGATAGAATGATAAACTAGCTTAAAGGTCTAAATGCTTTCACCTGTGCTCCAAGATGGATAGCAAACTGACTGAAAAATAGAATCTGTGTATTTAAACTGGCAGGTGTCACTCAGAAAGCATAAACTTCTTCTTCTTTTTCTTTCGGCTGTCCCCATTAGGGGGTCACCACAGCAGATAATCTGTTTCCATTTCTTCTTGTCCTCTGCATCTTGGCCTGTCACACCAACCACCTGAATGTCCACTCTCACCACATCCATAAACCTTATCTTAGGCCTTCCTCATTTCATCTTCCCTGACAGCTCCATCTTTAGCATCCTTTTCCCAATATACCCAGCATCCCTTCTCGGCACATACATGCCCAAACCAATGCAATCTCACCTCTCTGGCTTTGTCTCCAAACCATCCAACCTGGGCTGACCCTCTAATATACTGATTCCTAATCCTGTTCATCCTCATAACATCCAGTGCAAATCTTAACATCTTTAACTCTGCCATGTCCAGCTCTGACTTCTGCCTTTTTGCCAGTGCCACTGTCTCACAACCCTCTTGTAGACCTTCCCTTTCACTCTTACTGGTACCCGTCTGTCACAAATCACTCCTGGCACTCTTCTCCACCCACTCCATCCTGCCTGTACTCTCTTCTTCACCTCTCTTCCACACTCACAGTTACTCTGAACTATTGACCCCAAGTATTTAAACCCGTCCACCTTCGCCACCTCTGCTCCTTGCATCCTCACCATTCCTCTATCCTCCCTCTCATTCACACACATATATTCTGTCTTAGTCCTGCTGACCTTCATTCCTCTTCTCTCTAGAGCATATCTCCATCTCTCCAGGGTCTCCTCCACCTGTTCCCTACTCTCACTACAGATCACAATGTCATCTGCAAACATCAGAGTCCATGGGGACTCCTGTCTGATCTCGTCTGTCAACCTGTCCATCACCATTGCAAATAAGAAAGGGCTGAGAGCTGATCCTTGATATAACCCCCACCTTCACCTTAAATGCATCTATCACTCCCACTGCAGACCTCACTGATGTCACACTACCCTCATACATATCCTGTACTACTCTTACATACTTCTCTGACACTCCTGACTTCCTCATACAATACCACAACTCCTCTCTAGGCACCCTGTCATATGCTTTCTCCAAGTCTACAAAAACACAATGTAACTCCTTCTGACATTCTCTGTACTTCTCCATCAATACTCTCAGAGCAAATATCGCATCTGTAGTGCTCTTTCCCAGCATGAAACCATACTGCTGTTCACTAATCATCACATCCCTTCTTAACCTAGCTTCCACTACTCTTTCCCATAACTTCATGCTGTGACTGATCAATTTAATCCCCCTGTAGTTACTACAGCTCTGCACATCACCCTTATTCTTAAAAATCGGTACCAAAACACTTTTTCTCCATTCCTCAGGCATCCTCTCACTTTCCAAGACTTCATTAAACAATCTGGTTAAAAACTCCACTGCCATTTCACCTAAACACCTCCATGCTTCCACAGGTATGTCATCTGGGCCAACAGCCTTTCCATTCTTCATCCTCTTCATAGCTATCCTCACTTCCTCCTTGCTAATCCATTGCACTTCATAATTCACTATCCCTACATCATCCAACCTTCTCTCGCTCTCATTCCCTTCATTCATCAACCCCTCAAAGTACTCTTTCCATCTCCTCAACACACTCTCCTGGCTTGTGAGTATGTTTCCCTCATTATCCTTTATCACCTTTACCTGCTGCACATCTTTCCTAGCTCAGTCCCTCTGTCTAGTCAATCGGTACAGGTCCTTTTCTCCCTCCTTAGTGTCCAACCTTTCATACAACTCTTCATATGCCTTATCCTTAGCCTTCGCCACCTCTCTCTTTGCCATGCACCTCATCTCCTTATACTCCTGTCTACTTTCTTCATCTCTCTGACAATCCCACTTCTTGTTTGCCAATCTCTTTGCCTGTATACTCTTCTGTACTTCCTCATTCCACCACCATGTCTCCTTGTCGTCCTTCCTCTGTCCCGATATGATACCAAGCACCTTTCTAGCAGTCTCCCTTACTAGATCTGCTGTAGTTACCCAGCTATTTGGTAACTCTTCACTGCCACCCAGTGCCTGTCTTAACTCATCCCTGAACTCCACCTCACAATTACCCTTTTTCAATTTCCACCATTTGATCCTTGGTGCTGCCCTCACACTCCTCCTCCTCTTCTTGATCACCAACGTCATCCTACAAACCACCATCCTATGCTGCCTAACTACACTTTCTCTGGCCACCACTTTACAGTCTCCAATCTCCTTCAAACTGGCCCTCCTACATAAGATAGAATCCACCTGTGTGCATCTTCCTCCACTCTTGTATGTCACCCTATGCTCCTCCCTCTTGTTAAAATACGTATTCACCACAGCCATATCCATCCTTTTCACAAAATCCACTACCATCTGACCTTCTGCATTCCTTTGTTTAACACCATGCGTACCCATCACTTCTTCATCCCCACTGTTCCCTTCACCAACATGCCCATTTAAATCTGCTCCAATCACCACTCTCTCACCCTTGGGTACAGTCATCACCACTTCATCCAATTTACTCCAAAATTTTTCTTTCTCATCCATTGCACACCCAACTTGTGGACCATATGCACTAACAACATTAATCATTACACCATCAATTTCCAGCTTCATAAACATCACTCTATCCCACACCCTTTTCACCTCCAAAACACTCTTTGCATACTGTTCCTTCAGAATAACTCCTACGCCATTTCTCCTCCCATCCACACCATGATAAAACAATTTGAACCCACCTCCAATACACCTAGCCTTACTCCCCTTCCATCTGGTCTCTTGCACACACAATATACCAACCTTCCTTCTGTCCATCATATCAGCTAGCTCTCTCCCTATACCAGTCATACTGCCAATATTCAAAGTTCTGACCCTCACTACCACAGTCCTAGTCTTTCTCCTCTCTTCCTGCCTTCGGCCATGCCTTCTGCCTCTTCTCCTCCTTCGGCCAACAGTAGCCCAATTTCCGCCAGCACCCTGTTGGCTAACAGTACTGGTGGTGGTCGTTGTTAACCCAGGCCTCGACCGATCCTGTATGGAAATATTAACTGGTGACTGCATGAAAAGATTTGGCGAAGTTATACGCTGGATGCCCTTCCTGACGCAACCCTCCCCATTTATCTGGGTTTGGGACTGGCACAAATAAATGCACTGGCTTGTGCATCTCCAGTGGCTGGGAGTGTCTGTGTGTGTGTCTGTGTGTGTGTGTGTGTTTTTTTTCCCTGAACATACATTTCTTGTTGAAAAATCAAATATAAATAAATAAATAAATAAATAAATACCATTTAAGAGTATGAATATCAACTTCACCTCAGCATCCAGTGATGATACCAGTCCAAAAAAATCTAACATGGTTACCAAAAATATGCATGTCATGATATTATCAACTAAAGTAGAATCCAAGTATAATACCACAGAGTATGAAATGTATTCCTCAAAACCCACTAATAGTGAAACTGATTGCTCAAAACCATCTCCATTCACCAACATTTGGTGTAAATAGCCACCTAGCCAAATTAACATTTTTTTGTCCCAAATGACAAAATAACCTGTATTGTTCATTCAGATCAGTCAGCTAAAAATGGATCCATTTTTCATTTGTACTGTGCGATTTTACTATAAAAATAGGAGCTCTTACTAAGCTCAGGAAGGTACAGGTTTATTTATTTTTTTGGTCTCCCACAATTGTGTTCTTAAATAAAGAGATTTCTTGTTTGACTGATATCTGAAATTTGTGTCTTTCTTTAACATATCTAAAACTTGTTCTTCTAAGCTATTATGATTAGATAAGTGGTTCACTCTCATGTCTCTTTTCACTATATTTCTATATAAATGTAGTGGATGCATACTGTGTCTATGCATATATGTGTTTATTGTACAATCTATTTTATATTACAAAGTGTACAGCCTACCTATTGAAATATATGTAATGCGAATACCTCAGATGCACATGGTGGTTACAGAATAAGATACATCAGATTTCAAAAATGTGGTCGTACCATTTAACATCTCAAATAAATATATAAATAAATAAATAGTTCCTCTTCTCCCCCATGATAATTAAAAATGTATATTACAAATGTAGAAATAAATTCACAAGATGGAAAGAAAACATTTTAACTTTCTCATTGCACTAGCACTAAATTAGCATAATTGTCTGTGTCTGTGTACTGAGTTTCCTCTAGCATTATTTGTCTTATAGAAATAAATCTCATCAAACAATAAACATTATTTTCGAAAATTAATTCTAATAAAACAAATTAAAATACATTTTGAGATTATTATATAGTTTATATGTAAATTAAATATTTTTATGCTGTTAATTCCTTCATCCTGGGTGGGAGGTTGGCGTAATGGTTAAGGTGCTTACCTTAGAAACACAAGGTGCGGGATTTGATTCTCACATGGGGTAAATGGCTAGGCTTAAAATGGTCCCCGAGGACAGTTAGCCTAGTACTAATCTATGAATCATTTGGAATGACAGTAAACACAGAGCAGATGTCCAGCATAGCTAATAAAATTCTACATTGGTGTTAGTAACAGGCAATGAATACATATCATTTAAAAATTATCAATCATAACATGTTTAACATGTTAAAAAAATATAAAAATGGCACCACCACTCTGACAGACTGATACAGCAAGTAAAGTAGACAAATTTCATGAAAACGTTACCCAGAGACTCATATCCCTTCTCTACCAATTTACATATCTCTTAACACTTCCTAAAATCACAATGAAGCATTTCTAAGACCAAAAGTGCTATTTCCATGGGATCAAGTAACTTAACATAATGCCTTATAAATAGCACCAAGTATGCACTTATTGCACCCCTTCCTTAATCTGTTCAATATTTATTTAACATTTGTTTACCGGGAAAGTCCAACTTGGAACAAAGCCAATTTTCAGCAGAGGCCTGAGTAGAATTGCTACAGCTGCATGTCTTTGTAATATGGGAAGATACTGGAGCACCCAGAAGAAACCCTCATGAATGCAGGGAGGACATGCAGACTCTGAACAGAAGGCACTCCAGCCGAGAATCAAACTGAAGAACCTCTTGCTGTGAGGTGACAATGCTACCACTGCACCACTGCGCTGTTCAAAACATGCAATAACAATATAAACCAATGTACAGGGAATGTTGCAGAAGTATGCAAATTGCAATGGTATGCCCCTACGTAAGTGTAGTCTTGCCACCAATACCAAGAACTGTAGAACCCCCCCCTTTAGCCTGACTCTTCTGACTTGCAGAGTTATGGAACACATCATAACTGACTTCATTAACTACAATATCAAAAATCTTATTAAGATAGGCCCACACCTCTATGACTTTGTCAAAAATACACCATGTTTACTTAGTCAATTTTTTTGAGAAAGTCACAGAAACTGTACACAGTGGTTATCCTGTCCACATAGCTTATCTGGATCTGACCAAATCATTTGACACTGTTGTTCATGATGGCATTGTTTTTAAATTTTATGATGTAATTGTTATTAAACTAAGTGCCTTAAATGTGATGTTTATGGGGTTTGGTAAATAACAATCTGGCTAAAAGACAGGTCTCACATTGACAAAGTGCAAGTACCACCTCAGAAAGTTTGAAAATAACCAGTGGTATTCACCTAGGTGGCATATATGTCTTCAATCTCCATACTGGAAACCAACAACTTTGATTAACTAGAATGAGGGATGTTTGCAAACTGGGTGTTATGGTCAAATGCCCCACTGATACTATTTCATTCTGGCAAGATGTTACCCATACATAAACATAATTAAGGGGCAAATTACTCCAATAGTGCAAATTATTTCAAAACAAGATATGTTTCAAAACAGGTAAAAAGATAAATTTCCATGCTTATGGAAAGAGGTTGTCCACAAGACCTTATTAACAAGATTTATAATAGCATTTTGGGGGATAGGGGAAAATACACCCCCAATTAGGCAGAAATGATCAAAAAATTATAAATGATCATGAAAATATATATAATAACAGATTTGAAAATTTGTTAATAGTGATGCAATCACAACTAAGGACATTATAAAGAAAAAGTGGTGCATTTTTGAAACTAATGAAGAGATTTACAGAACCATAAGAGACCAACAACTCTTTATTTATACATTAGACAAGAACGTTAAGGCTGTTTTGGAGAAGAATAGGAAAGATGAAAACTGTGGACAAGAAAAACAAGGTACATTTAAATGTGGATCATGTAACCAGTGCCACTATATTATAAAAATAGTTGCACTGAATTCAGGAATTCTTGTTTATCTAAAATACCACTCATGAGGGGTAAATGTGCAATTGCTGGTGTAGTGTATTTGGTTATGTGTGTAACCTTCCCCTCTTTTTTAAATTCATAAAGGAGCAAGAATTTTATGCAGGGGAATATATGAGCACTTGCATAATATTTCAAGGAAAGTTTTCAATAGTTCTCTATACAAACATAATTTGGCTTGTACATATTTTTTCAAAAATTCAGTTTTACTATATTGGCAGTTATAAATCTTCATGTTAGAGACAGCCAGTGGGTAATATGTTTTGAGTATAAGGAACTGATATGGCAACAAAGACTAAATGCCATGACACCATCAGGTTTAAATGAATATATGTCGATTAATTCAGACCTTATAAGAGAAGCTAAATTGCAACAATATATTTAAAGTAGATGAGAACAGCCTTGCATTTATATATTTACTACACATTTTTAAACTAACATATATAATGTTTTTAACATTTTCAGTTTTGAGTTTTGAATAATAAATATGTTACTTAAATATTGCACCACAGTAGTTTAAATGATTTAAAAATGGTTCTGCATGACTGTATTACTTATTGGATTTGCGTTTTACTGCATTTATGGCAAAGTTGCTTTAAATTATTTTCCTGTTTTTTATCATGTGGTATTTTTAGATAAATCCCAGGATTTAATAAAATCCATATAGGCTCTGTGCAGAGTCTACATGGAATGTATCCATCTACATGGCCATGGTTCCTCACCGGTAGCATGCCATACATATTAATTATGGCTTGCTGCCAAGACAGATGATAGTAACACAGATATAGAATCCATGCAAGTAGCAGTAAAGAGGCTGTCCTGTACTTGTGGAATGTCCAGAATATGTCTGAACAGGTGGTAAGCACAGGAAAGTATTTTATTTTATTTGTTGTTATCTTTATGTGTTGTTTGCAAGGTGCAGGGTGGTGCTTAGCAATGCTGAGCTGTGCTTATACATCTACAACTGACATCTGCTATATATTTAAAAACAGAAACCGGATGTAATCAATTATAATTTTTTTTAGGTCTGTCCCTGTTTGCATGGTGTGACATGATGCTTAGTGATGTCAAGCTGTGCTTATACATATACAGTTGACATCTGCTATATATCTAAAAATAGAAACCGGATGTAATCAATTATAATGTTCTTTTTTTTTTTTTTTTTGGTTTGTCCCTGTTTGTGCGGAATTACAGGGTGCTTAACAATGCCATCACACATCTAAAAATAGAAACCAGGAGCATTTAATTCTTATAGTTATGTTGTGCTTAGCAACATGCAAACCCAAGCAGCTTTGCTGCTCAATGCTAAGAGGAATCTTATAAGTATATATGAAGGGATACTGCTTCCCTGTACTATCAAAGTAGCTAGATAGGTTGAATCATGATCTACAGTGTAGTAGAGCCCCCGTTTGAGTCCTGACCAGTCATATGTTTTACATTTATTGCTGTGAAAGTGTGTCAGGTGACTGAAGCATCACTTTAATTTAAAATTAAAAAATTGTTGCATTTAGAAAAGCTGCGTTATACTAAGCAACACTTAAAGTCAACAGTCTACAATGTTTGTGCATTGCTAACCTATGCTTAAATATGGGTTGTGCGAGTTTGTACAATGCTCAACTTCACTGAAATGGTTTGTGCGAATTTGCCTGAAGCTAAGCGATGTGTTTTTTTGAAAGTTACAATATGATGTGTAAGAGTGGGAATGCAGCCCATATAGATGCCAATAAGTGGGAATTTCACACCATTCTTTGGAGTATTCACTTGGCTGTCGATATGCCTGGTGGTGTTAGAGAGGGAGATTGCTTTCAGGACCAAGGGTGGGGTGTGCAGGATTCCAGAGTGTTTGTTGGACTTATTGTGTAAAGCTATGAACCCCAGCTGGTGTAGGCCAATTACCAGGGCTCAGAATAGAAATCTGTGGCCTGGGATTGGTTGGCTAGGGAACTTACCAGTGCTACTGTTATCCCCCACACTGGTGAGCAGTGTTGTCACCAGTAAGATGACCTGAAGTGGAGGAAGTGGGGAACCTTGGATACCTGGGTCCAAGAAGCTCGGGCTGGGCAGATCCCACAGATATACAAGTATCTTTGACAGTACTTTAGAAATATACAAGGTGAATCTGTGCAAAACTGGTATGCATAATGGTTTGCTTCTCTTTCAACAGCTGCAAATGAGAGGATTTGCAATGTCCAGTCCCCTGCAGGGCACCTGGCCAGGATGAGGAGAGAGTGTGGTAAGTAGGGAAACATCAAAGTAATAACAGAATCCATAATGTAATCTTATAATAAATTTGTTACAGAGTTTGCAGTTTTAGCAGACAGGTATGACATACCTGGGACATGTAATATGTTTAGCAATGTGTTACTGCCTACCTGAATTGGTAGAACAAGTTAAATCAGGTAAACATGCAGTACTCTGTAGTATAGCTTCCAAACATCAGTTAATGTTGATGTCTATCAATATTAAGAGTCACTGTTCTGGTCTGCCCATTGTCTGAAATATGCTGTAGGTTGCACTCAATTAATGGACAGGGTATATGGCTTATCTATTAGACGTATTTCACAGCTATCCATCATCTACATGCCAGGCATGAAGCAACATTAATCAATAAAATCTAAAGGGTGATGGTGCTATGATATGTAATGTTTTCAAATAAAAAGTGTTCACTATTCCTGTATTCACTGCATGTGAGTTCTAATCTGACACCATCAACTGTGAAATGTAACTACATTACCCAAAGTAAGGTTCAAGAGTGTGTTCTGCTCATTTTGTCTGACATAATGCTGTATATTCCACCCAGGCAATGAATATGGTATATAGGTAAGGTTACCGACGTCCTGGACTGCTATCGATGTGTCTGAATGGCAGATATTAGGGAACATTTTCAATACAGGTTAACTCAGGGGTGTGCTTTGACAAGTAATGTTTTCAAATAGGTGTTCTTTATCCCTCCAATCACTGCATGTATGTTCTAATCTGACACCAGTCAACTGTTAAATGTTAATGAATAAAGAATGTAGCCACAAATGTCTGAAATGTATGTAGTGCAATAAACAAAGTAAGGTTTAAGCATGTGTTCTGCTCATTCTGTCTAAAATAATGCTGTATATTCCACCTGGTCAATGAACATGGTATATGGGTAAGGTAACTGAAGTCCTGGACTGCTATCTATGTATCTAAATGCCAGATTTAAAGGAACATTATCAATAAAGTTTAAAACAGGAGTGTGCTCTGATAACTACTGTATTCAGCTAAAGTTCTCATTACTCATGTGTTCACTGCATTTGGTTTCCAATGTGATACCACATACAGCTATGCCTGTTTGTAAATGTAGGGTTTAACACAGATTTTTTTATAAAATTCACAAAGGAGAATAATGTTTTGAGAATCCATGATACTGAAATAAAGTGCACCTAATTCCTGCAGTCACTGCTTGTGAATTCTAATCGCATGACAGCCATCTGTAAAATAACCAGCTGTCTAGTGTACTTAGTGTACATGAACACACCTCTCAACTGTCATACTTTTGAAGAATGTAATGACTAGCACACCATTTGACTGGCCATTGAGTAGCAGATATATGACATTAGTTAGAATGCAATTTATTGGCAAATCTGTTTACAGAACACCTTGGTAGTAATGTATGAGCACACTATGTAAAACAGTTCCCTGTAGTTGTGCCTGTTTACCAGCATTTGTTAGTCCTTGGGCCATATTGTTCCATGCTAACAGGTCGAGAGGTATGTATGTGCAGCGTCATCTATAAAAGAGTTGCAGTCACTGTACTCACAACTGAAATAGATCATCTGTAGAAGTATGTATTAGTAGTCTGTGTAGTAATATTACCTGCAAATTTACTAATGCTATGTTTTCTCTCTCTCCCCACCCTTTATATTTTTAATTTATTAATGTTATTATTATGATTTGATATTAATATATTATTTGTAACTGTTATGTCTGAAGAAGTTCCATTAAGGGAATGAAAGTGCTTACCAGTTGGATTTTTATGTAATAAAGTCATTTTGTGTTTTAGCCATTCATTTCTTATTATTTAACTGTTATGTTCGCCTTATGTATTATTTCATACTGTTTTGTAATTAACATACTATCCTTATTGTTATTTATTGCTCTATATCTCATAATATTCCTTTATATGTTCTTTGATTAATCAATATTATCTTTCATTATGTTAATACTAAAATTTGTTTGGTTATTTCTTTGTTAACCTATGTTTGTAATGAATTTACTACAATGCAGCAAGGTAGGCCGGTTCCTGGAGATCCACCTACCTTGGTTCCCCTGGCCATGGTACCGGTTCCCAGCAGATATGGGCCACAGCCTGGTGGTGCCTCCTCTGCTGCCCCTGCATTACCTGCGTTGTCTGGTAGTTCTGTCCCACAAGCTGAGGCTGCCCCCCCCCCTCTGGGAGGGGAGGTCAAGGGGTGATTTTATCACCCATGAGGTACTGCCAGGTTTGGTGCATGGGTCGCTGTGCCAAACTGTCGGTGCATGCCTACACCTGATGGAGATCATGCTGGCCATCCTTGTCTGGCAGCTTCACCCCGGATGCCAGCTTCCACCACTGCCACAACAGGAGCAGTGAATGAGCAGTGCTGACAGTCCAATGGGTGAGGACTTGAATTACACTGCTGCTGTGTGTGATGCTCATTGGACTAGGATTCTACAACACCCTCCCCATCCAAGGTGTTCACCCCTTTTTGGGTCACACACCAACCCTGTCTGCTGTCTTGTCTGTCTTTTATGTCTGCAAAAGCTTTCTTACCCACCCAACTTACTTCACCCACTTGTACCTATGTTCCTTCCCTAACATTCCAATCTCACCTAAAAAAAGGGCACTTGTCCCCCCAAAAAATTTCACCCATACATAGCTCTCCATCTAACACACATGTCCACTGAACACATGTAATTTGGTCCAATTGGCTTGACAATGTACTTATGTTGTCATCACCCTTCTCTGGTGGTGACATTCCAAATTCAGCTAAAACATCTATGAAAGTTCACAATTGTTGCTGTTGAAGAAATGGAATGCTATGTTTCTGTCTTATACCTGTCATGCAGATCCCTACCTCCTTTCACTATGTTTTTCCCCCTGCTTGCACCCCATTTCACCACTGTCCTATCTCACCATTTTTCTTTTCTTTAAAGATTTTTTTTGTGTAAAGCTAGCACTACATTGATATATGCTTTGAAAAAATATTAATTCCATTAAAAAAGTACACCTGCACTCTATTTTGGGCCCATAACCATCGTACCTGCTAAACAGTGGATCAACCTGCCAAGCCACACAGCTGGTAATTAACACGTGTTTTAATCAAAACATAGTAATGCTCAAATTTCCATCATAAAGTATGTTGAAGTGATGCTATGCATCATGCAGCACTGCTCAGATAAGTTAAAAGTTAAGAGAGAGAAAAATAGTACTGTAATTGGCACTCGGGTAGAGAAATACATCACTATTAAGCCACACACATAAGCTTAGATGTAAGTGTGATATGTTATAGCAGGTAACCCTGCAATTATATGTACATGTAAGAATATACTTGCTAAAACATTAATGGAAAAAAGGATTTTAACTGGGACTCTGTATACAAATACAGCACTCACATAATAATAAATGTAAGTATGGTATTTAACAGCATATAACTGTGGAATAATTACTACAACATGTACAAATACACCTTTTGCAACATTGATTCTGTAGCTCAGTCTATAAAATGCACTGCAAAATTATTTTTTGGTATATATGGTCCTGGGTTTAATTACATCTGCATCTAACACTGAAAGTACATGTATGTGGATATCAACATTATAAATAGTGATATATATATATATATATATATATATATATATATATATATATATATATATATCTGTCTCATCACCTATTTATCCACTCAAAGCAGTACAGTTGGAATGTCTGCATCTAAATAATAGAGGTCAAAGGCCTACATATAGGACCATTCATAACTAGTCCTAGTACAACACTAGGAAGTGTAGTGAATGTCACGTTATGCATTACCCTGAATTCCCAGAGGATTGTGAAGTGTGTACTGAATTGTGGCCCAGTAATATGATACTGTAGATCACAATGATTTGCTGGTGATATCACAGGCAACCACAGCTGCCCAAGTAACATACATATATGGGGGTTGAGGTAGATGCAATGGTTGCCAGCACACACTTAACAGAAGAATACCATGACATAACGTGACTTTGTAGTTGGCCAACTGTGTGACATCATGGTACATTTATGCCCTACCTTTTCTAGGACACACCAAGCATTTTGTCTTGTATTCTCTTATTGATACCATTGGCTAACATGCTTACCTGAAACACATACCTTAATTCCCAGTGGGATGGGTACCCTCAATCTGGCTCTGCCTATACAACAAGGTTGCCACAGGTCCCACACTTACTCTTAAACTTTGTTGCCCTTCAAAGTGCTCCCCCTCTCTGTCTATGCCTATTTCCTGCAGCACCACTTTCAGTTTCAACCTGTAGCACACACATTTGTATGTAAAAAGTAGCTGCTACAGACATTATCTCTGTCATGATGTAGTATCTGTACTCCAGTACTTTCAAACCCAACATATGAGAAAGGGGTTGTAATTTACATTGAAGCTTTAAATCTTGTTCATTGGTTGCATGAGATTGGCTAATTATACTGCAAATTAGCTGTGTTGGCTGCAGTTAGCATTTCAGAAGCAAAGACTGATTCAAAGGCAAATGCTTGCTAATGAGAACCATGTTAAAAAGTCAAACAGCTAGCTAGGGCAATCATTGTGTATGACAGCTACTTCACAGTGTGAACTCATTGGCACAACCCCCAGGATTCAACAAGCTCTGCACGGTCTGCAGGAATAGTGCAAGAGCTGCTGCACGCAATATGGCTGACGAGCAATCCAGGAATGTACTCCCGGGATGTGCACGAGCACTCCAACATTATTCCTGCATGGACACAGCTCCTGTATGCTAATTACCCCATTTGCAGGTGAAAACCATGCAAATGAGGTGAATTAGCAACCCAGGAAGCAGGCAGGTGTCTGTGCAGGAATAGTGTAACCTGCAAAAATGTATTTGGCTACCAACTGAATACATTTCGGCAAATTATAAAATGGAGGCATGACAGCTCCAAAGAAAGCATGTATTCAGTGCAGTAGGCATGTCAGTGACTGAATAGATGGCCATTGGCTTGGTAAATAGTTGCAAAATTATAAAAAATAATGTTTATTTTTTGGGGGCCGATTTCGGCCGTTTAAGCATAGGACAGCAGTGCACAAATGGGATTGGTCTGAAAATAAAAAAAAAAAAAGCTGGAAATATGCTTTAAAACCAAAATCAGCATTCTACCATAATAGCCAATGGCATGCATAAGACAACAATACCACTGAATAGTGGTTGCTAAGGTGGAAGGCTGAGTGTCAGTCATGTAACCATGCATTAGCAGTCAGTTTCATGCAGCAACACCATGGTGCAAGCATAAACGATAGATGACCTCAAAAGGGGGAGTGTCATGCATGCTGTAAGCTTATTGGAGCACTGTGGCCCATGATTTCCCATAGCTAAGCACAGCTAAGGAAAGGGGTGTGTCTGAGGCTGCCTTGTAGTGTTTATATTGCCTAAACTAGTGTGAGCATAGCACACTGGGTTTAAAGAACAAATAAAACCCAGGAAATAGCACCTCTGTTCACATCTGAGTGCTGGGTATGTGCAGTGCACCTCAGGGCTTAAATGGGAAGGCAATGGGAATGGAAAACAGCAGTAGGAAGGCAATCAAGGAGAACTAGCATAGCTTGCAGGTGAAAAATATCAGAATCAGCGAATTACACAGGCAACAGCCCAGCCCAACACAATACTATAAACCATACAAACACCTTTCACTTTGGATTTTCCCACAAACTCTACACCACTGGTGTACATAGATGGGGAACGTTTACCAGACAAAACTAACAAAATGATAGAGGCTGCTGTTGCTCTCATTCATCAATATGTGGAAGAGGCTAAGGGTGGTGAGGATGGGAATGCTGATAACCAACCCACAGTGAGGAGAAGGAGAAGAGTGTACAGACCCAGGGTACCCTACCAGGGGCTACATAAGCTGGAGATAGTGGAGTGCTATAGGGTGGACAGGGACATACACATCAAAGCATCACCTGGTGAGCAGGGTAGGGTCTACATAAACCGCAAGGGCTTCCCCTCCATCATCTGCCAGGTCATGTGCGATGCCCAGGTCATTATAATGAATGTGTGTTCTGGCAACCCTG
Organism: Protopterus annectens; assembly: GCF_019279795.1. Taxonomy (NCBI): domain Eukaryota; kingdom Metazoa; phylum Chordata; order Ceratodontiformes; family Protopteridae; genus Protopterus; species Protopterus annectens. The sequence continues at coordinate 1,873,303,130 of NC_056739.1, forward strand.
AAAGCTATCACAACTCCCACATCTGGCATATGACACAGCTGTACCAGAGGTTTGCCAATGGGGACATCCCATATGGCCACCTAGTGGTGGATTCTGGTTATGCACTGGAAACATGGCTGATGACACCTATCAGAAATGCACACGCACCTGAACAAGAACTCCATAATGAGGCACACGCACACATGGCAATCATAATAGGCCATGTATTTAGGATGCTCAAGTCACGGTTCTGGTACATATCCGGTGGAGCCTTGCAGTACTCCCAGCTACATATACACAAATTTTGATTGTATGTGTCATGCTACACAATATAATCCTGTGGAAACAGTTGCAGCAGTAACAGCACGGGGCAGGGCCACACAGCCCCCCACCATTGCCAAGACCAGCACAGGCACAGAGTAACTCAGAGGAGGAACAACCTGAGCCTGCCCATGTAGGCAGAAGAAGGCATGCCCAGTATGCCCAGGCTTTGGCAAAGAGGCAACACATAGCACATACACTGACATGGTAGGAACCCAGGGAATGACACCTCTATCTGACTCACACATACAGTAAAAGGGACACCAAACATGACACTACCTGTGCTTTACCATGTATAGGGAGTGTACTATGTGCATCCAACATAGTCACCCCTCTAGCACCAATCCTCAGTACTGGCAAAGCTACAAGTAACTCACTCTTCCTATCAATTACTGAATGGAGTAATATGTTTTTGCTAGTTGTAGCTATGGTATGGATGTGAGCATGCAAGAGAATTGGGTGGCTGAATGGGATGGCAGCAGATAGTGGACACCTATATGGGCAACATAGAATACATAACAAATACTGGTGTCAACAAAGTAGGCAGTACTAGACAAGGTCACAAATCCTACTGCAGTACATGTGGTGGTCCAAATGTGTGTCCACAGGACACACACATGCATGTCAGTGAGGTTCAAAACTTGCAAAAAAGGAAGGCAAAGCAGTGAAGTGAAGTGAAGCAAAATCAGTTCAAAATACAGAAAAAGCACACTTCACAATGTTGATCATGATCTAAGCAGCAATGAATAAAATAGAAGTTTTTATATTTAAGTAGAGTTTATACAGTGTTTTAATAATAGTTTGTAATGTAGATTTTTTTTAATTTGATTAATGTCTTTTTTTGATAGGATGGGCTGTGTTATGTGATGTGTTTTAAATTATTTAAAAGTTGATTATTTCTTTAACCTTTGTAACACTGAGGAAGGACATGTTGTCCAAAAGCTTTGTACTTATATGTTTAGTGTATTTTATTAAAACAAGTATGACTCAACGTTGTGAAGTGCACTTTTTTCTGTTATGTCATTGAGGTTCACATACCCAACAACAGCCTCAGCCAGCAGGACAGGTGTAGATGGCCATAAAAAAGCTATGCTAAGGCCTCCAATTAATGGCAATGGATAACAGTCCCCCCTCCAGACCTACACAGACAGACTACAACAGGTCAGGCAGTTGCATGTTAGTTCTGCAGGTTATGAAGACTGAAACTGAAAAGTAAGTCAATAAAACCTAAGATCTGTACTCTACTGATATGCCTCTAGTCTGCATGATAGGTCATAGTACAAAACAAAATGGAAGCCAACAGAGTACCTGAAATACCAGTACAGTCATAGCAAATGTTTACAGTTGTCAAGTGTGCCCCCCCCCCCACACAATCCTATGTAGAAAAGCAGTAACATGTACAAAGGGAGTTAATAACAGTGGAGCACAGATTACCTGAGCTAGCCCAATTTAGAGGATAGATTGTTGCATGTATACAATACGCAGGGCTCTGTGTGTTAGGTTGTTGTGTGTTGTACATTTTGTGGAAGTGGTCAGCATGTAGGCATGGAGGGTTGTTTCCCAGTGGCTTATGGCCACTACTGTTGATGACAGGGCCATGTTCTGACAACTGCAGTCCCAACCACAATGCATCCCAGCAAGACCCAATTCATCAGTCATCCATACTCATTGTACAGATGTCAATATCTGTCACCATCTGAAAGATGGACATGCCATGAATGTGGGCCTAAACATACACACAGTACACAGGTGGAAGTACCCTAGACAGAGTACATAAAATGTAACTGTCAACTGCACACACCTTTGGAATTGTACATACAGGTTAGCAGCACATTAGTTGTCTGTGTAGTATGGAATACTGATGTGTTCTGGCCAATCACTGGCAGACCACAAAAGGTACAGTTATGAAGTAATGAGGAAATGCACAAAACAGCATAAGGGGAATGTCTCAGGTATATCTGTGAGTCAGCTGCAAGAAGCATCCATATCACACATGCACTCAGCTCACCCCACCATCATCCACAGGTTTATCACAGTTCGTATCCCTGCTGTTGGGAATGAGTACAGCATGACCCCCACTTCTGTATGGGAATACCCACTGAATGCAACATGGTGAAGATGTGTCCTATGCATATCTCTCAAGCTGTTAATGTAAAAAATCTGGACAAGGCTTGTACAAATAGGGAAATATTTTAAATATTGCTCTTATAAACTTAGAAAGTTGCTAGAGTAACATGATCTGTTTTAATATACATTTTCTGAAGGATTTGAAGTCTGAAACTCAAATGTATGGCATTATTTATTGATTTCAATCCTGAGATCATTCCAGTGACTTGCCAGGAAAAAAGAGGAACAGGCCAAAAATATGAGCCAAAAATCTGGACATTCTGGGAAAATCTGTACAGTTGAGAGGTGTACTCCCTAGCTGTAAGCAGCACCCTGCCACCATCCAGACCAATGGATTAATATGGACAGGAACTATTGCCATTAACACTTCATATACTTACCCTGCCACCAGAAGGGAATCCAGTGGTACACAGCCTGGGATTGCAGGAGTGATGGAATGCACTGGCCTGCTACAGATGGCCTACATCACGACCAAATGCCATACAGTCCTCTGTCAAAGGCCTGTGACTCACCCGTACTGCCAATCTATGTTATCTCATGGGGTCCAAAATAACAACATAACACAGTCCACAGAACACAAATGCAAGGCCATGTCGACAAATCCCAATAGCATGCCCATCATGTCCTACTGTATGAAATGTGGACCAACCCCTAAATAACTCTGGGATGAAGGGACAACTATAGGGATACTTTGCAGATATCACTCACATAATGTTAGGAAGAAGATAGAATAACAGAATGGGGGGTGTAGAGGCATAGACACCAAGGAGTGTGTGAAGTCTGAAACTCTGATGTGTGCCCATACTACCCCTGCCTGCAAACCCAGTAATGGATGGCTACAAACCCGCTCATAAATCACAATGTGAAGGGGAACTGAACAGATATATGATCCCTGCCTTTGGGTAACCTGGGTGAATCTGTACAGCTGAGAGGTATGGCCACAGCAGGATATGGCCATTCTGTTATGTCAATAGATGTACAAGCAGGGGATCCTCAGCCACCACAGTACCAATGTGCTGGACCATTTACACAAATCCATCAGCAAGTGTCTGCAGCTACCACTCCAGAATGGCATGAGTGTGCAAGAATATGTAGGCTGCAGACCACAATACTGGAAAAAGCACCACTCATCTTGTATTTCCCAGGAAATAACTATGAGCAAATAAGTATATCTGTTGGTAGATGATGACATAATACATCACAGTGTAAAACAGTACATGTCTGAATATCTCTGCTAACACCAACCATGTAACACAAGCAGCACAGACAGCAATATTTATAGTATCCCACCATCTATCACCCATTGTGACTCCATATTGTCAATCTATCTACAGATATCCTGCAGAAACAGGTTGCTAGCTGTAGGTGTAGAACAGAAAATCCTGCACTGGAGTACAACCTACCTGGAATGGATTCACGCACTCAATACAGAAGGTTATACTGGTCATGCTCCTACACTTAGAGAAATGAAGCCCATGTCTGGCAACATAATACAGAAGGTCATACTGGGCATGCTCCAACACTTAGAGAAATGAAGCCCATGTCTGACAACAACAGTGGACTATACATATCTGTCAGTCGCAGATGACTATGCACACAAACCACATTGCACACCATTCATGCTTTGCAGACACATTGGATAGGAATACTCACACATATCCAAGACCAGTACACTATAATAGGTCAAACATACTCACACAGAGATGTGGGGAAAAAGGAGGCAGACAGTGACAAAGAGACTGCCATCTTGAGTCCTGTTTCACCCACCACACATCCAATTGGCCAATATCACATGATGTGCCGATGTCAATCACTGTAGACATTTGCTTTTGGTAGCCCGCAGCCCTATAGTGTCTGTGGTGCTTGTGGTAACTGTGTAACATGATAGTACAAATCAGTATTCATCTAGCATTTCTATACCCAGTCCTGTCAAATGTAAAGTTGTGTGTGACTGAATGTTGTATGTGTGTTCCCAGAGGAATGGTTTACGGCCCATTCACACACACTGCACTTCCCATAGCCCAAGTTAGCACTCATGCTGATGTCAGTCACCTTGAAATAACCCTCTGGCCTATTACCAGCTCCATAATCTATTTGGCATGTGTGATAACTGCATAATGCTGTAGTGTAACATACTAGTCAGGTAGGAGTTCTAATCTCAGACATGGCAACTGTGAAACTGTGTGTGTGTGTGTGTGTGTGTGTGTGTGTGTGTGTGTGTGTGTGTGTGTGTGTGTGTGTGTGTGTGTGTGTGTGTGTGTGTGTGTGTGTGTGTAGATATTAATGATTTTGAGGCCATTCACAGTCATTATAACTCCCATTGGCCTACGTTAGCAAGCCTGCTGATGTCAGTCATCTTGAAATACTCCTTTGGACAATGGCTAACTCTGTAATCTCCATGACATGTGTGATAACTGTGTAATATAACATACTAGTCAGGTAAGATTTCTAATCCCAAACATGGCAACTGTGAAACTCTGTGTGTGTATAGATTAATGATTTTGAGGCCATTCACAGTCACAACACCTCCCATTGTCCTACTTTAGCAAGCCTGCTGATTTCAGTCACCTTGAAATACCCCTTTGCATAATGGCCAGCCCTAAAAGCTCCATGGTGCCTGCCATAAATGTGGAACAATGTAGTAGCAGTAACTACACAGGCATTGGTTTGAATCTCATCTGTAGCATGTGTTTATGTG